>NC_139217.1:367096573-367211573 GCF_055691185.1 Crinia signifera | reverse complement strand
AAAACATGAAAATATTAGCAAAGGAAGGGGCTACCGAGGAACCCATAGATACACCACATAACTGTAAATAAAAAACATCATTATAAATGAAAAAATTGTTCTGCAATAGGAACTCCATCGCTTCCACAATAAACGCAATTTTGTTGGTGTCAAAGTTACTCTGTGCAATGAGAAACCTGTGGAGCGCTCTAAGTCCCTGATCATGGGGTATAGCAGTATACAATCCCGTGACATCGATGGTTGCCATACATCCAATCTCCTTTGATGCCAGAAAGGGTTCAATAGATAATAAAAAATCAGTGGTGTCCAGCAAAAACGAAGGTTGTTTTTTAATAAGTGGTTGTAGCCAGTCATCGATAAGGGTCGCTAAGGGTTGTAATAATGACCCTTGTGCAGCTACTATGGGGCGACCAGGGGGGGGGGAAACACCTTTATGTACCTTAGGTAAGGTATAAAACACAGGCACGATGGGGTGTGCTGGAAGTAAGATACTTTTGATATTATCAGACAAGATGCCCTGGGTGACCCCATGCTGTAAAAGTGATGAAAGTTGACTACTACATACCTGAGTAGGATTACAGGACAGCTTTTTGTATGTAGTAGTATCAGATAACTGGCGCTGGATCTCTTTATCATAGTCTGCCACGTCCTGCAGGACGATTGCCCCGCCTTTGTCGGCCGGGCGGATAATCAAGGTATCGTTGGTTCTCAATCTCTGCAGGGCTTCTCTTTCGGGCAATGAGAGGTTGAGATGAACGGGTGATTTAGTACCAATGGATCCCTCTATTTGTTGTTGGACAACTTGTGCAAAAGTCTTAATCGTGGGATTGACGGTGTAGGGTTCAAATGAAGAAGGGGGTCGATATTTTTTAATCGATTCCGGGATCGCTTCTGCAGGATCAGGGGTGTTCTGCCCAGGATTATTCATAAAGTATTCCTTGAGTTTGATCTTTCTCATAAGGTCGTGTTGCTCAATTTTCCACTGTAGGTCATTATGTGGAACCGTAGGAACAAACGAAAGACCGTGGTTGAGAAGTCGGTATTCACTGGGAGATAGCTCATAGGATGACAGGTTAAATATTAAGTCCTGGTTGATGGTCGACCCATCCTTGTGCTGCCTCTTGTGCTGTTGTCCCCTGCGAGTGTAGCGCCTCTTCCGCGTCCACCTCTCGCTGGGTATCGACGGGGTCGTTGCCCTAAAGGGACGGCATTGGTGTGGTGTCGATCATTTTCACTATTAGAGCTTTGTATATCCTGAGACGAGTCGGTGTCGAAGTAGCTATGGGTAGGCTTCCCTCTTTGTTTACGTCGAAAGAAGGGGTTTTTTGGTCCTTCCCCGGGGTTACCCGATAGCCATTTATAGACCGTGTGTCGGTCATAATCACCTTGCACCTTGAATAATTTCTCTTGTTTATATTGGATAAGCTCTCTCTTATACGTTGTTAGTTGAGTCTTCATTCTGTCAAGCCAGTCAGTGTCAAGATCTGTGGATAATGTGGCCAAATTTGTTTTTTACAGCGCTGGATCGCCTCATGCTTGTGTTTTTGTTTTTTTCTTGTTGTTATGGTGATGGGTTGTCAATTTGAATGCGCGTCCCCGGATGGTGACGTCATTCCAGCTGGTCTGAGGGGCGGGTACCCAGCCCCGCACTCTGCACTGGCATCTGCACGTGGTGTATGTATTTCTCTATATTAAGGTCAGTGTATTTGTTATTTCTTATCCTGATGACAAAACAGTAAAAGTTTTGAAACGTTGATGATACATCGGTGGTCGTATCCAGTTATTTGAATGAAAGATTGTGAGTGCCGTACCATTCTCCACCTACTTGGCAGACCCCTGCAGTGAAGGCACCGATCATTTACCCACTACGTTACTGGGAGTGCCGGACCTCTCTCTTCTACATTTGGTATCCGCATTAGCCCAGTGCGCTATACCGGTCCTCATTGGCACCCAGCGTCTCTTCATTGAGAAATTCGTCATACCACAGGCAGTTTACCAGGAGGTCTTTTCTTTGGATCCCCCTCGTTTTAACCACTTTACACGGCGAGCACAGTGGTGACGACACAAGGAGCCGACCGGCCGTTTAAAAACAGTGCTTCTTCCAGAACACGATATGGCAGAAGATGAAGCGCCAGATCTCTTTGATTTCCCCAGAGACAATATCTACACCTTCTCAGATGTCGAGATTGGATCTATCATATTAAAGTCAGGGATGGCTGACGAAGCCGGGTCTATGACAGCCGACATCGTTTATCGTGACCTCCTACGCCTCAAAAAGAAAGAGGTGGACTATCATCTACATGCTGTTTCATTAAGCGATTATTTTAAAGCGAAAATGATACCCAGAGGTTTTAGGGTGAGAAATTGCCCCACGATTGGTCGGTTCGACCCTTCATTTTGTAAACGGTGGGTGGGTATACTCAACCGCTGTTCCCTCGACCTGATGGTCCTCGTGGTGGAACAATCGTCAAAAGAATTGGTGATTATTAAAGACAAAATCACTAAGTTCGAAGATGAACATTTGGCCACATTATCCACAGATCTTGACACTGACTGGCTTGACAGAATGAAGACTCAACTAACAACGTATAAGAGAGAGCTTATCCAATATAAACAAGAGAAATTATTCAAGGTGCAAGGTGATTATGACCGACACACGGTCTATAAATGGCTATCGGGTAACCCCGGGGAAGGACCAAAAAAACCCTTCTTTCGACGTAAACAAAGAGGGAAGCCTACCCATAGCTACTTCGACACCGACTCGTCTCAGGATATACAAAGCTCTAATAGTGAAAATGATCGACACCACACCAATGCCGTCCCTTTAGGGCAACGACCCCGTCGATACCCAGCGAGAGGTGGACGCGGAAGAGGCGCTACACTCGCAGGGGACAACAGCACAAGAGGCAGCACAAGGATGGGTCGACCATCAACCAGGACTTAATATTTAACCTGTCATCCTATGAGCTATCTCCCAGTGAATACCGACTTCTCAACCACGGTCTTTCGTTTGTTCCTACGGTTCCACATAATGACCTACAGTGGAAAATTGAGCAACACGACCTTATGAGAAAGATCAAACTCAAGGAATACTTTATGAATAATCCTGGGCAGAACACCCCTGATCCTGCAGAAGCGATCCCGGAATCGATTAAAAAATATCGACCCCCTTCTTCATTTGAACCCTACACCGTCAATCCCACGATTAAGACTTTTGCACAAGTTGTCCAACAACAAATAGAGGGATCCATTGGTACTAAATCACCCGTTCATCTCAACCTCTCATTGCCCGAAAGAGAAGCCCTGCAGAGATTGAGAACCAACGATACCTTGATTATCCACCCGGCCGACAAAGGCGGGGCAATCGTCCTGCAGGACGTGGCAGACTATGATAAAGAGATCCAGCGCCAGTTATCTGATACTACTACATACAAAAAGCTGTCCTGTAATCCTACTCAGGTATGTAGTAGTCAACTTTCATCACTTTTACAGCATGGGGTCACCCAGGGCATCTTGTCTGATAATATCAAAAGTATCTTACTTCCAGCACACCCCATCGTGCCTGTGTTTTATACCTTACCTAAGGTACATAAAGGTGTTCCCCCCCCCCCCCTGGTCGCCCCATAGTAGCTGCACAAGGGTCATTATTACAACCCTTAGCGACCCTTATCGATGACTGGCTACAACCACTTATTAAAAAACAACCTTCGTTTTTGCTGGACACCACTGATTTTTTATTATCTATTGAACCCTTTCTGGCATCAAAGGAGATTGGATGTATGGCAACCATCGATGTCACGGGATTGTATACTGCTATACCCCATGATCAGGGACTTAGAGCGCTCCACAGGTTTCTCATTGCACAGAGTAACTTTGACACCAACAAAATTGCGTTTATTGTGGAAGCGATGGAGTTCCTATTGCAGAACAATTTTTTCATTTATAATGATGTTTTTTATTTACAGTTATGTGGTGTATCTATGGGTTCCTCGGTAGCCCCTTCCTTTGCTAATATTTTCATGTTTTCTGTTGAAGTTGATGTATTCTTTTCAAATCCTGTTTTCATTTCCAATTGCCTTTTATTTAAAAGATTTATTGACGATCTATTTGTATTGTGGAAGGGTACACCCTGCTCTCTGTCTGATCTTATTGACCAGCACAATAGTACAGCTAGTCCCATAAAATTTACATCTGAGATCAATTGTACTCAGGTACATTTCTTAGATGTGGATATTACACACGATTCCGATACTTTAGGGACCAAAGTCTTTATTAAAGGCACGGACCGCAACACAATGTTACAACCACAAAGTTGCCACCCGAGGAAACTCATTGAGAGTCTACCCCACTCTCAAATGTTGCGATATAAACGAATTAATAACAACATAGCAACATGTGAACAACAAATGAATGAATTTTGTGACAAACTCGTTCAGCGCGGTTATGATAGATCCAAACTGAAAATTTGTAAAGATAAAATCCTCAAATTAGAGAGGACAACCCTCTTGGAAAACAGAAGCAGTAAAACCAAAAATAGTGAAGGGGTTCTACCCATGGTTACCCGCTACACCACAGCTGCGCCCACCATTGTATCTACGGTGAAAAAGAACTGGCCGATTTTGGCCAGTGATAAAAATCTCCCCTTTGATAAAATCCGGGTAATGCCCTGCTTCACTAAAGGTAAGAGTCTTAAACAGCTCTTGGTGAAAACTGACATCCGTTACCAACCTGATGGTACTAATACCCATTGGATGGAGAATATTCGCAAGGGGAACTTCAGATGCCCCTGCGTCACTTGCCAATTTTTACAGACCGGAGATAGCTTTAACCATCCCTACTCAGGCAAAACATACCCCATAAAATATCATTTCACCTGTAACTCCTCATATATTGTTTATCTCATTTCTTGTCCGTGCAGTATGTCCTACGTAGGTAAAACTGAACGTAAAATGAAAGAACGTATGGCCATGCATAGGCACTCCATCCGCAATGCTTTGATTAGCGGTAAGAGTGATCAACCCGTAGCAAGGCATTTTGCCAACCAAAAACACCCTTTATCCAGTCTTAAATATCGAGCCATTGATTGTGTCCCGTTATCCAAAAGAGGGGGTGATAGAGCTAAAGCACTGCTACGTAAAGAATCATGGTGGATCCATCAATTGGACACCATGTCACCACGAGGCTTAAATGAAATGCTACCATTAGGGGTTTTTCGTTAAGTGTGTACGTATTCGTCTCTGGGTCTTTTAAATGACCTTTTAGTATATACTATCATTTTTGTATTGCCTGTACATGCTTCACTATTCTGCCTACCAACATGATTGATATGTATTTAATACTTGGTTATTTGTTTTTTACAGCGCTGGATCGCCTCATGCTTGTGTTTTTGTTTTTTCTTGTTGTTATGGTGATGGGTTGTCAATTCGAATGCGCGTCCCCGGATGGTGACGTCATTCCAGCTGGTCTGAGGGGCGGGTACCCAGCCCCGCACTCTGCACTGGCATCTGCACGTGGTGTATGTATTTCTCTATATTAAGGTCAGTGTATTTGTTATTTCTTATCCTGATGACAAAACAGTAAAAGTTTTGAAACGTTGATGATACATCGGTGGTCGTATCCAGTTATTTGAATGAAAGATTGTGAGTGCCGCACCATTCTCCACCTATATATATATATATATATATATATATATATATATATATATATATATATACTGGTGTAGCCAATCGGGTCGGTTTATATCACACATCTCTAATTATATATGCCTACACATGGGTTTAGATTGCAGAGTACTGTGGAATGCATAATACATTATTGATTGCAGTCCCAATATGGCGACCGCTTCAGTGGAACGTAAATGGTTTAACCTATATATAATCACGTCTTACTATGACACATTCCACTATGTAGCGCTCAGTGGGCGGGTCCATACACAGACTTTGGGCATCTAGTTACGGAGATCCCCTGATGTCCGTGCCGCGAGTCGGGTGGAACGCAGAGGGTACTTCTGGTATTGAGGTGGAACGCAACCCGCATATCCGGTTTTGCGGAATTAGCGCCTATCAGCGCTGTTGGTATGTCTCTTGCTATTTAATACATATTATACTATTCTGAATATGCCCTTTGTTTGTATGTATGTACTATCCTTAATGTACAGAGCCCTGTTATCACTGTAATACTGTTTACCCACATTATATTGATACATATAGGGGATGATGATGTCAGTTCCTGTAAATAGGTATATAAATTGACCCAGTGGGGCAGATTAGGTGTATTCTCTGTTGAGGATGGTGCGAAATAACTTTTAATGGGCATCACTGTGTGTGTGTGTGCATTACGGAATGTGATGTAATATATAATAGGTAATATGGTGCGCAGCATGTGTAATGGGTATTACGGTGTGTGGCATAATGTGTAATTGGCATTATGGCATGTGGTATAATATGTAATGGGTTTGTGACATAATAGGCATTACAGTGGAAATATTTGGTGACAGACGCTTGATGACGTCAGCGAGAAGTGCCGGGCGGAAGTACAGCCTTCTCAATGGCGATGCACACGCGACTACACGCTGGAGGGGGGCGGAAGCAGGAACCAAACCTGGATGGCGCAGGTAAGAGGGGCGGCGCTGGCAGGTCATGGGGGGAGCTTTCTCACTTGTTTTAGTATTTATATGTGTGGTATCATCACTGTTGTTTATCCCTGAGGACGGGCTACATGGCCGAAACATGTCGTATGAATAAATAATTCTTTTCACTTTGCATCAAATCCGAGAGTGCTGCCTGATTCCTACCCCTACATTAGGACTGCGCATCCAAGCTGGAGGGCACCGGGTCAGTATTACTTTGATTCATCCTTTGGGAGTGCCGGCTCACAACACAAATATATATAGGAGCTTTTAAATGTGGCAGTTGTGTCAATTGTCAATTTCTCTCTGTAGGTGAAGTCTTTACCCATCCACTAACAGGTTTTAAGTATAAATTACAACAAAGAATGAACTGTGATACCAAATACGTTGTATACATCATCTTTTGCCCATGTCATCTCCTCTACATCGGGAAGACCATCAGGATGCTTAAAGAAAGAGTTGGCATGCACAGATCATCGATCAAAAAAGCTATGCTTATTAGGGATCATACCACCCCACCTGTTGCCAGGCACTTTTACGAAGCTGGACACACTATCAGAGACTTTAAATTTATGCCATTATATCACATCAAAGCCCCAAAAAGAGGTGGAGACTGCCACTTAAAATTATTACAGAAAGAAAGTGAGCTTTTATTACGCTATCTTGCCAGCCTCATTTACCTGGGATTCGTCCTTTTCACTTCTCCTTTTCTAATTGTCACTATATGTGTCATTATTGGTCACAATGTAATGCTATATACATTGGTCTGCATGATATTGTTACACTATATTGATTCATGGTGTTGGTGAGAGTTTATGTTTCTTTGGCACAGACACATCTAATTGTATGGTCTCTAGGTCCCTGCCACATTCATGTCAGACTGTCAACACCTTGCTAACCATTGACACGAGTCTTAGTACACGCCCCCACCGCATATTTATTGGTTGGCCAAATAATCCATGTTATACCTGTTGCCGGACGCTAGAGACATGGCCGTGCGTTCCACGACCTGACTCAATGCGTTCCAAGGCACAGGAAGTTATGCTGCCTGTTTGACTGGCGGGGGGTAGCGCAGCACATACTGTTAGTGTGTGCGAGTGAATGCGCTCCCGCATGTGTCCAGCAGCTACAGCGGGCTCTCTTTAAAGTTGTCTGCTATATTTTGAAAATAATAACGCATTGTGGATGGGGAAACCGGAAGTATGGGTGCGTTCCAGCACTACTTCCTTGCGTTCCATTGGCTCTGGCGTCATGGCTCTATACAGGTGAGACAAGTTTGTGACTGATTTTGGCGGGATTATGAGTACTATATAGTTGGTAACAGCCCACTCAGTCTTTAGCTCTTGACAAAGGTGGATGCCCCACCGAAACAGTACTGTCGGGCTCACTGGGCTGCAGCACACTGCACAGATCTGGGGTCTTACATAGATGGATATGGACTCTTACAGATGAGTGTATTTGTATCAAAATGTTGCTGCATTACAAATATGTTGCCATGTGCTATTTTTAAGCTTTTTATATGCATTTGAAAAATACCCAAAATTTTTTTTTCCAATTGGTGTGCGGATTTCTCTCCTCCTGATGGAGGTTATCCAAACTGCATCACATTTTCATTGTACAGATTCTAATAATTGAGTTTGGAAAAACATTTACTACACATTCTACAATTAGAATTAGTCTAGCAACCTTTATTTACGGATTTTTTTTATTGCTTTTGTGTTTATGTGCATAACAGCTGTAATTAATGTGTTTACAGTAAAACCTGTTTTACATTTACAGTAAAAATGTAGAGACCTTTGATTGAAAATTGTTGCTTACATTGCTGTCTACATGTTAGTTATTTTCTGATCAAACTTCATGACAAAATGTACTACGAAAGTGTCATTTCTAGGGACTGAAATTTTGACCAATATTCATCATTATGTTCACCTTCTCTACTGTTAAAGAGGGACTGCACATTTCAAGGATTTGATTTACTGAACATTGTGTTGATTGGTATTTAGAAAACCAATGGGTCTCATACAGAATTTACTAAGCATTAGATTTGTTGTTTTAGCGGGTTAAAGAAGGACAGTTGTCCACCTTTCTGGGCATATGACTTAGGGGGTGATTCAAGCAAACTCCTTTAATGAGCAAAACTATGTGCACTGTAGGTGGGGCAGATGTAACTTGTGCAGAGAGAGTTACATTTGGGTGAGGTGTGTTAAAACTGACATCTATATTGAAGTGTAAGAATAAAGAAATCAGTATTTACTCTGCACAGAAACAAAATAACTCACCCAAATGTAACTCTATACATGTTACAACTGCCCCCCTGCAGTGCACATGGGGCTTTATTCTAGTTCACTCTTTCTGACAAAATCCTTCATAGATGGACAAAACCATGTGCATTGCAGGTGTGGGGGGGGGGGTGGGAATTAGGCGTTCGGTGGACTCGCAAGGCTGCAAAATTTGCTGCCTTGTGAGTCGACCAGAATAAGGTCCTAAGTCCTGTATCAAACTTTTTCTGATGATTAAACAGATTTGCTCCTATTATTATGTTACTTTTCTATGATGATACTAAAGTATGTGCTGGCAGATGTGTATATATAATATATTGTTTAATAGTTACTGCTTGCTTTATGGTTTTTGAAGCACCTAAAATGATATGCCTGTGTATCAGAATTGGACACTCAATCACTTTTAGATGACATGCAAAGTAGGTTATTTAAACCAAGGAAGAAATCATTTGGATTCTTGTATGTGGATAAGTGGAACATTCCTGGTTCTGTTTATTTTTGTGAACGGTACTTGTTTCCTAGAACGGCCACACCGATTTTGATCGGGTCGGAAAAATCGCGTTGGTCGCATCGCATGCGACCAAATCGCATGCGATGCAACCAACGCGATGGACCCGATTTTTACATTAAATCAAATGTGAATAGGGTCCCAGGGACCCTATTTTACATTGGATTCAATGTAAAATTGTCCCCAGACCCCAAAAGGCCCCATTGTGAACGGCACCCCACGATTGACGCCAACCCGAAGCGTGGCGAGCGGCGGCCGTACGCGTCCTACGACCTTTTCATACCCCTACTATCCACGTCGGCGTGGAGTTGAGAATATAAAGTGTGGCGAGCGCAGTGAGCCACCGAGCCCGAAGCGTGGTGAGCGCAGCGAGCCCCGCGAGGGGACGCGCATTACTTCACAGGTATACGCGTCCGCTCGCCGCGCTTCGGGCTCGCCACACTTTATATTCTCCACGCCGATGTGGATAGTAGGGGTATGAAAATGTCGGAGGACGCGTACTGCCGCCCCTCGCGGGCTCGCTACGCTTCGGGTTGGCGTCAATCGTGGGGTGCCGCTCACAATGGGGGGGCATTAATTTATAGGCATGACGGGGGCATATACAATGATAAATGGGCCATATTGGCCCATTTCCCATTGTTAGCTATGTAAAATGTTCTTAATCGCGTCCATCGCATCTTGTGCCATTATAATGGCACAAGACCGACGCGATGAACGCAATTTCAATGTTAATAATATTTTAACATTGAACCCTATGGAAAAATCGGGTCCATTGCGTTGGTCGCGTCGGGTGCCATGTTAATGCACGCGACCGTCGCGATGGACCCGATTTTGCCTTTGCCGGCAAAATGGACCTGATTTCAAAGGAAATCGGGTCCATTGCATTAATCGTGTACCTTAAGTTAAGGTACACGATTACTCCCGATTGTGGCCGTGCTAGGAAACAAGTACCTTGTGAACTTTAATATTTGGTTGCAGAGTCATTACATAACTACAGTATAATCCTTGAATATTTTCTATAAAAAAATAGAAACTATTGATTGCTGTTTTAGTGTATGTGTATAAGGCTCAAAGAGATATTAACCATAACATTTATAGAATGAGTCCTGACGATTTTATTTCTTTTTAAGGTTATGTTAAAAAGTCAACAGTGCCACCAACAGACTGAAACCAAATGTTCTTTTCTTTATACAAACCCTGTTAATTAAGAAAAGTAAATTACTTAAAATACAGAATGATTTAATATAAAAAGTCACGAGTACCATTGGGCACAGTGTTTATCAGTGCTGTCTTGTATTGATGGAACATCTAGTAACATTATAAAATTGGCATGTATACTGCATTGGTTGTCATTATAAGGTATTATAGTCATAGGCTTGCGCAAAGTGTGTGCCAGGTGTGCACAGGCAAACCCAAATGCACATGGCTGGCAATGCCCACAACCCAGTCCCCCCATCATGCCCCACCAAGCTGGCTCTCCAGAGTCTGCCTGCTTTGCCCAGCTGATCCCTCCCCTGCCATGATCCGTCGATGGATGGAGAATGACACAGAGTTATAAGCGGGAGAGGAGATGGTCATCGCGCCCGCCAGAGCACCAACCCATTGCGTCCGTCCATCTACCTGCCTGGCTAGCTGTCTGCCTGCCTACCTGGCTGCCCAGCTGCTGTTTAAGACACAATCCCACCTAACATGGATAGACTGGCAATCAGTCCGACAAGGTCCCAAATACTGGTTCCTCAAAGAATTTAAGGTAAATTGTAATAATCAGCCTTTCTGTAGACAAATATCTCAATCCAAATACTGCTTAAAGCCTCCACTCCCAGCCTATAGGTAAAATTAGAGTGGCGGAGCCAAGTGCTTGGGGCAATAATACACACCATACAGTATATGAAGTGCAATTTAAAAGGTATAATATGGTATAATATTTAATGAGCACTATGGTGTGTGGCATAATGTTTAATGGGCATTACGGTGTGTGCTATAATGTGTAATGGACATTATGGTGTGTGGTATAATGTGTAATGGCCATTATGGTGTGTGGTATAATGTGTACTGGGCATTACAGAGTGTAATGTAATGAGATGTGTAATGGGCATTGTGTACATTTTTGACACACACACACTAGAAATGAAGGTATGCACTGTCCCTGTTGCAACTGTGTATGTGTGTGTGTGTGTATATGTGTGTGTTTGTTGGGGGGGGGGGGGGGTTGATTTGTTCTGAAGCCTACTGTATATACATAAATAAGTAACCAACTATTTAGTTTGCATTGATGCTCAGTAAGTTGTGATAGACATGCCCAGTAGGCAATGATAAACTTGCCTTTCCAATGGTGTACCCCCTAATAAAATTGGCTATGCACATCTATGACTATAGTTCTACTATATATACTACTGTTCATCCCTGAAACACATTACTCTGGTTTTGAAGTACTTTGATTAACCCTGTTAATCATATGGAGAATTATCACATGTGAATTGAATTGGCTGATTTTGATCTACAACATTTTGCCTACAATTTAATTCCCCACATACTGTAGTGTGTACAGCAAACAATATGCTGGTGATAAATCCAATTGACTGACCATCTGGCCTGGTGCAATGTACAAACTAAGCAATTCTAAGGTCAACAACCCAATATCTGACAAGTCAGTCTGAGAATTGTACAGTGTGTACCCAGTTTAACCGTGCTGTATTTTATTATCGTGCTATCTAAATTATTATTATTATTATTATTATTAATAATAATAATAATAATAATAATAATAATATTAATAATATGCAGTTTAATCAAACTAATAAGTTCATCCAATTTTCACTTTATGTTCCATATTTTTCTTTGATGTTTTTGTATCTTATATTTACCTAATGCTCCCACATGTTTTGTGAATGGCTTTGACCAACCTAACCATAACTCCTATAAAATTAGCATGCCTTTGTTTCTTGAAATTGTCAGCAAGTAATCAAAAATAATGGGTAGTGCATTAACCAGCTAGCACCTGACAGCTGCTTCCATGTATTCTGTTACATGCACTATTTTTCTGTGCTGTTAGGTCTCATTCAGTTACAGCGCATTAAACAGTTTGCTGGCTGAACTAATGCATCATTACATATACAATTTCTGTATCAAATGTATTAATATGTTATACCACATCATTCATGTTATGTACGCACATTATTTATCATTCTTTTTCAGATGAAAAAAAAATAATGTTGAAAATTTGGCTAATTTAGAAGTGAAAGTAGTATGTGATAAACAAAGTTAAAACAAATGCTTTAGCCAAATCACAGGTATTATTTATGTTTTATGATAATGGGAGGAATATATAGATGCCGTTGCTGTTGCAGAATGGTGACAGTTAACCCCTTCCCGACATTTGACGTACATTTACGTCATGGTCGGGAAGCACTTCCCGACACATGGCGTAAATGTACGTCATGGATTTAAACTGTCACCGCGTCTATAGACGCGGTGACAGTTTCAACATGTCTGCTGTCCCTGACAGCAGACATGTCCGTGCATGCCCCGGGGGGGCTGCGATGCCGCCCCCCCGTCGGCGATCGCTGTGATTGGCTGTTCAGTGTGAACAGCCATTCACAGCGTTTTCCTGTGTCACCGGCGAATAACGTTCGCCGGTGACACGGGATCAGAGGTGATTGGTGCTGTAAAGTACAGCACCAATCACCGCGGGGTGTAAGGGTGACACTGGTGTCACCCCACCTCACCCCGCCCGCCCCCAAAGGCCGTGATTGGTCCGTCGGACCGACGGACCAATCACAGCCAAGGAGGGAGATTTAAACTAACGGTGACTGCACTGCAGACGCCATTCCGGTCTGGAAAGCGTGCAGTGCGGTCACCGTACCCCCCTGCCGCCATACTGACCAGAAATACTTGCTGCAATACTTACCTGATCGCTGCTGATTGCTTCCTGGATCCTGTGCAATAATTGTGCCATACTGTGATATTGTGCTGCTGCACTGTATTAGTATTAGCTAGATAGATAGAGAGATAGATAGAGATAGATAGAGAGAGATAGAGAGAGATAGAGAGAGAGAGATAGAGAGAGATAGAGAGAGATAGAGAGAGATAGAGAGAGATAGAGAGAGAGATAGTGTCAGAGAGTGCTATATTTTGTGCTGCTGCAGTGTGATATAGTTATAGATAGAGAGAGAGAGATAGAGAGAGAGAGATAGAGAGAGAGGCCTACTGACAGAGTGCTATATTTTGTGCTGCTGCAGTGTGATAGTTATAGAGAGATAGAGAGAGATAGAGAGAGAGAGATAGAGAGAGATAGAGAGAGATAGTGACAGATTGTGCTATATATTTTTTATATAACTGACTGCTGCCCCCTCCTTTTGTGCTGATCAGTATAAATTAACTGATCAGTAACTTTTTGGGGGCGCAGGTTTTTTTTTATATATAGATATACCTGTGAGTGCTGCTGCTGCAGTGTCATAGAGTGTTAGATAGTGTTAGATAGTGAGAGATAGAGAGATAGAGAGAGATAGTGATAGAGAGTGCTAAATTTTGTGTCTGCTGTCCCCGCCTTTTGTGCTGATCACTATATCTGAGGTGATCAGCAACTTTTTTGGGGGTACAGAGGTTTTTTTTTTTTTATATATACCTGTCAGTTGCACCAAAGGTTGTGCACCTGCTGCACCTCACTGGTAATCAGTGTCGCATCACTGATCACCTTTTTTTTTTGTGTGTGTGCTGTGGGGTATTTTTTTAATTTTTTTTTTTACACACACTGTGATTTTGTGGGTGTCCTGTGGCCGCTGTGCGCTGATCAGTGACGTACATCACTGATCATCTCTTTCGGCACAGGGTTGATCTATTTTTTTTTTTTTTTTTGATCAAATTCCTGTTGCCTTTGAGCGCTGTTCAGTGACAGACGTTACTGACCAACATCTGTGCTCAATTTTTGGCGCAGGACCTTTTTTTTTTTAACCCCTTCCTTTTTTTTTTTTTTAACCCCTTCATTTTTTTTTTTTTTATTGGTATAAAGTATTTTTTTTTTTTCTGCACCACATACACACTACACACTACATACCCCCCGGATTGAAATAAAGTTTGTGCCCCCCCCTACACTATACACGTGTTGAAACATTTCACTACCGGTAACACAAAAATAAAAATGGCATCCCAAATGTCCTCCCAAATGTCCTCCCAAATGTCCTCCCAATCATCCAGGAGAATGTATTCAGTGGAGGAGGCATATGCCATGCTTGCTTCTGACTCTGACACAGCCAGTGATGCAAGCGGGGAATTTGAAGGATTTGCCTTAAGCTCCTCTTCCTCCTCTGCTGATGAGGGACCCCCTCAAAGACGCCCCCGTAGATCAGCTGAGATTCCCCCCCCAATAATTGATCTAGTATGGACCCCACCACCAGACAATTTTGAGCCCCAGGTTCCTGAGTTTTTGGCCATGCCAGGAATCCAATTTGATTCCACAGGTCTCAGAGAAATTGACTTTTTCAAATTATTTTTCTCTGATGATTTTATAAATTTAATGGTGGACCAAACTAATTTATATGCCCAGCAGTTTATTGCTCAAAACCCCACGTCATCATTTGCTAGGTGGACCCCTGTAGATGCAGTAGAGATGATGACGTTTTGGGGTCTGGTGTTTCATATGGGCATAGTAAAAAAGCCAGAAATTAGGCAATATTGGAGTACAGATGTTCTGTACAGTACTCCATTTTACCGTATGGCCATGCCCCGGACTCGATTTGAGACAATTCTTAAATTCATACATTACACCGATAATGCACAGTGCCCACCCAGAGATGATCCCACCTTTGACCGGCTATTCAAAGTCAGGCCGGTCATTGATCATTTCAGTGCCAAATTTGAAGAGGTGTACATCCCTGAAAAATTTATTTGTATCGACGAGTCCCTTATACATTTTAAAGGAAGGGTTAAATTCCGCCAGTACCTTCCCAGTAAGAGGGCAAGGTATGGCATAAAAATGTATAAACTGTGTGAAAGCACCTCAGGGTACACCCACAGGTTTAGGGTTTATGAAGGGAAGGATTCAAGAATTCAACCGCCAGAATGCCCCCCCTCCCTCGTAGGTGTTAGTGGGAAAATTGTCTGGGATTTAGTGCACCCCTTCCTGGATAAAGGTTATCACCTCTATGTGGATAACTTTTACACTAGCATCCCCCTGTTTAAGGCCCTTGGTTCAAGAGGTACAGCAGCTTGCGGTACTGTGCGCAAGAACCAAAGAGGCCTCCCAAAAACGCACATTGCCCAAGTAATGAGAAGGGGTGAAAGCAGGGGAATATGCACCGAAAATATGTTGTTGGTCAAATATAAGGACAAGAGGGATGTCCTTATACTGACAACAATTCACGGAGACAGTACCACCTCCGTCCCTGTACGAGGTACCAGTACCCACACCTCAAAACCTAATTGTATCCTGGATTACAATAGGTACATGGGCGGAGTGGATCTTTCAGATCAGGTACTGAAGCCGTACAGTGCCCTGCGGAAAACAAAAATCTGGTACAAGAAGGTGGCCGTGTATATCATCCAGATGGCACTGTATAACGCTTACGTGCTATTCCGTTCTACCGGCCAGAGGGGGACATTTATGCACTTTCAAGAGGAAGTCATAAAGGGCCTAATATTTGGGAACCAGCAGGCAGAGGGCCCCAGTACTTCTAGTACTGGCCCCCGTATTGTACCAGGGCAGCATTTTCCTGATGAAATCCCCTCCACTGGAAAAAAGGGCAGGACACAAAAAAGGTGCAAAGTTTGCTATAAAAAGGGAATAAGAAAGCAAACTATTTTCCAGTGTGACACTTGCCCCGACAAACCCGGCCTATGTATAAAGGAGTGTTTTAAATTATACCACACATCTATGGAATATTAGGTTCATAATTTCACCGTGCTTCGGGGGTCTTGCTAATGCCACATAGCACCCACCATTCATTCCACCAGAATCTGAGCCGCAAAATCCAAAAATCACTCCTTCCCTTCTGAGTCCTGCCATGCACCCAACTGGTATTTTTTGGTCACATGTGAGGCATTGCCGTACTCGGGAGATATTGGGGCACAGATTTTGGGGTGCTTTTTCTCCTTCATACCTTCTGAAAATGAAAAATTTTGAGCCAGAACTGCATTTTTGTGTAAAAAATGTAATTTTTCTTTTTCACTGCCCACTTGTATCAAAATTGGTGAAACCCCTGGGGGTTTTAAATGTACACTATACCCCTAGATGAATTCCCTGAGGGGTGTAGTTTTCAAAATGGGGTGACTTGTGGGGGGGTTCCACTGTATTGGTGCTTGGGGGGTCTTGCTAATGCGACATAGCACCCACCAAAATTCCACCAGAATTTGTGCTGCAAACTCCAAATATCACTCCTTCCCTTCTGAGTCCTGCCACTTTTTGGTCACACATGAGGCATTGCCGTACTCGGGAGAAATTGGGGCACAGATTTTGGGGTGCTTTGTCTCCTTCATTCCTTGTGAAAATGAAATATTTTGAGCCAGAACTGCATTTTTGTGTAAAAAAATGTAATTTTTCATTTTCACTGCCCACTTGTATCAAAATTGGTGAAACCCCTGGGGGTTTGAAATGTACACTATACCCCTAGATGAATTCCCTGAGGGGTGTAGTTTGCAAAATGGGGTGACTTGTGGGGGGGTTCCACTGTATTGGTGCAACATAGCACCCACCATTCATTCCACCAGAATCTGTGCTGCAAAATCCAAAAATCACTCCTTCCCTTCTGAGTCCTGCCATGCACCCAACTGGTATTTTTTGGTCACATGTGAGGCATTGCCGTACTCGGGAGAAATTGGGGCACAGATTTTGGGGTGCTTTTTCTCCTTCATACCTTCTGAAAATGAAAAATTTTGAGCCAGAACTGCATTTTTGTGTAAAAAATGTAATTTTTCTTTTTCACTGCCCACTTGTATCAAAATTGGTGAAACCCCTGGGGGTTTTAAATGTACACTATACCCCTAGATGAATTCCCTGAGGGGTGTAGTTTGCAAAATGGGGTCACTTGTGGGGGGGTTCTACTGTATTGGTGCTTGGGGGGTCTTGCTAATGCGACATAGCACCCACCAAAATTCCACCAGAATCTGAGCTGCAAAATCCAAAAATCACTCCTTCCCTTTTGAGTCCTGCCATGCACCCAACTGGTATTTTTTGGTCACATGTGAGGCATTGCCGTACTCGGGAGAAATTGGGGCACAGATTTTGGGGTGCTTTTTCTCCTTCATATCTTCTGAAAATGAAAAATTTTGAGCCAGAACTGCATTTTTGTGTAAAAAATGTAATTTTTCATGTTCACTTGTATCAAAATTGGTGAAACCCCTGGGGGTTTGAAATGTACACTATACCCCTAGATGAATTCCCTGAGGGGTGTAGTTTGCAAAATGGGGTGACTTGTGGGGGGGTTCCACTGTATTGGTGCTTGGGGGGTCTTGCTAATGCGACATAGCACCCACCAAAATTCCACCAGAATCTGAGCCACAAAATCCAAAAATCACTCCTTCCGTTCTGAGTCCTGCCATGCACCCAACTGGTATTTTTTGGTCACATGTGAGGCATTGCCGTACTCGGAAGAAATTGGGGCACATATTTTGGGGTGCTTTTTCTCCTTCATACCTTCTGAAAATGAAAAATTGTGAGCCAGAACTGCATTTTTGTGTAAAAAAATGTAATTTTTCATTTTCACTGCCCACTTGTATCAAAATTGGTGAAACCCCTGGGGGTTTGAAATGTACACTATACCCCTAGATGAATTCCCTGAGGGGTGTACTTTGCAAAATGGGGTGACTTGTGGGGGGGTTCCACTGTATTGGTGCTTGGGGGGTCTTGCTAATGCGACATAGCACCCACCAAAATTCCACCAGAATCTGAGCTGCCCACTTGTATCAAAATTGGTGAAACCCCTGGGGGTTTGAAATGTACACTATACCCCTAGATGAATTCCCTGAGGGGTGTAGTTTGCAAAATGGGGTGACTTGTGGGGGGGTTCCACTGTATTGGTGCTTGGGGGGTCTTGCTAATGCGACATAGCACCCACCAAAATTCCACCAGAATCTGAGCCACAAAATCCAAAAATCACTCCTTCCGTTCTGAGTCCTGCCATGCACCCAACTGGTATTTTTTGGTCACATGTGAGGCATTGCCGTACTCGGAAGAAATTGGGGCACATATTTTGGGGTGCTTTTTCTCCTTCATACCTTCTGAAAATGAAAAATTGTGAGCCAGAACTGCATTTTTGTGTAAAAAAATGTAATTTTTCATTTTCACTGCCCACTTGTATCAAAATTGGTGAAACCCCTGGGGGTTTGAAATGTACACTATACCCCTAGATGAATTCCCTGAGGGGTGTACTTTGCAAAATGGGGTGACTTGTGGGGGGGTTCCACTGTATTGGTGCTTGGGGGGTCTTGCTAATGCGACATAGCACCCACCAAAATTCCACCAGAATCTGAGCTGCAAAATCCAAAAATCACTCCTTCCCTTCTGAGTCCTGCCATGCACCCAACTGGTATTTTTTGGTCACATGTGAGGCATTGCCGTACTCGGGAGAAATTGGGGCACAGATTTTGGGGTGCTTTTTCTCCTTCATACCTTCTGAAAATGAAAAATTTTGAGCCAGAACTGCATTTTTGTGTAAAAAATGTAATTTTTCTTTTTCACTGCCCACTTGTATCAAAATTGGTGAAACCCCTGGGGGTTTTAAATGTACACTATACCCCTAGATGAATTCCCTGAGGGGTGTAGTTTTCAAAATGGGGTGACTTGTGGGGGGGTTCCACTGTATTGGTGCTTGGGGGGTCTTGCTAATGCGACATAGCACCCACCAAAATTCCACCAGAATCTGAGCCGCAAAATCCAAAAATCACTCCTTCCGTTCTGAGTCCTGCCATGCACCCAACTGGTATTTTTTGGTCACATGTGAGGCATTGCCGTACTCGGAAGAAATTGGGGCACATATTTTGGGGTGCTTTTTCTCCTTCATACCTTCTGAAAATGAAAAATTGTGAGCCAGAACTGCATTTTTGTGTAAAAAAATGTAATTTTTCATTTTCACTGCCCACTTGTATCAAAATTGGTGAAACCCCTGGGGGTTTGAAATGTACACTATACCCCTAGATGAATTCCCTGAGGGGTGTACTTTGCAAAATGGGGTGACTTGTGGGGGGGTTCCACTGTATTGGTGCAACATAGCACCCACCATTCATTCCACCAGAATCTGTGCTGCAAAATCCAAAAATCACTCCTTCCCTTCTGAGTCCTGCCATGCACCCAACTGGTATTTTTTGGTCACATGTGAGGCATTGCCGTACTCGGGAGAAATTGGGGCACAGATTTTGGGGTGCTTTTTCTCCTTCATACCTTCTGAAAATGAAAAATTTTGAGCCAGAACTGCATTTTTGTGTAAAAAAATGTAATTTTTCATTTTCACTGCCCACTTGTATCAAAATTGGTGAAACCCCTGGGGGTTTGAAATGTACACTATACCCCTAGATGAATTCCCTGAGGGGTGTAGTTTGCAAAATGGGGTGACTTGTGGGGGGGTTCCACTGTATTGGTGCTTGGGGGGTCTTGCTAATGCGACATAGCACCCACCAAAATTCCACCAGAATCTGAGCTGCAAAATCCAAAAATCACTCCTTCCCTTTTGAGTCCTGCCATGCACCCAACTGGTATTTTTTGGTCACATGTGAGGCATTGCTGTACTCGGGAGAAATTGGGGCACAGATTTTGGGGTGCTTTGTCTCCTTCATACCTTCTGAAAATGACAAATTTGGAGCCAGAACTGCATTTTTGTGTAAAAAAAATAATTTTTCATTTTCACTGCCCAGTTGTACCACAATTGGTGAAACCCCTGCGGGTTTGAAATGTACACTATACCCCTAGCTGAATTCCCTGAGGGGTGTAGTTTGCAAAATGGGGTCACTTGTGGGGGGGTTCCTAACTTTTAGCATGTTATGGTGCCTAGAAACCTACATGGTGCCTAAAAAATAATCTCATAAAAAGGAGGCTCCAAAATCAAGTAGGTGCTCCTTCTATTATGAAGCCTGTGGTTTGGTCACCGTGCACACTAGGGCCACATATAGGATATTTATGAAAACAAAAGAATTGGGGGAATCAATTTTTAGTCACATTTCTCTAGTAAAATGTACTGTGTTCCTTAGAAAAATGTATTAAAATTGCAAATCTGCAAAAAAAAAGAAATTTTGAAATTTCACCTACACTTTGTTTTAATTCCTGTGAAACACCTAAAGGGTTAACAAACTTCCAAAATGCTGTTTTGAATACTGTGAGGGGTGCAGTTTTTGAAATGGCATCATTTATGGGGGTGTCTCACATACAAGTCCCTCAAAGTCACATCAGAACTGAACTGGTCCCTAAAAAAATCAGTGTTTGAAATTTTCTTGAAAATTTGAGAATTTGCTATTCATATTGTAAGCCTCCTAGTGTCCCAAAAAATTAAAAGGAAGTTGAAATAATGATGTCAACATAAAGTAGACATATGGTCTATGTTAGTTATTCACTATTTTGAGTGGTAAGATTATTTGTCTCACAAGCAGAAAATTTAACATTTTGCAAATCGCTAAATTTTCCATTTTTTCACGATATTTTGGTATTTTTCACAAAAAAACACAGACTGTATCGACGAAAATTTACCACTAACTTGAAGTACAATGTGTCACGAAAAAACAATCTCAAAATCACTGGGATAAGTAAAAGCAAAAAAAAGTTATCCCCACTTAAGTGAGACATGTCAGAATTGAAAAAAAGGGCTCTGTCAGGAAGGCAAAAACAGGCTCTGTCAGGAAGGGGTTAATTACAATTTTTTCTGAAACCAACATAAATGTGTTCTCTTTAAACATTGGCAAAGGGAAAGAACTCCCAAAGAGGGGTAGACGCTAATGGAAATAAAAAATGTATGTTATTATGTTATAACTTGCCCTTTCTCCATGTTTATTAACTATACCTGCTGATCGGAGCACCGCTAATCTGATCTCATTGTACTTTGATATATGTTTTGTTATCATAGTGTCTTATTGTGTGTTTCTTATCATCAGACATAAAAAAGTTATCTCCTGTGAGAGAATCCCATTCCATCTATCTCCTGTGTGAGAATCCCATCCTGTCTATCTCCTGTGCGAAAATCCCATCCCATCTATCTCCTGTGTGAGAATCCCATCCCATCTATCTCCTGTGTGAGAATCCCATCCTATCTATCTTCTGTACTAGAATCCCATCCCATCTATCTCCTGTGCGAGAATCCCATCCCATCTATCTCCTGTGCGAGAATCCCATCCCATCTATCTTCTGTACTAGAACCCCATCCCATCTATCTCCTGTGCGAGAATCCCATCCCATCTATCTCTTGTGTGAGAATCCCATCCCATCTATCTCTTGTGTGAGAATCCCATCCCGTCTATCTCCTGTGTGAGAATCCCATCCCATCTATCTTCTGTACTAGAATCCCATTTCATCTATCTCCTGTGTGAGAATCCCATCCCGTTTATCTCCTGTGCGAGAATCCCATCCTGTCTATCTCCTGTGCGAAAATCCCATCCCATCTATCTCCTGTGTGAGAATCCCATCTATCTCCTGTGTGAGAATCCCATCCCATCTCTATTCTGTGTGATAATCCCATCCCGTCTAGCTCCTGTGTGAGAATCCCATCTATCTCCTGTGTGAGAATCCCATCCCATCTATCTCCTGTGCGAGAATCCCATCCCGTCTATCTCCTGTGCGAGAATCCCATCCCGTCTATCTCCTGTGCGAGAATCCCATCCCGTCTATCTCCTGTGTGAGAATCCCATCCCGTCTATCTCCTGTGTGAGAATCCCATCCCGTCTATCTCCTGTGTGAGAATCCCATCCCGTCTATCTCCTGTGTGAGAATCCCATCCCGTCTATCTCCTGTGTGAGAATCCCATCCCATCTATCTCCTGTGTGAGAATCCCATCCCGTCTATCTCCTGTGCCAGAATCCCATCCCGTCTATCTCCTGTGCGAGAATCCCATCCCGTCTATCTCCTGTGCGAGTATCCCATCCCGTCTATCTCCTGTGAGAGAATCCCATCCCGTCTATCTCCTGTGCGAAAATCCCATCCCTTCTATCTCCTGTGCGAGAATACCATCCCGTTTATCTCCTGTGCGAGAATACCATCCCGTCTATCTCCTGTGCGAGAATGCCATCCAGTCTATCTCCTGTGTGAGAGTTCCGTCCAGTCTATCTTCTGTGTGAGAGTCCCATCCCGTCTATCTCCTGTGTGAGAATCCCATCCCGTCTATCTCCAACACTGAACATTCCCATGGGCACTACCTGAGTCCACCGCCCCGCGCCCTTGGCATTCACCGATCAGTGCAAACGGCCCAACGACATTGCAAATTTCTGCGGCTGTTTGCAGTCAGAGGGGGGGGGGGGGGGGGGTGCTCTAATATCCGCGCCCCCTATAGCCGGCTACCGCATACATAATTATCGCATATGCTGTAACATTTGCGATAATTATGGCAAAGGACAGCTCTTGCGTTAAGAGCTGTCCTTTGTGGTGAGTCAGCGGGTCCCATGGGGACCAGGCGGCTTCCCCCTCCCTCCCTTACCCGGCACTGTACTGCTGCGGCGGGGGGCTGGCTCTCCTCCTCCCTGCTCCTGTAAGAGGATCATAGTGCAGGGAGGAGGAGGAGGAGGTCACAGGTCCGGGCAGCACAGCTCTGTGCTGCCCGGACACAGGTGAGGGGGTCGGTGCTGGGAGGTGGGGGTCGGTGCGGGGCATTGGTGGGTCAGTGCAGGGCAGCGGGGGTCGCGTTAGAAGCCCATAGGCTTCTATGGGGCATCGCCAGATTTTTCTGGCGATGCCCACCGCCGGATTACCCCCCGCCGGATTTCCCCCCCTCGGGTTACTTAGAGCAACCCAAAATGCGGTAAAAACCCGATAACTGGGTTTTTACTGCATTTTTAGTTTAGAGAATCTCCCCCAGAGTATGTCCAGAAATGCGCAAGTGCAAACCCCGACCATCGAGGCAGAGGACGATTTTGATTCACTGCGAGTGAACCAGAATCGGCTCCTTAGAGTTTTAGTGCTTTTGTTACAGAAAATGTAACTACTGTACAAGTCTGGCACCTTCTAACCAATACTTCCATTCTTCCAGATTGGCAGGAAGCTCTCGATTCTCCAAGTAATAGGGCCTAATTCAGACCTGAGCGCAAAGCACCTTTTTTCCACAAATGGAAAAAAAAACATGCTGCACTGCAGGTGGGGCATATGTAACATGCAGAGAAAGTTGGATTTAGGTGAGGTGTGTGCAAACTGAAATCTAAACTGCAGTGTAAAAATAAAGAAGCCAGTATTCATCCTGCACAGAAACAAAGTAACTCACCTACTGTACATCTAAATTTCTCTACCATGTTACATTTGGCCCATTTGGGTGCAGCATGGTTTTGAACATTGGAGAAATTATGTGCTTTGCAATGAGGGCTTGAATTAGGCCCTAAATTAGCCTCAGCACATGTGAATTTTGTGAATAATATGCACAAGGGTGAAGCTTGGAATCCTCTTCATCTTCTGGAAGAGGACTGCACCAATCCCAACATCAGAGGCATCTACTTCAACGATGAAGAGTCGATCTGGGTCTGGATGTTGCAAGACTCAGGCCGAAACAAAGGCTTTCTTCAAATCCTTAGAAGCTTGAATGGCTTTGGAGGACAAATGACTTATAACTACAGACTGGAAATACTGTGCCTGAGTTTATTTATTTATTTACAGTTTCTAATATAGCACAGCAGATTCCATTGTGCTTTACAATTGTTAACAGAGTTAAAACAAACTGGGTAATGACAGACAGACTTGGAGGTAAGAGGGCCCTGCTGCAAGCTTACAATCTATAGGGATATAGGAGGGAAACACAAGGACAGGCACCAGTAATAGCATAGCTTGTAGGTCCAGAAGGGAAGCTATATAATACATAAGTACCTAGGAGGGTTATGCATATGGAACTTAAATATGATAGGCTTACCTGAAGAGGTGAAATTTCAGGGATCACTTGACAGTTTGGAGGCTAGTAGAGAGTCTTATTTTACATGTAAGGGCATTCCATAGTGTGGGAGCAGCCCGATGAAAGTCCTGTAATAGTGAATGGGAGCTGGTGATCCGTGCAGAAGAGAGACGCAGATCTTGTGCAGAGTGGAGTGGTTGAGATGGGAGATATATTGCGATAAGTAAAGAGATGTAAGCTTGTGCAGTATGGTTAATAGCTTAATATGCTAGCAGAAGGGTTTTATTCAGAATACAGTAAAACACAGGTAACCAATGGAGGGACTGGCAGAGCGGATCAGCAGACGATGAGCATCTTGCTAGGAAGATCAGCCTAGCAGCAGCATTTAGAATGGATTGCAATGGCGAGAGTCTGTTCTTGGGAAGACCAGTTAGGAGACTATTGCAATAATCAATGTGGGATATAATGAGTGTATGGATAAGAGATTTAGTAGTGTCTTGTGTGAGATAGGGTTGTATTTTGGATATGTTTTTTTAGATGCATGTAACATGACTTGGTGACAGATTGAATGTGGGGAACAAAGGACAGTTCAGAGTCAAGGATGACCCCTAGGCAATGAGCTTGTGGAGTAGGATAGATTGTTTAGTTGTCAACAGTGATGGAGATATCAGGATGGTAACTGTTCTTAGCTGTGGGAATATAAGTAATTATTTTGGAAATATTGAGTTTGAGGTGGTGAGAAGACATCCAAGATGAGATGGCAGAGAGGCATTCAGAGACTCGGCACAAAACCACTGGTAACAACTCTGGGGTTGATAGATAAATTTGAGTATCGTCCGCATATAAATGATACTGAAATCTGAAAGAGCTGAGGAGTGTGCCAAGAGATGAGGTATAGATTGAGGAAAGCAGAGGACCTAAGACTGAGCCTTGCGGAACTCTGACTGACAGAGGTAATGAAGAGGAAGTAGAAGCGAACACTGAAAGAGCTAGCAGATAGGTAAGATGTGAACCAGGAAAGGGCTGTATCATTAAGACCTAGGGAGTGCAGTGTTTGTATGAGAAGAGGGTACTGCTTTTCTAGCACGGCGCCTGTCTCATTGATTGTATGCCTTAAGTTTAAGGTACTTAAGGCATACAATCAACACGATGGACCCGATTTTTTAATCTCATGGATCTTATGCATACATAAGATGCAGGAGATCCATGAGATGCATGACATAAAAAAATTGTGAGCCCCCAATAACCATTGTTAACGCCACCAGCACTATCAATGCCAACCCGAAGCGAGGGGCGGCGGTACGCGTCCTCCGACCTTTTCATACCCCCACTATCCACGTCGGCGTGGAGTCGATTTGACATAGTGTGGCGAGCGCAGCGAGCCACCGAGCCCGAAGCGTGGCGAGGGGACGCAAACTACTTTACATGTATTCTGTGTCCGCTCGCCACGCTTCAGGTTGGCGTTAATAGTGGGGTGGCATTACCAATGGGGGGGCCATTTCACCCATGAGGGGAGGTTAGCAAATAAAATTGGGGTTTTGGGGGATTTTTACATTGTTTCCAATGTAAAAATCTCGTCGATCGCGTCGATTGCATCATCTCATGCATCTTATGCCGCACAAACACATAAGATGCATGAGATGCTTGCAATGTAAAAATCTCGTCCATCTCGTCGATCGCGTCAATTGCATCATCTCATGCATCTTATGCTGCACAAACACATAAGATGCATGAGATGCTTGAGATATAAGCCCCACACATACAATCTAGATTGTGGGCGCCGTGCTAGGAAAGCAGTACCGAGAAGAGTATGATCAACAGTGTCAAACGCAGCAGAAAGATCTAGAAGAATAAGTAGAGAGTAATGGCTGTTTAGACATGGCAGTTACCAGATCATTCACCACTTTAGTCAGTGCTGTCTCAGTGGAGTGTTGGGAACGAAAGCTTGACTGAAGCTTGTCTAATAGGGTGTGAGAGTTAAGAAAGTGTATGAGGCGAGAGAAGACAAGTCTCTCCAGTAGCTTGGAGAGGCATGGGAGCTGAGAGATAGGATGATAGTTAGAGAGAGATTTGGGTCAGAATTGTGTTTTTTCAGAAAAGGAGTAATCACTGCATGCTTGAACAAAGAAGGAAAAGTACCAGTAGCAAGAGAGAGATTGCAGATTTTAGTTAAGGTTGGGACAAGCACAGGAGACAGAGTTTTAATGTCTTGTGCAAGTATAGGATCAAGAGGAGAGGTAGTAGAGTAGGAGGATAAGAAGAGTGTGGAAACTTCCTTTTCATTTGTGAGCTCAAATGAAGAGAAAGTGCCAGAGGGTTGGGATTCCCTGAATTTCTCTGGCCACCAGCTTAGAGAATACTGCCCACTTGTTGTACTTCTAATATAATATAACATCATTTGCAGTGTGCCAACTAGCAGAACATCCAAAATATTGACTGGGGCAACCAAATCTGATCCTTTAAAATAACATGGTGCAATGCTTTTTAGATATGATAAGTGGAGTAAATCCAAAACTCAACTCTGATATTCAATATTTTGGTTTATTCTATTTACCTGACTTTGGGCAGCTTATCTCTAACATATTGTGTAGATCAATAAAACATATTCCAAACATTTTAATATTATTTTTAGATGTGTTTTTGTTAACTAAAATGGTCAGTTATAAATGCCAAACATTCATTACAGAAAGGTGAAATAAGATGTATGTCAATAGCACCTACAGTAGCTATAATTAATCACAGCATTCCACATATTGGCATTATATATTGTTAAAAAAGTCTTACTGATACTAGGAGAAGATTAAGCATTGTAATTATCCTGTTGACTGTCTTATTCTACATGAATTACATGGTTCCCTTGTCATAAATTACTGTCCCCTGCTCAGAGCGAGCCTTCGGCACATACAAAGCACAGTGTGACTATATCATTGAATGACTGGAGGCATTCTGTATTGCTAAGGGACAGGAGTCTGTGCATTAGCTAGTGCTTTTCAAAGACTTCATTCTATAAGCTGACAGCAGTCCCTGAGTGGTGTAAAATTATGTCAGCTTGAGGTACATTTGTGTCTAAAAGAGGAATCTGACCGCAGTAAAAGATCAAATCGAACATAGGCAATACTGTGGTTGGATTTGTAATGTTTAAAATCTCTCACAAGTTTTTTGCATTGTTTAAAACTGAAGGTAACTTTGTACATAGGTTATTCATGTTTAGATTTCTTTATAATGTTTAGTTTTTACTTGATAAAAAAAACACCACAAAAGATAACCATGCAGAACTTATGTCATGCCATGAAACAATTAGCAGATTTTGAGCGGGAAGGGTTTTTTTACTCATACTTGCTTTCTCGCCCAGAATATCCACTAGAAATGATTGTGTAATCATATTCCCCACTCCAGATTACGGCAAAAATCATGTGGGAGGGAGAATGGGTTGTCCGTGATAACACAATTCCCCACGATTCACACCTGATTCCTAGGATCCCAGGAAGTCATCAAATATGACTTTATTTAACAGAACATCCCTATATACATTCAGAATTTGTTGTGGCTGGAGAATTAACTGTAATGTAAATGACTAAATTGGAAATTTGTGTGCAGGCTTGAGGATGAAGCAGATGCCTTAGAACTATAAGGAATAGGCATTGATTTAGTGATGCTTTCTTTCTGGCCAGGGGTGGTCAAACTGGTCCTCGAGATCTACCAACGGTTTAATTTTTTTCAGAGCGCACAGGTGCAGTCATTGATAACTTACATTTTCAAACATGTGTTGCATTCATTCCTAATTGAAACATTCTACAGATCCACAGGTAGTCTGGAAAACATGACCTATTTGTAGATCTCAAGAACTGCTATGTTCACCCCCACTCTATTCCAGATTTTCTCAAGAATTGTTCCATCTCTCAGTTGAGATATTATTCTACATTATCAGATCTCAAGGCCCTTTGTACCCTGTTTGATTTTCTGCAAGCTTTTTGAAGTCTGCAATTTTATTTTGCTACTGTACTTCAGATATCACTCTGATGAAGTACATGTGTCATTCTTGTGAAATCATCTTTAATTGTCACAAAGAATTTGTATACATCCACTGACTTTACTTCCATTGGACCACACACATCTGAATGTAACATCTCAAGTGGTTTTGTAGCTCTGCTGCTGATTTGGGGAATGGTTGATGGCTTTGTTTCCCTAATGTACACACAGGTTCCTCTGTATTATTTATTGACATTCCTGTGACCATCCTGTTTTGCAGCTTTTGAACAGTAATATCTAATGTGACCAAATCTTCTTTGCATCTTCAGTACTGTGCATGAAGGACA
The DNA here is from genome assembly GCF_055691185.1 of Crinia signifera. NCBI lineage: Eukaryota > Metazoa > Chordata > Amphibia > Anura > Myobatrachidae > Crinia > Crinia signifera. Next base: position 367,182,852 of record NC_139217.1, on the reverse strand, counting down.
TTCATTTACTGACACCTTGGGGTAAATTTACTAAGATCGGATGGGTACAAGTGCACTCATTCATATATTGCTGGCACCCAGTGCCTGGCAAATTTACAATAAGCTGAATGCAGCTGATTTGCCATATATATATATATATATATATATATATATATATATATATATATATATATATATGGCAAGGTCAGCTGAATTTGGTTATATGAATGAATACACCATATATTGAACTTGGCCATATATGGCCATATAGTTCTATGTGATCAGCAAATTCACAATCATATGTACTGACAAGTAGACAATGTTTTTGTGGCGTATTTGCCTGAAGCCTGCATGGAACATTCAGATCCATGCAGACTTCTCTGTGTAAAAAATGCATAAATAATTAAAACCCCAGCGTGCAGTCTCCTCGCCTGGGAATTACCAGCCCCATGCTCATTGAGCTGGTCCGCAATGCAGAAATACAGGGGGGAGGGGGACTGGGTAATGGGTGGTCTCAGATCTAACTACTGTAGGAGGAGGGACCCTTGTGCTGGACGTAGATGCAATGCACAAAGTTAAGGGGGCATATCATTCTCTGTCCAAAGGACATGGTTAGCTACCACTATTGCCACTTAGAGGTGTGACCCGCGGTGAATTTCCTCCTAAGCCCTCTCAATGTCCATGCCCACCCCAGTGTCATGCTGCACAGTACCAGCATCTCTGTCATTGCATCCTACAAAGCATCCCATTCCACCAATCTAATACACAGCATGGCACCACATGTCCCCCCACTACAGTACCTCCTCCATCACATCATTCAGCACACCATCTTGCAGTTTAGCATCCCCTGTTTCCCCAAAGATCCAACACCCCCTTTTTTCCCCCAGCATGTATTTTCCGTTCTAAACAATGACTATAACCACCACTGTCCAACAGCATTGCACATCTGTCACCCAGCATCCCCAGTGCAAGTACAGTAGCCCCACAACCAACCCTTACCAGTGACCTCTGAGTTCCCAAGCACCACTCTGTCCCTGAGCACAGACACTTCCCCAACTCCCTGTGCTATTATCAGCATTGCTCAATGACCCGCAGCTCAAGGCCGTCTGACCTGTGTTACTGCAGCCCTTACTGCAGTGTGCCGCGCTGCTGCTGCTGTAATCAGAAGTTTTCAAATGTCAGGGGGAACTCTTTCCTCATCACACTGGAGTCCGGCGGCAATTTGTACTGTGGTGCCACCCGACAGACAATCAGAAACTGCCTCTCTCTGATTGGCTGCCAGTCCAGCACTACAGAGAGCTTTGAAATATTGTTTATCTCGGCTGCTTGACATCCTCATTAGCCGCACTCTACCCTGAAGAGGCAGAGGGAGCTGGAAAAGCTAACACTGACAGCCGTAGTTGAGAAAGTGCTTAGCGGCATGTCAGTTATGGGGATCCACCATAGGCCTGTCCTCTTCTCCTGTAAAAATCCTTAGGGTACTTGTAAAAATAAATTATACTCACCAACTCCTTCAGTGTAGGTTGCGTCCTCTTTGGTGCATAGTAGGCATCCACGGGTGTTAAAATTACAAACCGAGTGTCCCGCTCCACCGGACTGAGGAGCTGCAGGGATTCCAATCAGGGGGAGGTTTGAGGCTGATAGACTGTGCCAGCTAAATAGATGATTATATTAAAGATTAACATGGGCATCTATGGACAGTTCCCACTTTTATCTTATTTCACTGGGCATCATTGCATGGCTCTGACTGATCCAGACAATGCTGCTGCATCATACGTATTTGGCTACTGGTAATTTGACAGCCAAATACGAATGGCTACGACAACAAAAATATGAATCGTGACAATATAGCAGCTTTGTAAATTTGCCATATTCTCCATTTGGTGGCCCTTTCACATTCGTACTGGGATCGGCCATTTACGGCCAACCTTAGGAATTTTACCCCCTTGTGTCTGTAGCTATGATGGTCCAGTTTCTATATAGCACACTACACTTTTCTTTACACAAAGTAAACCCTGTCACCTCTCTATTCTAGGACACTCATATGTTATTTATGATATGTAAAGCATATCTTAGATCTCTGTAACTTTTGTTATTGCTCCAACTCTTTAATTGTTCCAAATTTAGTAGCTGTAAGTGCACGATTATAATTTATTTAATTTTGATAGGATCACCATTTGTTAATATCGTGTACCACTCCTCGTTGTAATTAAAATGTATTATACCGATGGTAAGATCCTGGTGTTTCCCTGAGCTGGTCCAAAAAGCTGCCACTTCACTCCTGGCAGGAGTGAAGTGGCAGCTTTTTGGACCAGCTCAGGGAAACACCAGGATCTTACCATCGGTATAATACACCCAGGACTGCTACCCGGGACCAGACTGGTGACTATCATACCTTGCTTACGAACTGATTAACACCCAATTCTGATACTTCTTTTGGTAATTGCACCTATGTGTTACTTGATTGCTGGACTTTTTATCGCTGGATTCATCTTTGTTTGATTATTTGTTTTTTGTCTATAAATGTATATGTATATTAAAAAACTGGCTTCACCATCTTAAGCCTTTCTCTTTTACATATACTGGAGTACACCACTAGACAGGGATACTACGATTGTGGGATATTGATCACCGTGCAAAAGGAAGTATACATGTTTTCTGTATTTTCCCTCATTGTATGAACCCACCATTGTATTATCTTTAACTCACTGGCGCCATCTGGGGTTGCAAAATTGTTGTTGTTTACCCATTGTGTGGGTTTGGTCAGTAATCAGAATCTTCTGTCACTTTCCTGTATGCATACTTCTTACAAACATAATTTTTACATCTTCTGTGCTCTAATTAGCTTCATTGCTATTAAAATGCACTGGGACCATATGTGCTGTCTTCACTCTGTGTTTTGTAGTAGTCTTTACTATCATGTATATGTGCTAAAGGCAGCATCTGTGTAATAGCTTGGGATTTCTTTGCTGCAACTTTAGAAACATAGAATTTGATGGCAGATAAGAACCGTTTGACCCATCTCATCCACTCCTTTTGAATTTTGTGTGCCGGGGTTCCTGGGCCCCTAACAAGTTGGAAAATGTGTAAGGGAGTTATTCTGATTGATGCACACCTTTTCACTCTGCGTATGTGCTTTTGCTGGGTGCGAGAGGCCACGGCGAACAGAGTGTTTCATGAGCGTTTCTATGGTAATGACCCAGTAACGTGAATGCCGGAGGCAGGAAGCTGACATCATCGGATGTCAGCTGACCACCATGTTCCCCTCCAGAATACATGCAAAACTAAGGCACCTGGGAGTGTCTTAGTCTTGCATGTACCGTCCACATCATTCGATGGTTGGCGACCCCCCATGTCTGATCATGACTGATGTCGGTGTCTCCTCATAGGCTGTGAATGGATGTTTATGCCAAACATTCATTCACAGCCATGCAGGGGAATTCGCCCTGCGAAGGGGGGCAGCGGCCTGTGCGAGCGGCAGGCAGGCAGGCAAAAACGACATGCAACGCTGCAAACTTTTTATGTTACACATCCATTCGCAGTCCCTGTGTGAACACATGGTGTGCGGGGGGCGGCCAAACCCGGCATTTGGTGGACTCACAAGGCTGTGAATTTGCAGCCTTGCGAATCAACCAGAACAACCCCCATGTCTGAATAAATGATACAGATTATTTCAATCTTATGTTCTTTGAAGAACACTTGTCACAATTTGATGAGTTCCTTTAAACTGGCAAAACACAGAAAATGACTATAAAGTGCCTGGAGTTAGAACACTACTTGACGCATGCTACATCTGTAAGTGGATTATATTTCAAATTTCTTTAAAGCAATACCCAACTACAAAAAAAATTCAGATCATCTGTACAGTAATAATGTGTGTTCGTTATTTTTATCTCGGCTAAACTGTACAGTAATTTGTGATATTATTTTGTTAGTTCTGTTCCCTAAACCAGCTTTGCTACAGACAGATGGAGACCAAGAAGCCTAATAATCACACGGGCCTTTGAGTATACATCAAATTTATGGCTACTGCAATATTTTAGCTAAGGCACTTTTTGAAGGAGGAATGGTCTGCAAAGCAATTAGAATGAAAAAGAGCTTCTGCTGCCTTCGGCCCAGCAAGACTTTAATCTGTCAACTTCCCAAATTTATACCGCTGCAGAAGCCTCTGTACAGGTCTGGTGGAGGCATTTTATGCTTCCATTTTGCTAAACTATTTGTAAGCAATTTGTGCTAATCCAAGGCTACAAATGTCTTCCCATAGTAAAAAGCCATCACAAGCTCAAAAGAGCACAACAAAACAAATTACAATCTTTATCAGAGTTTCTCAGCTGCAATTCTAAAGGAACAGCTGCATAAGATTTGCTAAATGAAAGGAACAGCATTAGATTGTGTCTTGCTTCTACTTTATGTGGCCCGGCGCTTTGATATAACTTGGATTTTATTTGCAGACAAGAGTTGATAAATTTCCCCAAGCTCTATGTATTGAATCTCCTGTATAATGAAATGATTAAAAGAGGTGTTATTAGCAGAAATCGGCAATTCTGGCTGCAGGCCAACATCAGCTAATGATGACCTCCATGATTGAGGTCACATACGTGGCTGGTTATTAATTAAATTTAAAGCAAGAACACAAGCTGGAGAGAAAATGAAATGCAAATACTGTACACTGCTAAGTAAATGATATACAAGCTGTATCTGTGTTCTTACAGGGCCTGATTCTGAATCGTATACAATCTGTATGCACTGGTGAAGGACCAGTAATGTTGCCTCCAACCCCATAGAAGAATACAAGAAAACACTAGTTTGGAGGAATCTATGACCTGCAACTGGATTTGTTCTAGGGAGCAAGAATGCCACCTACACTAACAACAGCAGGTGGGTAAGGCAGCAAGCCTCCTAAAATTCACAGGAGAAAGTGAAAGAATAATCGATCACCTTCATGGTCAAGTTGAGCGGGTGCCCAAGCTGGTAATTCCGATTTTTTCAGGTCGCTGGTAGAAAATCTATTCCATAGAAAGTGGAGGCATGTGAGGTAACCTTTACGCTTGTTGAATCTGGCACCTTACAATTATATAAGAAAAGTAAGCTATGAATGCTTGAAATGAGAACAATTGTTAAACTGTAACTAAAAACTTTCCCTGAAGGAAAACAAACAGCTTATAGGGGAAATTTACTAAGATCAAATGCCCTCACTAGCCGCCAGGCCCCGCCATCTGTCAGTAGGGGGCACGCGCGCACAAGACGCTCGGGTGCCCTGTTCTTACAGAGCTCCCCGCTGCCGTCCACAGCCTCCCTAACGCTGTTCGCAGGTCCCCACTGCCTCCCCGCACCCCACTAACCCTGCCTGTCTCCCTGAAGCCGAGACGGACAGGGTTCCGGTCCCCCACCACACAAATACTGGGACACGCGTGTGTGTGAGATGCTCGGGCATCCCAATCAGATGGAGAGATCGCCAGCGGGGACATTCTGGCGATCCCCGGCGCTGGCTGAGAGGCACTCCATCTGTATTCGTATTTATTTGATCTGAACTCTGAAAAAACAGGTGTTAAAAGGTGTATAGCCAATTTACTATTAGCCTAATTTTTACAAATTACATACTGATTTGCCATTTTTATGAATGGCAACTTCAGCCGAATTCATGTGTATGAATGAGCCATGAGTTCTATGATGGTCAGTGGAGCTCAGCCACTGCTGACGCTTCCTGATTGACTACTGGTTTTGCAGTGAGAGGAGACACGGGGGGATCAGGCTTTCAGGGTAAGGAAGGCCATGTGTATACATGGCCTTCCTTCAGCTCGTATGGACTGGATTTTGCAATCTGTTATTTTTTTAACCCTATGGATTCCTACTTGGTCAGAAGAGTATAGATTTACACCAGATGGATGGTAAGTTTAAGTTTTTCGCAGGTACCCTTTTGGACTTTCTACTGGAAAATTGGACTGAACCTATGGGATCAAGATAGGTACCTATGGATGGATGAAGTGTGTAATAAAGTTATACTGTACTTTATTTGTGTGGGTGTCAGTTTTTTCGGTATTGGTTATGAAGTGGCACTGGGTTCTCCAAGTCCCTGCATGCTGGGGAGGCTTGCTTTGTCTTGTAGTTCTCCAACAAACCCCAATACTTATATTTATACATTTTTAGCGATTTATTTTTACACCTTCAGCACAGTGTACAATGGTGCCGGGGACAACTTTGGGCTTCAGCCTGGGCCAGGGTTGCCCTGGAGGGGGGACACCTTTATTGGTGGGTCCCCACTCCCCCAGGGACCCAGCCCAGGCTGACCAGCCAAAGAGGAAATGCTTTGGCTGTGGGACCTTATATAATTAGTGTTCCCCTGGCTGTAGCATTAACTTGATGGCTGTTTGATCCTGGTGCTGGATTCACCACTTCTTTTAGGTAAGAACATCAGCTGCCACTTAATAATCAACTAGATTTATTTTAATTGTATACAGAGGATCATATATACCAGCAAAAACCATTCTGATGTATTTGCGTCCTGTACATCAATTAGCTTGGGACTGTACATGGATTTGCACAGGAGGTACTGTATGTGGACATTTCGTACCAGAGGATGAGAAGCTCTGGGTGTTCCTCTATGTGCTCTCGTTGTCTCCTACACTCCAAGGACATTCCTATAGATCAAGCATGTCCAAACTATGGCCCTCCTGCTTTTGTGAAACTACAAGTCCCATCATGCCTTGCCACAGTTTAGCTATTATGGAATACTAAAACAATGGCAAGGCATGCTGGGATGTGTAGTTTCACAACAGCTAGAGGGCCACAGTAAGGACATGCCTGATATAGATTAATTGTATCCTGACAAAAAAACAACCCTAATGTGTATATAGTAGGGACTATAGATTGTAATGTGAACTCCATTAAAGCAATTGCTCATACGAATGATTATTCCCTGCACAGTGCTTCATGGGCAACTGCTAATACAAACCATTAATAAATTATAGTGGCAGGTGTTCTGATTAACTGGCTGGGTGTGTAAAAATGTATCTATGAACCTACTGTATAATACTGTACAGCTATATAAGAACACTGCTTCATTAAATTTGTCATACAAAAAATTAAACCCATAGTTTTATATAATATGGGGGAGATGTATGAAACCATGGAGAGTTGTAAAGGGAAGACCGATAAAGTACCAGCCAATTAGCTTCTAACTGCCATTTCACAGGTTTTATTTAAAAAAAAAAGACAGGAGCTTATTGTCACTGTAGGCCAGACGGGGGCGCCCCGGCGCTCACACGCTCCATGGGAGTGGGTGGTGATGCGGCCGCCGCTGCTGCGTTCCACAGGGGGGGGTGGGGGGATCGGTGATGCGACTGCACGGGGGGTGGGGGGGGGTTGTTTGATCCAGCCACTCCATGGGGGGAGAGTTGGTGGCGGGAGATGCGGCAGGGGGTTGGGTATGCGGCACCGGGCTCAAGGGGGGGGGGGGGGGGGGGCGGTGGTCACTCACCTGCTCCCAGCTCCTTTCTTCTTCTTTGCCACTGCTGCTGCTGCCCTCTTCTGCTGCACAGTACCACCCTCCAGTGGCCGGCGCCCTAGGCAAATGCCTAATGCTGCCTAGTGGTGCCGGCCCTGACTGTAGGGCATCCCGCACATCTCAGCCCCCCTCAAGAACGCGACCACCTCTTCCCCCTCCCTCATTCCTCCAAGGCTGCAGCTGTAAGGAGGATATAGCAGGGGGGGATCGCCAAGTGGCACTATTTCCAGTGATTTAGGGGGTGGAGCACCCATAAAAGTCCTCTGCAGCTGCTGTTGACAGGTACCACCTACTCTCCCCCATCTCTGTGTCCCTCTTTTGATCCCCCTCCCCTCCTCTTCTTCTCTACCTGATGTAATGTGTGTCATAGGGGCTCTTCCTGGCATAACATGTGTAACAGGGTGCTCTGCCTGGAGTAACATGTTTAAGGGAGGCTCTGCCTGGTGTAAAGTGTGTATAATGGGTCTCTGTCTTGTGTAAAGGGACATCTGCCTGGCGTAACCTGTGTACTGGAGACTCCACCCGTAACCTGTGTACTGGTTTTTTTTCCCCCAAAGGGGGCTTAGTCTGGCTCCTCCTGGTGTAATGTGTATATTGGGGCTCTACCTGGTGTAATGTGTATATTGGGGCTCTACCTGGTGTAATGTGTGCATAAGGGGGATCTGCTTGGTGTAACATTTGTATAACCAGGGCTCGGTCTGGAATAACTTGTGTTTAAGTGGGCTTTGGCTGGCGTAATGTGTATAAGGGGGCTTTTGGCTTAACGTGTATAATGGGGCTCTACCAGGCATATATAATGTGGGTTTGATATGGAGTAGAGTGTGTAAAGGGGGCTCCATCTAGTGTAATGCCTATATTGTGGCTTTCCCTGGTGTAATGTGTTTGTATAAGGGAGCTCTGTCTGTTGTAACATTTAAAGGGGGCTCTGTGTAATGGGGACTCTGTCTGTCATAATTAGACACGCCCCTCCAGCAGTGCACACCCTAATTAAATGTGCCGCATATGCCTATGGTTGTATATACAGTATATAGCCCTAAGTATACAGTATCTGTGCTTTTTGTTATCAGGATGGAACATCATTTATCACACAGCAAATATCTCTTCTCTCTGCCATTGTTGTTGCTCACTGTAACAATGCATGACATCTCTATACTACTATTCAATGCATTCTCTAAATGGTACCGGAAGCAGTAAACTAAAATCACATCAAGCACAATAGTACAGAAATCAGAAAAAAAAAGGCAACTGTATCAGGGACCAGGTGCTGAGTGTAAGTGCTCATTGTCTGTAGCTTAATAGAGGCAGCCTCTATGTTCAGAGGAGCTAATATGTTCAGACTTTATCTCTGCTAGGCAGGCTCTCAGTCTGAGAAATGACAAAGTGCAAGGAAGGAGTTTAATGACGTGGCTCTAACTTTTGTGTCACAGAAAATGATAGGAATAATTTCATGTTCCTTTTACAACAATAATCATAGCACAATTAATTTGTTTGGAGTGAAAGTTTTTTAAGTCCAAAATAAAAAAGTAACAAGAAGATCTATGGTCTTTCCAACTCGTTTTTGAATGATTTCAATACACAAAAAGCATGGAACTCAGTAAAGGTAGTTGTCAAATGCAGAAAGTGGCCTGACACCCTAGCACCGGACACAGGGCCTGACACCCTAGCACCGGACACAGGGCAGGACAACCTAGCAACAGACACAGGGCCGGACACCCTAGCATCGGACACAGGGCAAGTGCTATGGTGTCCAGCGCCCTCCTGTAAACTATATATTTGCACCCTTCCTCCCATATTTAATAAAAGGACAGCGCACACAAATAAAGGGTGCGGTGTCATAAGAAAGGGGCAAAGCCACAAAATAGTACCACCAATTTAATTGCACCTCACAGTAGCACATATCCTCAGTAGTAATGCAGCTTATACACATAGGCCCTCAGGGAACCAATGTTTTCCGACTGCACATGCGCAAATGTGCACGTGCAGCATCCCCATGAAAATGCTGGGCGTTACCATGGAAATGCGGGCATGCTGATTTGTGCCGGGGGTGGGTGGCTGATGTCACATGACTGCGGGGGGGGGTTAATTATCTGGGGTGGCAGTGTGGGGCAACAACTGCCAGGTAAGCGGCGAGATTCGCAGCTTACTAGGCAGATCAGCATGATGCCCACAGGAGTAGTAACATAAGGTGTGAAGAGAGAAGAATATGGATAAGAAAGGGGAGGCAGGAGAAGGGGAAATGTGAGAGAAAGTGACTTGTGAACAAGGAAAAAGTAGGTGTTGTTGGAAAATGGGTGAAGTATAGAAATGATAGATAGGTTACAAGGAAAAAAGATAGGCGAGAGACAGCCATACGCTGGCCAGGGAGAGGGGCAGGAGCAGCCATATGCTGAGCAGAGAGAGGGGATAGATGATGGGGAGAGAGTGTGTGTGTGGGGGGGGGGGGGTAACAGATTCCAGGTAGAGAGAGGGGGGATGGATGTGGAGAGAGGGGGAAAGTTGCTGGGCATAGGGGTCAGATGGTGGGGAGACATGGACAGAAGCTGGGCAGATGGGGCACAGATTCTGGGCAGAGAGGGATAGGGGGGAAATGATGGGTAGGAAGAGGGGGGGGGGCAGATGATGGGCAGAGAGATAGGAGACAGATGCTGGACAGACAGAGGGGTGAGGGATGGGCTGGGAGAGGGGGGAATATACTGGGCAGGGAGCAGGAGTCAGATCATGGGGAGAGAGAGGGTGACAGATGCTGGAGAGAAAGGTGGACAGATAATGGGGAGAAGGCAGATGAGGGGCAGAAAGAAAGGGAGGACAGGTGAGGGACAGGAAAAAGGGGGGTAGACACATCCCTCCCTGCACACCATGGTGGAGTCACAGAGCAGAGAGAGCATACAGCACAGCTCTTCTGAGGAGGAGCACCTATACAGCAGGCCCTGGTCGGACATTGTGTGTCTGCGTATGTGCGTCTTTTGCCATTATGGCTTCAGCAAAAAAAATAAAAAATATATATATATATATAAAAGTTTACAGTTAGGCATATAACAAGGGCCCCCAACGTGACAGTCGCCCCAAATATAGAAAGCAACGTCGATACCAGCTTGATACAGACAAATCCACTGGAGCGGCATCCTCCAGTGAGGCTGAATGTGTCCCCCCAACCAATTCCAAACGTCCCTCTTTAGGGGTTGCTACGCGGGCAACGCTGGACCTCCGACATGAGCCCGCACCAGGTGCGGAGGTCAGTGGGCAAGGGAGGCGGTAGCTCCCTGAAACGTTGGCCGTGAAAACTGTTTGTGGGTCATTATTGCTGATAGTTGTTTGTTTCTGAGTGACATCCGTTTGCTGGGTTTACATATTGTTTCTTTTGGATGTGCACCAGAGCCAGCTGCATTATTTATCAGAGTGCCGGACACCCTTCGGACATGTATATATATATATATATATATACACAGACACACACAGTATACTTTATACACATTTGAAGCCCTCCCCTGTTGTACAAGGATGTGTCTAAAAGGACTTGTTGCACAAGTCAAATACTGTACTGCTTGGTGCATATATAGATGCAACCATCAGATGCATCCAAAGAGAGAGTATTTTTTGAAAACCAAAATGCAAATCAAACTTTACAAAATGTACCCTAATGTTCCAAATATTTTGCATAATATAAAGAATAAAACAATTGTTGATGAATAATTTACAATAAGCTCCTAGCCAGTCACACACTTTCAGCACCGCTGAGGAAGGAGCTGAGACTGATTGAAATGGTGCTGCCTCACTCTCAGCTCCTGGATGCCACAGAAATCCCAGCGGCCGTGTTGGTGACTGTGAAATTCCGTGAGTGGCTGACAGTGACTTCAGCACCTCAGCAGGTGGTGCTGGTAATGGCTGTGTAGTGGGGAAATTGGAGACACAGCTGAATAATGCTGTGTTTCAATTTCAGTTCCAGCAGCGTGCGCGACTCAGTGGGACCCCTAATGTGTGACGACCTCCCTTGTCGCCCATCCGGCAATGTATGTAGTACATGTGGAAACAACCACAATTGTAAAGTCTGACCTTGGTATAGAAAAACCTGTATGAAATGTGGTAAGATGAATCACTTTGCCCAATGCTGTCAAAGGAATTTTAAAGTAAACAAAGTGCAGACTGAAAAACAAGATAAGACTGAAATATTGTTTTGCTGATTCCATTGAACTTTGCAGTGCAGATAAGAAGGAACAGTGAACAAACTTGTCACTCCCATTAAGCTTGATATAGATGCTCGGATTATTTATATTTTCTAGCCTATTTTTAGTGTAGAACCTAAAATTCATACTAACAATGTGGAAATTGCAAGTTAAAATGGTGAGAATATTCCTGTAAATGCATAACTCTGAACTGTCCCGATTTGCATGGCACAGTCCTGTGTTTTGGGACTGTACCATGTCCCACCCACAGCTGGCAGTGTCTCGTGGTGTGGCGCAGTTGGGACTCTCCACTGACAGGGCTGCTCTGCCTATCAGACACCCTTTTACACATTATTTTAGCAAAAACTAAATCCTAAAATTGAGTCCACCTCTTTGAGCCTAATTCAGACTTGACCACTAATGGGAGAAATTGCAGTGCACTGCTCAGACAGAAAGAGAAGACCTCCTTGCTAAATTGAGAGAGAATCCATACACAATTCCCAAACGATTGAAGAATTTTTGCCATCTGCAAATGTGAATAGGTCTGATGCTTCCACTAATCTGCAACTGAGATGGGGTGGAAGTAGGGTTGCCACCTCATTAATAATAGATTCCTGATGATTTCCCCCTGGTGCACATTTATGCACGCGCTCCCGGAAAGTGGGTGTGGCCATGTTAAATGGGCATGGCCTATCCAGAAAAGTGGGCTTTTCACCCTCAAACATCAACTTCCTGTCGATCAATCTGCAGCTCCTTTGCCTTTATGACCCACATACATTTTCAGTTCCTAATTATCCTCACACATACGCAATGCGTATAGTACAGTTATTCGATAATCTCTCAATTTACAATCTAATCTAGTTCGGCCCTTTGTTCATAGACAGTAGAGATTTTTCTGTCTCTTTTCTTCTAGATTTCAGTGTTGCTAGGCAGGGAGCATTTATCATACCTCTCAAATGTCAAAATAGCGCGGCCCCACCATGCACTCCCGGGAAGGAGTGTGGCTTGATGGTAATGCTGTGGTTGCAGGGCCACGTCCCTATTTTCGTCACTGTTGGGGGCATGGCCAGAGTTTGTTGGCTGCTGGCTACGCCCACTGTCCACCTACCTCCCTGCACATGTGCGCATGCATGCTATATTTGGTGCATCCTAGGGTGATATTTATTTGAACAAAGACATTTGAAAGTTTGAGAAAAGTGTTAATAAAAATCATCATCATTATTCTGTTCTTGGCATCAGAACATATCTGTTTATCATAATTATTGCTGTTTTATTCTCCATAAGTGCTTGTACAGTTGGAGAATATATACATTTGTGAAGCTTGCATTGCAGAGGGTCGTAATTCACTTAACTTCCATTTACCATATATACTCGAGTATAAGCCTACTTTTTCAGAACATTTTTTATGCTGAAAAAGCCCCCCTCGGCTTATACTCGAGTGAGGGTCCCACTTGAGTCAATAAGTTTTCCCAGTTTTTTGGTGTAAAATTAGGTGCCTCGGCTTATAATCGGGTCGACTTATACTCGAGTATATACGGTAATTATGTCACTGTTACTATAAGAAATACATATATTGTGGTTTAATATCCTTTTGAAGACTTGCTATACAGACAGAACATTTTCTAGTGGGGTATAACTGCAAATACTGCAGTAATTATTTCAGTGAGAAATAGGCGTTCATAAGTACATAAAGTATTCGGGAAAACTGTAACCACATCTACTGCAGTCAGTGATTATTTTATTAAAAACAGGTATTTGGGACACAGTGAATAATCTAGATGTTGCTAAATAAGACAGAATCATGGTTTGGCCTCAGGGCTACTGTCACAATATGCGTACCTCCCAACTTTTCATACAAGTAAAGAGGGACAGACGCACACAGTAAAGGTGCGCTCCCGAAATTTGGAGGTGTGGCTTAGCAGCAAGGGGGCGTGGTCTACAATTCACGCACAATGTCTATTCACCGGATTACAGGGGGGACTCCCAACTGGTACCGGACATTGCCGGCAGGGGCGGGCTGGGCTGGGGGGCAGGGTGCCATGGGCTGGGGGGCAGGGTGCCATGTGCTGTGGGGTCATGTTATACAGGGGGATCAGCCTGTTGTGTCCTGTTATTATAAAGGGGGAGCAGCCTGTGATGTAATTTTATTATACAGGGGGAGCAGCCTGTGGGGGTCCTGTTATTATTATACAGGGGGAGCAGCCTGTGCGGGTCCCGTTATTATACAGGGGTAGCAGCCTGTGGGGTCCTGTTATTATTATACAGCGGGAGCAGCCTGTGGGGTCCTGTTATTATACAGGGGGAGTAGCCTGTGGGGTCCGGTTATGATTATAAGACAGGGGGAGCAGCCTCATAAAAAATCGCATCATAAAAAATGGGAACAAAATCAGCACCCAACTTTACACAAAGCCCACTGACCGCAACATGATGTTGCAATTCCAAAAATTTCACCCGAGGGCCACCACTGCCAGCTTGCCCTACTCCCAATTTATTCGGGTGTGCAGGGTCAATAGTGATGTGTCAGTAAGGGATACCCAACTGGATACCATGCTTAATAGTTTCTTGGAGAGGGGTTACCCCTATCAACTCCTCAGAGAGGCAAAAAATAAAGCCATTAACATCTCAAGACAGGAACTACTTAAAAGTAAACAACAGGACACCAGATCCAATGTAGGAACATTTACATGGGTCAAACATTATTCAGATAAGAGCCCCGGGATTGTTAAAAAAGCTAAAAATATGTGGCCTATCGTCTCCACAGACCCCCACATCCCCAGCCTTAAAAACACCCGCCTTCAGACTGGCTTTGTAAGGGGTAGAAGCATTGGGGACAGAATAGTGAAGACTGATATCTCCAAACTTCAGAGTAAACCCACACATTTTCTTTCCCGCAAAGGGGGCTGCTACAGGTGCACAGGCTGTGTAACCTGTAGCTACATGACCCCTGGTACCTCTTTCCGACATCCCCACACGGGCAAGGTGTATAACATCAAACCAGTTTTAACATGTATGTCCAAATATGTCATCTATTTGTTGACATGCCCGTGTGGGTTGAATTACGTCGGGAAGACTATATGCACGATAAAAGAACGCATGGCAAATCATAGAACAGCCATCCGTGCAGCTCTTGATAAAGGACACAGTGAGCAAACTGTGGCCAGACATTTTTTAGAGGCCCGGCACGGGGTAGCTAAACTACGATTTCAACTTATTGATCAGGCCCTGGAATCTTTAAGAGGGGGTGACAGAGGCAAAAGCCTCTTGCAAATCGAGAGCAGGTGGATCCACACACTGGGTACCCTAAGACCAGGAGGGCTCAATGAGACCATGAATCTGGGCAGCTTTCTGTAAAAATTGCACATGCTCCTGGAGAGAGTGGATGTGATATCTTGAGGGACTTATACACAGTCATGTTCTTTGGGTATTAGTGTGGCAGTATTAGCCACAGAATGTTATATTGATATGCTCATATGTACAGTGTTACGCTAATATATATTTTTCTAGGCTGCCCAACATGAATATAGTGGATTTGTTCATTTACATTCCCTGATGCGATAATCCCAGTATACCTGCATTGTTTAATATACCAAAAAATGCTTATAGTAATTTTTCTGGGAATGATGTTGCGCCACACTGCCATCTTGTGGCTACTCATGAATAAGCATAGGGAAAGTGCGCAGGTATGTTTTTAAAAGTTTTCTTATTAAGTGTCGTTTTCAGCATATACACTTATATATAAGCACTGTATTGGATTATAAGTTTTTTGTACTAAGCACATTGCACTTTATACCAGCATTTCTAATGTATTGGCATGTTTGCACTTTTTCCCTAGTGTGGCCTCCTCCGATGCCAGGACGGACAGGTCACTTCCGGGCGATCCCGGAAGTTGTCAGCAGGAGTCCCAGACGGAGGAGGACGCTACACGGCGGGTCCCCTATATGTAAGTCCATTTGTTTTTTACACTTTGTTGTTGCACTGTTTATTTCTTCTGGTCCTGACGAAGGGCGACTGCCCGAAACGGCGTAGACCGTTAAGAAGGAAAATAAATTCCACTATTTGATTCACCAAGACCCGGAGTGATGCCTGCTTTATTGGAGGTTGCATTGGTGGCAGCAAAGGCACCCGGGCCCTTACACATTTTTCAGCGAGGAGTGCCGGACACACCACACGTTTTATATATATATATAAATATATATATATATATATTTTTTTTTTTTTACACATAACAGCCAGCAGGGAGCCGAGAGCCGCTCATTACATATCCATATATTCACTGTTCCCGCTCATTGCATATGCACGAGCAGGAGCAGTGCAACGGCTCCCTTCCCGCGTCCCCTGCCAGCTCTCCCGGGGGAGAAGCTTGTGTTGCCTGTGTCCCGGGGAGCCCTCCTACCCCCCCCCCCACATTCAGGTGCAAGCAGGGAGACTTCCTTCTCCCTGTCTGTCTCGGTCCCCCAGCTCCCTGCGGCATTAAAATTTGCCGTCAGGGGCAGCGAGCCCCTGCGGCGTTGAATCGGGCAACAGGGAGGCTGGCAGAGAATGCTCCAGCCCTCCGGAACGCGGCGAATGTGCAGAAAATCCTAAACAGGATTCGCTGCACATGCCGAAAATATTCATTGAATACTGCCCATAGAATTTACAACATGATGTACACAGGGTTGCAACCAAAAACACTCTGTTATGATCCACCTTTGTTAGTGACCTATAACTTTTTTTATTATTACATTTATTAAAATTTTCAATAAAAGAAAATAAACATAAATAACCATCATAAGCAAGAATCTAATAAACTAAACAGATATCATTATGTAAGAGTTGAACAGAGAGGATAACATTAAAATATAGATATACAGTACTGTAGGAGAACAACTGCTGCTCCTCAGCTTTGAGTTAATTGCAGAGAAAGCAGCTACTGAGCAGCTGCAGCTCCAGTTTCAATATCTCCTCCTGTCCTACTGGTTAGTACAGAGGTTCCCAATCTTTTTTGATTCACGGCACCCTAGAGAATCAGAATTTTTTTCACGGCACCCCTAGGCCCAAAAAAAATTAATTAGATTGGGTTTATATGCGATTCTTAGAGGCAGTTATGTGGTAAAGGGCAGAATTTGCTTCTGTTTGTACACATTCTATGATTGGCAGCCACCAGCACTGGTTTTGCTCCTAAATAATTAACCATTAATAGTTTGAGTTGGTCCTGGACCACCAAGCCGCGGCACCCCTGCATGTGTCCCGAGGCACCCCAGGGAGCCACGGCACACAGTTTGGGAACCACTGGGTTAGTACTTTGTGTGTTTGTGTATGTATGCTCTGATTTTGTGTTTTTGTATGTATGTATGATTTGTATTGTATGTGTCTATGTTTGTATGTACTGATGGTATGTATGTATGTATGTATGTATGCATGTAGTGTGTGTTCATGTATGTATAATGTGTGTATGTATGTGTGTATGTGCATTTTTGCTGTGTGTGTTGTGTATGTATGCATGTATATATTCTGTGTTTGTATTTATACAGTGTGTTGTATATGTATGCTATGTGTTGTGCTTGTATGTATCCTTGTTAGCTGTTTTTGCTGTGTGTGTATGTATATAAGTATGTTTGTATGTATGTATGTTGTGTGCATGTATGTTATGTTTTGTGTTTGTTTGCATGTATGTATGTATGTATGTATGCTGTGTGTGTGGTATGTTTGTATGTTGTGCATTTATCTATGTATGCTGTGTATCTATGTATCTATGTATGTACACTATGATATGTATCTATGTGTGTTGGGCGTATGTAAGCTGTGTGTTTGCATTTGGTGTATCTATGCTGCATGCATGTGTGTTGGGTGTATGTTTGTTGTCTATGAAATGAAGTTCATTAAACATGAGCCCACAAAGACAGCAGCCAGTTAACTTTAAACAGCCCGCACATGGCTTTACTTATAGCACTGGTTACTTTTCTTTGTGTATACTGTAGATGTATGAATGCTGTGTTTGTGTGCTTATTTAGTCATTAGGGCCCCCTCTTGTCTTAAGTACCCCTGGCCCCCTGGAACCTTAATACAGCTCCGCTATGCATATCTTTTCAAACTTTTTTTATTAGTCTCTGTGGATGTAAATTGACAAATTGTTTTTTTGACAACCTCAACCTGAGATAGGCTGAGCAAGATATATGCAAGTAACTTTTTGGACTTTTCTAAGAGCCCTGCTCCGTAGTATACTCTCCTTGCATTAATGATGGTGCTGTTTTACCCTTTGAGTGCCTATGTTGCTGTAGAGATCCTCAAAATATCTGTTTAAAAATTAAAGCGCCGCTCGCAGCCACAGTTCTTTTTTTCTGTGCAATATTTAACTAAACTTCAGTTAATTGACTTGGCTTTATTTGTATTTACGTATACTAAAAGAAAAGTTGCTGTGAGTGGTGCTGACATTTTAAGCGGATATTTTGAGGATCGCTCACAGCAACGTTGGCACTCAAAGGGTTAAAACCAGAACATCTACAGTATGCATTAGTGACCTTATACTATGTGAGTGGCACTGAGGGGGACGGGGACTACCAACTGCCCCCCCCCCCCCCCAGTGCCAAAAGCAGACATTGTGTAGCCAAGTGCCAGAAGGGACTTGGTGCCCCCCATACTTAAAGCATGGACAGTGCCCACCACTGTTGCCTGTTCCCAGATGGCACCGGCTCCTCTCCTTTTCAAAGCAGTAGGCAGAGCAGCTAGAATGCCTGTCCCACCCAGCCACACACCTCGTTATGGCCCTGATTGCCACCCCCATGGGATACTGCTGCCTGCAAGTGGAATTCAGGACAATCACCATACAGTATATCATGACTGCAGGGAGGTATGTACTTGTACTACTGAAAAACCTAATGTGTAACAAAGAATCATATATTATAATCATTTAAAGAAATATGTGAACTCAATCAGCAACATTGCAAGGGCCAGATTATCTAAGCTTCAAAAGTGACAAAATGGAGAGTGATAAACAGCCAGCCAATCAGCTCCTGCCTGACATTTTTCAAACACAGTCTGTGACATGGCAAGTAGGAGCTGATTGGCTTGCTGTTTATCACTCTCCATTTTATCACTTTTGAAGCTTAGAGAATCTGGCCCCAAAGTCAGCTAACTCTAATCCTACCCTTCACCTCATGCAACTTAAAACTACTATGGCTGTTCCTTTTTGACACCCTAACCCCTCTTGCAGCCAAACCCTAACCCTCCCCCTAGTCCTAACCCTAATACTCCCCATCGGGAGCCGTCGCCATTGTGACCATTGGGAATGCGCTGACAGGATTCTGAACATTAGGATCCTGACTACATCTCTCTCTACCCTGTGGTTCTGGAAGCATTGGCTTTCATATCTTCATGTAAAATTTAGAATGTAAGCTCTCACGGGCAGGGCTCTCTCTCCTCGTGTGTGTTTCTTAGAATATATATATATATATATATATATACTGCATCTCTGCCACCATAGTAACTGCTTCATTGTCCTGTCCCCTAATGAAACTGTCTGTATTTACTGTCATTTTATTGCTTTTTTGCTCATTTGTGTATTGTTAGGCGCTGTGGAACCCATGTGGCACCATATAAATAAATAATAATAATAATAGAATTAAAATAAGTGTTTAGTAATGACAGTATTTCAGTCTCAAAACACATCAACTTCCTGTATGCAAAAGATAGTAATTCGTTCTACCAAGCTATAATACTTGTTAATGTACTGTAAATAAATCACCATCTAAGGCAGTGGTTCCCAACCCTGGTCCTCAAGTACCCCCAACAGTGCACGTTTTCCAGGTCTCCACACTGAGGGGTTTATTCTAGTTCATTCTTTCTGACAAAATCCTTCTTAGATGGACAAAACCATGTGCACTGCAGGGGGGCAGATGTAACATGTGCAGAGAGAATTAGATTTGGGTGAGTTATTTTGTTTCTGTGCAGGGAAAATACTGACTGCATGATTTTACACTTCAATATACATCTCACTTTGAAGTAAAACCCCACCCAAAACTAATTCTCTCTGCACTAGTTACATCTGCCCCACCCGCAGTGCACATGGTTTTGTCCATCTAAGAAGGATTTTGTCAGAAAGAATGGACTAGAATAACCCCCTGAATCACAAGAATTAGCTCCACCTGTGGATATTTTCATATGTGCCTGAATAATGAGTGCACCTGCCGGGTGACCTGGAAAACATGCACTGTTGGGGGTACTTGAGGACCAGGGTTGGGAACCTCTGATCTACGGGGTCTAACCTATTAACACCAATGGGTGCCAGTTGCCGTTCAGGTACCATTTTAACTATGAAAACGGCACCCGAAGTAAGCCTACCTCGCACCCTTCGCAGGGCTCAATTTTCTGAAAATTGCTCGCACCTTTCAGTGAATTCGGCCCACCGTAAAGTGCGCCCGGTGTTGTGATGATTCGTAACTCGCGAATCATCCGCACCTTTCGGGGTTAATGGGATTGACCCTATAGAATCTACTACATTGCTTAAAAAGCCCACCCAGCCATGTTGCCAATGATGACATGAAATCATAGGTAATTATAGTTTGACCTGGCATTGTGATGAGGTCAGCAACACAATACATTTCTACAACAGATACAGAATGCTGAGAGAGGGGAGGGGGAGAGTCATTGACCTTCAGAGTTTGACCAGCTAAAAAGAGAGAGTGCCAAAAACTAAGAGGAGAACTATTGATTGGTTCTGTCTATATGAATGATGACAGAAAGTTGTAAGCGTTTATTAATGGCTGGCAGGAGGACAGCTATTTGTATTTTTGGCATGAAAAGAACTAGATCAAGAGAACTATTGAAGACATTTATTTCATAAAATCCATAGGCATTTAAGCCTCTCTGCTGGACATACTGTATGTGTAGAGCATTATAGTTACCAATATTTCAATTTGTATGGATGGTTTGCTGATGGGCATGTATACATTCATGTATTATTTATCAATGTGTATTTACTGTATATATTGTGCCAGAAGGTGATGCAGCCCGCCCAATATCTGTGCACAAAGAAACAGAAGGACACCAAAATATGTTCTCATATGCACTAAATACCATTATAATGACTATGTAGAAATAACTATGAATTGATATAAATAAATAACAACTGGAACATCTAAAACCAATGACTACTTAGACATAAATGTGCCAAAAGAATAAAAGGAATGACGATGATGATCGTGATGACTGAGTGACGTAATGAACATCATGCTGCTCTATCAATGTCGATAACAGAAGGCCCAGAAAGGAAGCATGTGTGTGGAAGGAAGCATGTTAGGAGTGCACATTTCAGCATGTAAAAGCCTCTTCTTCTGGTACTCTTACAGACTTACAGTATCTGATTTTGCCACTGATGGACATGATGGGCAGCGTCTGACCTAGATACATATACATTAAGGGGCCGATTCGGCTTCACACGTAGTGAACCGAATTCGGCCCCTGCCCTGATGGTCGGGGTTTGCACATGCATAGGCTGTGAACAGCCATGACAAGTTGCTAATACCTGCCGGGGGTGAGCGGCTGACTTCACATGATGTCTGACGTCCACCATACCCTGTCTTCGTCCCGGCAGCCACAAATATAAGTCAGTTTAGCAGCTTGCACAGTTGCAGGAAGTGCAAGGGGGGGGGAGGGTGTTCGGCGGGTCGGCAGCTAACTGCTCGCTGGGCTCCCAACACTCGCTGCCCAGAGAGCATGTCTGAATTACGGTCATGGATTTGTTCATTTTAAGAACAAATTTGCCCTGTGATCAAGTCCTTAATCTCCATGCATTTTATCTCCATCCAAGGCGCAGTACATAGAACCCATAGATGACTTTTCTTTATTTAAACAATGTCATCTGGTGCCATAAATGTAGCAGTAGATAGAACAGTGGATTATGTAGTATATTGTGCTTCTTATAAAAGTTTAGCAAGCGTTTCTCTTTTAGTTGACAATGACACAATGTCTATAAGGATTTTATGTTATTCGTTTAAATGAGCAGTTTGATGTCCTCCAATGATTTTGCTGTGAGGCAGAATTTTGCCTCTATATGTTGATATTTCATCTGCCTATTAATTCTGCTGTCTTCCCCGGTTAAGCTTCATTCTTGTAAATGACACACATACAGTTCTGCATTCTGTACCCATTCTCCTTCTATTTCAGCTCATATCATTTACCAACTCCACTAAGCCACATTGCACCGTATGACAATATTTGCTGTATATTTCAGATAAAACATACTGGTAACAAACATGACTTATTATTTGTTGCCAGTTATTTATATGGCGCAAACATATTCTGCAGCACTTTACGAGAATATTCGAACATTCACATTGGTTCCTGCCCCAGTGGAGCTTACAATCTATATTTTATATCTTGGGTTAACCAGAGCCAGATTAATGTCTAAATGGGCCTGGATAATAGGGGTTGTGGCCAGCACCTAATAATATGGGGGGCGTGACCAGTGTTCTGGTTGGGTGGTCAGCTCATGGATGTGTCTGTATTTGTGTGTAAATACTTTCAACTAATTATATATGCCTGGAAAATGTAGGGGGCTGGCATAAGAAAAACGCAGGGAGATATATTGGCGGGTGCACTCCAAAGGTGCACCCTCTGGATGCTGATGTCCTAAGATACTTGTGGGGTGAGGCGGCACTCCAGTCATAAAAAAATGACTGAAAGCCGAAACTTGGTAGACAACATTTCAGCAACTTTTATGTGGTTACCTAAGTTTACCACACCATATACCCCTTATACAAATCATGCAACACAATAGTAACCCCCTTATACTGTACTTTCCTCTTACACATTATGCCACATGGAATGAACCAAAATTCACACCGATTGAGCCAAAATTCACGCTATGGCACACAGATTAAGGCAAAATTTACATTTTGCAACATGGATTGAGCCAAAATACACACTATACCAGGCATGTCCAAACAGTGGCCCTCCAGCTGTAGTGAAACTACACGTCCCAGCATGCCTTGACATAGTTTTAGCATTCCCTAATAGCAAAATTGTGGCAATGCATGATGGGACTTGTAGTTTAACAACAGCTGGAGGGCCATAGTTTGGACATGCCTGCACTATACCAAACAGATTGAGCAATAATGCACAATATGCTTCATAAATAGGGGCATTAAGGTGCGCATTAAGGCGCACATTAAGAATTTACACCATAATGCCCATTACATGTTAAGCCACACACGCCGTAATCTCCATTACGTATTATGCCAAACACCATAATGCCTATTAAAAACGACCGGGTGGAGGTCGGAATTAGCGGGTTCCATGTTATCCTATGGGGAAAACGTTCCAGGTTTGCCTGGCGGTATCTCCGGTTCCAGGGGTGCTAGCAATGCGGGGATGGGCTCGTTGGAAAGCCCTGGCCCTCAGCTACAAAATGTGCCTATTTGGAGAGTGGGCCTGGAGCTGTAGCTCCATCAGGTCCATTGTTAATCCGGCCCTGGGGTTAACATTGTTGGAAGCCAATTAATCTACCAGTATATTTTTGGATTGTGGGAGGAAACCAGAGTACGCAGATTCAACCCGCTCAAGCACTGGGAGAATTTACAATCTCTGCATAGTTAGGAGGGTATCAAACCCATGACCATGACAGCGTTGTGAGACAAAAATGCTATCCATTACACCGTAATGTGCTGGCCAAATGTGCTGGCCAAATTCTTCATCAACCTAATTTTGATTACTGAAGCTTTCCCCTCCTATTCTACTTTTCCCAATATTCTACTTTATTCCTCCACATGCCTCCTAACTCCAAACCCATTGCCATACCCAGGAGCTGGTAGTTTCTTTATTTTTATTGTCTAGAACTAGTACTCACCTCTAGTCTATGTAATGCACAATCCAGCAACAAGCACTTACCTCTAGTCTATGTAATGCACAATTCAGTGACAAGCACTTACCTTTAGACAATCCAGTAACATGAACTTACCTCTAGTCTATGTAAAGCACAATTCAGTAACAAGCACTTACCTTTAGACAATCCAGTAACATGCACTTACCTCTAGACTACATAAGGCACAATCCAGTAACAAGCCACTAGACTATATTGGGCACAATCCTGTAACTCACCTTGATATTTTGTTCTTGATCCTTTCCAATCTTATATCTTCTTTGATAATTCAAAATTGAGCATACTAAATTAGTAATAGTGCTACTGTTTTCTACAGTATGCTTCACAATTGGGCACACCCTTTATAATATAAATTGGAGCACCTACTTTTGCTACCATTTGCAGAAAAACTCTAGGAGGCTAATTCTGAGTTTGATGTATTTGTGGTCAAATCTCTGTGTCAACCAGCTTATTAGCTTATGCAAGAGTCTACCTGTGTATATAGAACATCCATGTGACTGAAAGCCTTTCCTGCTCACTGTTTCCCCCATACTTGCATTAACTTCTGAGTCAGCCCCTAAGAAAATAACTATAATTATCAGTCGAGGATAACCCCTAGGCAACGAGCTTGTGAGGTAGGGTAGATTGTGAAGTAGTCAACAGTTATGGAGATATTAGGATGGTAACTGTTCGTGGCTGGTGGGAACATAAGTAATTCCATTTTGGAAATATTGAGTTTGAGATGGCGAGAAGACATCCAAGATGAGATAGCAGAGAGACATTCAGAGACTCGGCACTGGTGACAACTCTGGGGTTGATAGATAGATTTGAGTATCGTTTGCATACAAGTGATACTGAAATACGAAAGAGCTGATTAGTTTGCCAAGAGATGAGGCATAGATTGAGTAAAGCAGAGGACCTAAGACTGAGCCTTGCAGAACTCCAACTGACTGAGGTAGTGAAGGGGAGGTAGAGTCAGGTAAGTGAACACTGAAAGACCAATCAGAAAAGTAAGATGAGAACCAGGAAAGGGCTGTATCATTAAGACCTAGGGAGTGCAGTGTTTGTATGAGAAGACGGTGATCAACAGTATCAAATGCAGCAGAAAGATCTACAAGAATAAGTAGTGAGTAATGGCCTTACCAGATCATTCACCACTTTAGTCAGTGCTGTCTCAGTGGAGTGTTGGGAATGAAAGCCTGACTGAAGTGGGTCTAATAGGGTGTGAGAGTTAAGAATGTGTGTGAGGCGAGAGTAGAAAAGTCTCTCAAATAGCTTGGAGAGGCATGGGAGCTGAGAGATATGATGGTAGTTAGAAAGAGAGTTAAGGTCCCCATACATTAGGCCAACTTGTTCTAAGGACAAGTTGGCCCGACTTCCCCTGAGCTTCCCCAGAAGCTCCCCGGGAGAGCTTGATAAGATTTGGCACTTGATGTGAAATTTTTTACATGTGATAAATCAGATGCGATTTATCACATGTAATAACCCGGGGGAGCTGCAGGCGGGGTAGCGGCAGGAGAGCAGGATCTGTGGTAGAGGCAGGTTGGGAGAGGGGACTGGAGAGCAGGGTCCGGGGTAGCGATGAGCCTCGGGAGAATATACAAAAAATCCTATTCAAAAGACTTAGCGGCTGCTGATTGGCTGAGCTCTCAGCCAATCAGCAGCCACCAAGTCTTTTGAACAGGGGTAGCGCCGAGTGGCAGGAGAATAGAAAAAAATCTTATTCAAAAGACTCGTGGCCACTGATTGGCTGAGCTCTCATCCAATCAGTGGCCGTCAAGTCTTTTGAATAGGATTTTTTTCTATACTCCCGGCGCTCTCCGCTAACCCGGACACTGCTCTCCGGTCCCCGCTCGCCGCACCAGGGCCCTGCTCACCCAGACCTCGCTTCCTGCTGCACTGACGGCTGCACATGAGATTTATCTTATGTGCAGACCATCTGACCTCCGAATCTGATCCGGTCCCATGTGCATTGGATCAGATTGGATGTCATACACTACGCAATTTGGACTGTTTCACCTGATTTCTTCAGGGTCAGAATTGTGCATTTTTCAGAATGGGAGAGAGATTGTTGATTCTAGTTAAGATTGGGATAAGCACAGGAGATAGGGTTTTCATGACTTGAGCAGGTATAGGATCAAGAGGAGAGGTAGTGAAGTAGGAGTATAAGAAGTGCGTGGATACTTATTTTTCGGTTGTGTGCTTAAATGAAGAGAAAGTGCCAGAGGGTTCAAGTGGGTAAGTAGAGTTTGCAGAAGAGCATACCATTTCATCTCGGATGTTTTCAGTCTTGTCCTTAAAGTGGGAGGCAAGTTCTTGTGCACTTATGGTAGCTGGAGGGGGAGGAGGGGGATGGTAAAGAATAATCTTAAATGTGTTAAAAAGTCACTTAGGGTTGGTGGAATGAGATGAGAGATTGGAAGTATGTTTGTTTGGTAGTGTCCAAAGCATTGCAGTAGGAGTGGTAGATAGTCTGTGAGGAAATCACTCAGATTATGAATGAAATGATGAAATATGAATCAGATCCCCTGTCTTTTATCCTTTTGTATGCACTTCTGAGGATTCAAATATAGATCCTTATTTATAAAAATATTTGTTATTATGCCAAACTTTCTTTTTTTTAATTTTTTACAAACATAGAAGTCTATAAAGCCTTTGTGAAATATCTCCAAGCAAAATGACTTGCAAGCTACTCTGAACACAAGATAACATCTGGGCTACTACAAATTACAGCAATTCAGAAATTATTTGTCTATAATAGTCCCTCAAATTAAATAATAACATAATAGCATTTGAATGGCTCTTCAGAGTAATTATCTTTACCTTTGCATTAAACATTCTTACCCAGCAGCTCTTTATATCCATAAATCCCATTGCTGTGAAGATGTTCCTTAACAGTTCCTGCAAGCACAATTCAATATAGATAAATTAGAATGGCAGCAAAGAATGGTGGAATGAGGTGACAATGTGTTCTAGGCTCATTTCAATGTTGATGACATTTCATAAATTCAAGGGAGAAAGTTTCAAGCTCTTCGTTTTGCTGTAACAAAAGAAGGATCATTTCTATCCATTGTCACGTATGCTAATTACCTGGCGTGGACATTTATCACTGTTGCCATACTGAACAGAATTGTCACTCCTTATTCCACTTAAAATGGCTCTTCTTCTTTGACAGGGACTGCTGTGTAAATCATCCTGCTGGAATCCATGCACAGTACAGTTAACACTGATTAGCAGTTATATCGTATCATTAGTAATGCATTGAGAAGGCTGGCTTCAATAGAGGAATTGTATATGCCTATATGATTGGTTACATTTTGTAGGTTAGATTTCTAGTGTGAAACTCCCCAGTTATATTCTTCATTAACTTGTTTATGAGACCTGTCTTTTCCCACACAAATCTTGTTACATCCTGGTCAACTTCCCTATGGCCAGTAGACTTCTGAAATATATCTAGGACTGCTGGACACCTAATGCTGGCATAACACACGGTATCCGGTCGACAGGTAATATTTTTATTGACAAAGGTTAAAAGTTATATGTGGATTAGGGACTGAGATAAAAAAAAAATCCCACATACACCGCACGTACAACAAACCCTCAGGAGTGGCCTTTCTGAGAAACCTTTAAAGCAACTTTATCTCAAAATCTATGGGGCCTAGAGAAGTAAAAATGTAAATGGCTTTGTTGCTATGTGGTAGCATCAAGGGTAGAAAGTTCCTTAAAAGTCAGTGGGTGTCATGGCCTTGGTGATCTGAGATGGAATGACCCAAAAGAGAGGGATACTGTAGTATGAGAGATAAAGGAGAGAGAAAGTGGTTAACAAGTCAGAGGGAAATAGAGAAATACAGGTGAAAGAAGAAAGAATAGGGAGAGATTGAGATTAAGCGTGGGAGAGAGGAGAAAAATGAAGAGCCCTGTAGAGAGAAAGTGAGAGAGAGAGAGATTAAATGTTTACAGTCTTTCAAGTCCTACATGAAGGGCCTAATTCAGGTTGGCTTGGTAAGTAGCGAAATTCACTGCTAACTGAGCACTGAAATGCCCACTGCCGCCCAGCCGAATTCCCACATCCCTTGCTGCCAAATCCCCTTGATATCATGCGAGGTATTGTATACAAGCACACATTCCCTGTCATGCATCCAGGGCCGGCAACAGATATCTTGGGGCCTGGAACACTGATATCTATGGGGCCCCTCCAACACTGCATGCAGATTTTTATATTACAATGCATATTGAATATATTTTTTATTATTAGAAATACACAGATAATTAATATTTACTATAATAGGGAAGGGCAGATAGTCACTAAACTCAATAGTATGGGTAGCCAGACAGGTAACTAGGCAGCCATGCTTACAGCCTCTGAGTCCCTCAAAGCCTTGGGGCCCTTCAACTGGTCGGGGCTCGGTACAATTTTCCCCCTTGAACCCCCCCTGTTGCCTGCCCTGCATGTAGCTGAAGGGGAGAGAAATCATTAGATAGTTGCCGACCATAGACTGATTGGAAATAAAAGTCAGTCTAAACTGACTTTTATTTCCATCTGGGTCCGCCGAAATGGGGGTGGGCGCAGATGTCATATGATGTCAGTTACCCACCCCAGACAAGGGAACACCAAGCCTTTTTATGGGGATGCCCTAAAACGCTGGGCATTCCCATGCTCCAACCCCATTTCCACCCCACGAGTCTCCCTCCCCACAACGAACGGCCTGGTGAGTGTGTAAGTGGTCGAAATTGATCGGTGCTGGGGTTTGCCAATGCGCAGAAATGCTCATGCCCAAACCCTGACCATCGGGGCTGGCGCTGAATTCGGATCTCTATGAGGGATCCTGAATCGGCCCCTAAGTACCTACAAATTTATGATATTGGGTGTAATGTGCAATCTGTGGACAAATTAGTTTACTGTACTGTGTATTTATGTATTTCTATGATAGTGACAGTTTCCCGTGAACCCCTCCCCCTCGACAGGGGTGTCCGTGAGAGCAAATTACGAATAACTTCGAATAACTAATCGTGCCATTATAGCCCCGCCCCCGCTATGCAATGCCTGAAATACCTGCATTGTAAGTGGCCACGAGGATGCGATCACACTGGCCACCCACACCGGAAGATCCGCTGGCTGCCCCGCCCATTTCCCGTCCCATCAGTGCCCCCGCCTCATTGAACTGGCTGTCCTCTCCCCAGAGAGGGCGGTCAGAATATAGGCAACTCTGATGCATTGTGATCTCTGTCCATCCCAGAAATTTCATTTGTAAATCAGTTTAACTAATCTTTCTTTGTTTCCTATGGCATTTGTAAAGCATTCTCTCTATTACTCAGCCTGAATACCAGCATCACAATTAGCAGGTAGTGTTACTAGAAAAATGACATGATAAAAACGATGTAAGAGAACAGGTAGTTAATTGCTTAACAGTTCTGAATGCAACCTTTCAGAGAAATTGGGAAATTCTGACAAAGCACAGCAACAAATACAGGACTTTCTAAATATATCACAATGGTTATCATTTTCCCTGAAACTAGTGACAGAACCTTTTCACATCCATTCCAAATTCATTGTCCCGGAAATGGGCACCATCAATTAATGCCCAGCTGACATTCTGTACACTTCTTTGCTTTTCAAAGTTTGTTCTGTGCTTCTGCAAAGGTAATTTCCAGGGTAAGCTTCCTAGATTTTTGTATTTTATTTATCCATTCTAGGGGGGTTATTCTGTTTCACACACAAAGGCACGTTCACTCTCTAATGGACAAAACCATATGCACTGCAGGTGGGGCAGATGTAACATGTGCAGAGAGTTAGATTTGGTGCATATGGTTTTGTCCATTAGAAAGTGAATTTGCGTTTCCGAGTGAACCAGAATAACCCCCTATGTTTTTTGGTATCTTGTTAGTTAATTAATTATGTGTGGTCCAATTTGTGGCATATGCGTTTAAGGGATATACCCAAAAGGTTTACAATTATAATATAATATAATATTCATAATTTTGACACCACAATGTTGACATTTTGATGTTATTGATAAAATGTCAACCGGCAACATGTCGGTTGTCTAGGAATGTTCATTTAGCGATGAGGTTGTGGACTGGCGGCCTGTCACAGGTTAGGGTGTGGATTCTACACGGTCATATCTGTCTTGTCTGATGAATATTCATGGTGGAAGGTACCATTTGTCTCTGTTACAGTGATCACATGGGTAACTATATATATGTAACTTAAGGGTTGCACACACAGGGCAATTATTCTAACAATATTGACTACATCATTAAAATTGCTTAGTAGGTTTGCCTTAATTGCCCCTAGTGTACACAGTGGGCAACAGAGATACGTGGCTCCACAGCGTCGCTATCGCCCAGCCACATATTCAGTGCAGAAAATAATATTCTTGCTACACTGTCTATTTGGCTGCGACTCCCGGGGCTGGCAGGATGTAGTTAGCCAACTTTCTGATGGCTAACTACATCTAGATACACATGGGGCTCAGCAGAAATCTCCGGGTTTGTGTCTCATGTGTACACGGCTTAAGATCTCTGGGGTTTTATCACATCTTTGCAAATATACTGTATGTATAATATGTCTGAATTACCTACTTCCATGTGGTTTTCAAATCTTATTGATAATGCCCTTGGAGGAAAAAAACTTTGGTACTTGTGTATTTTGGCGGCGCCCGATTTCAGCATCGTGCGATGAACGCATCACATCGCATGCCATGTACAAGATGGCATGCGATGCGACGAGATTTTGACCCCCTATGCGATGAAAAATCGTATAAGCACCCTAAAGGGTGCTTTTGAGCACCCTAATGGGTGCTTACAATGTTAAATGCACCCCCACGCCACCCCCCCACCATGAACGTGAACCCGAAGCGTGACGAGCGCAGCGAGCCCGCGAGGGGCGGCGGTACGCGTTCTACGACCTTTTCATACCCCCACTATCCACGTCGGCGTGGAGTTGAGAATAGAAAGTGTGGCGAGCGCAGCGAGCCACTGAGCCTGAAGCGTGGCGAGCGCACGCGGATACCTTCACAGGTATACGCGTCCCCTGGCGAGCTTCACAGGTGTCCGCGTCCCCTCGCGTGGCTCGCCATGCGGACACCTGTGAAGCCCGCCAGGGGACGCGGATACCTGTGAAGGTATCCGCTGCGCTCGCCACGCTTCGGGCTCGGTGGCTCGCTGCGCTCCCACACTTTCTATTCTCAACTCCACGCCGACGTGGATAGTGGGGGTATGAAAAGGTCGTAGGACGCGTACCGCCGCCCCTCGTGGGCTCGCTGCGCTCGCCACGCTTCGGGTTCACGTTTATAGTGGGGGGGGGGTGGTGTGGGGGTGCATTTAACATTGTAAGCACCCATTAGGGTGCTTAACATTGTATAAGCACCCATTAGGGTGCTTATACAATGTTTAATCGCATCGTATGGCATTGTATGCCATGTACAATGGCATACAATTTGAACATTGTATGCCATCGCACACTATGGCACGAAATTGCGTCGCATCACATACCATCGCATGCGTTATGGTATGCGATGCGATGGGCGCCGCCAAAATACACAAGTACCAAAACATTTTTTGTGTCTTTCTAGTGTAGTACAGTCCCCTCTAATTTCAGCACCTGAGGGGCATTACTAATTTGATTGAGCATCTTTCACCATGTTTTACCCCAGGTACAATAGGTGAAAAGTACAAAAGGTCAACAGTTTCAAACGGTCAACATGACATGGACCAACATGCATAATATGGTTGCCACAAGTTTCTTACATTTTTTCCACTTTTTCTCTTTTACCATCCACGTGTACTACAAATGGGAATAGTAACTTTGCTTGATTGCTTGAAGCATGGCGACTGAAGCGGGGCATTGGGGGAGGGGTGCCAGAAGTTAAAAAAAGATACAAAACAAAATGTATGGATCATTTTACCCTGTCAACCTTTTCTACTGGCTATCTCTTTCTTGTTGACTTTTTGATCCTGTTGACCTTTGGGGTCAACCTAGTGGATGAAATGCAATAGGGTGCGATTTATTAGAATGTGTGATTTTTTTGGTCAAAAATGGACAAAATGGCACATTTACCTAAAATAACACATGTAGTAGTGTGCAATTCCCAATAAAAATCGCACATTTTGCCATGTCAAAGAAAGGGCCACTACATGATCAATGTAAAAATATAAAACACAGATACCAAGTAAAGTACAACTTTATTCTTATACATACATACTAACAATCACATACATTCACATACTTAACTTGCTACGCATCTCAGCTAGAGAGGGGAATCCAAGTGACATCAATCACTGGGACTTTCCTTGCCCAATCAGGGCTGACCTCAGCCCTGATTGGATGTAGCCATCTCCATGGACTGTCTACCTGGACACTGTAGATATTTCAATCCACACCCATAGTATGTAACATATTAAATTTTTACCCATTTAACAATCTCAGGTTGTTGCTGCTGTGCATTGAATTACTTATGTGAGCATGTTGTAGGATTCTTCACAAAAATATGACAGCTGACAATGAACAATTTAACCTTTGTACTTTAAATTCTATTTTTGTAAGAATAATAATTTTGATCAAATTCCAGACTTCTGCCGAAGTCTGGAATTTGGCCACCTAGGAAAGGAGTGTTCCAGTACTCTGTGGATGATCAACTGGAGACCTGTTTTATCCGGAGTAACAGGGATAATTGAAAGAGAATAAGATCTCTCTACAGGAATCTGGTAAACCTCCAATCCTATTTAGTTTCAAGGCATGAAGGAGCCTATGTTCATTTTATCACTATTTTATTACCACTGTGAATTTTAGGATCAACTTGTTTCATTGTTTTTGCATGTTTAGATCCAATTCCGATCCAATTTGATTCCAATCTGATGCGCTGTCGCTGTCGTTTGGTTGTTTTACAGATCCTACCTGCTGCAGGTAGGATCTGTAAAAGATCCATTCAACTGGATACAGACTCAGATCGTATTGGGATCGGATCGTTAGCAGATCGTTAGCAGATTGTGTGCTCCAACAGATCGTGCGTCCATTGCACAATCTGCAAACGATCTACTAACAATAAGGATCGTTCTGGTGTGAACCAGGCATAAGAATAAAGCATCCAGTATTTACCCTGCAAAGAAACAATATAACCCCCCCCCCCCCAAATAGAACTCTCTCTGCACATGTTACATTTGCCCCACCTGCAGTGAAGCATGGTTTTGTCATGTGCAGCACCCATAAGTGATACATTGGAGAGAGATAAAGTACCAGCCAATCAACTCCCAACTGCCATGTGACAGGCTGGGTTTGGATAATGACAGAGAAGGAGCTAAGAGCTTATATATGTTACTGTTGCAAACCAGCTCAATACCACTGCAACTAGGTAGTGAGAGAGATTAAAAGAGCAATTCAAATTTGCTACATGGGTGAGAAATACTTTAACCCTTAGTGCCAAGGGAATTTTTCAAAATAGGTGTGAAAATTGCTACGCAAACATTTTCATTCATCATAATGACCTGTAATGTTTACCTTCTATAGGATATATAATCTTTTCTTACACAACTTTTTTATTTGAATTTATATAACAAATGTGAGCAACGCTGGCATTTTTATTATTTTGAATATCTCTCACAAAGATGTTGACACTCAAAGTGTTAAGGAAAAAATAAATGCAAATCTTGAAATTGGCATTATATTTCTAACTTAAATTTCCATCAAGTCTCACTCAACTTAGAAGCCTGTCATTTTGACTTCAGTCCTATGTTTAGAGGGAATAGTGAAGTACTGATTTACATCTTGCACAAATTGCAAAGTATTTCAACAAAATTTCAGTAAATTAATACTTTGAACTGAAAGAAATCAGAGAACAGAAAGCAAACTTTATTTACAGGCAATATAATATAAATATATATTATAATATTTACAATCTACAACACTTTCTATATTTTACAGTGGATCAAGTCAGATAAATGGAAAACGACAGGACATTGGAAAATGAAATAAGCAAATAAAAACCACCAATGCATATAAATAACATATTTACCAATATACACTTTATTAAGAGCCCTAGTTGAATCAAATGATCGTGATGAAAAATCACTTCAAAATAATTGGATATCTGGACCACATACCGTGTAGTCTATGACAAAGTTTTCGTTGGCACAGATCGCAGTTAAAACAAATGTAGCATTCATACAACAGTTAACAAAATAAGAACACAAATGTTGCAAATGTTACGTTATGGTTATCTTGTTTCGAGTTAATATGTATGAAACCTTGAAAATCTGAATAGCAATGTATTTGGTCTTTGAATAAAGGACAGTATTATCTAATAAAACTTCTAAACTGCATTGGTTTTCCACCCTTCCTGCCTACCATGATAGAAAAGGAGTTCCGTACTGTATTATGCTATATGGTAAAAGGTTGCCAAGCAACAATATACTGGGAAATATACTAAAGAAAAAAAAGAACAAAAGCTAAACATGAACATAAAAGTTTTTTTTTAATGTATTATTATTATTATTATTACTTGCTGATTTTGCTGCTTGTGTACTTTAATGGCACATATTCTTATCCACTACAAATTATCAACTGTAAACATAAAATAAAAATTCAAAATTAATAAAAAGTTAATTATATTTAGACATTTTTCAAGTAGGATTATTTTAATGCCAAATTAAAATAACTGAATGAGAAAATGCGATTAATTACAAGTGCAGTGAGAGTGCCAAGTGTGCTACAGTATTTATGTACCATTCCTCTTATTTACTGTAGGTTACTCAAATTATTTCAAAACTTTGGTCCAAATGTAATAAGGTGTGAGAATCAGAAAGTGCGAGATTTTGGGAGAGTTTTCACATTTTGATAAAGCGGCAATCATTTACACTGAAAATCCAGTGATTGCCGCTTTCAAAAAATTGAGAAATCTCTCCAGAAATCTCTCACTTTCTGATTCTCACACCTTATTACATTTGGCCCTTTATATTAGTTCAATCAACATTGTTCTTTCATTTAGGCTTTCATTCATAAAGTCTATTAACTAACTGATTCTAGTAAGTGTAGACTAATAATACTTTTTCTGTGCACTAAATAAGCTAAAAATTACAGCCAAACAATTAATCAATACATTTTGGGTGCTGTTATTTAATTAATTTATTATTAGGACAAAATAATAATACATTAGAAGCTAAACAGTATATTTTGGGCCAGATGCACTAAGTTTCAAAAGCCAAAAAATGAAGAGTGATAAATAAACCAACCAATCAGCTCCTGCCTGACATTTTTCAAACACAGTCTGAGACATGGAAGTTAGGAGCATATTGGCTGGTTGTTTATCATTCTCCATATTATTGCTTTTGAAGCTGAGTGCATCTGGCCAAATGCCTTAAACAGTGAGGATTGCCTGCAATATTCATTGGTAACAAGATCATCCACTTGCCGTGATTGACAAAAGCAGAATCCCTTCTACTGGTCCTTCGCCCACCCAATCTGCCATTGTATGCAGTATCCACTATGCAGTATAGTGCATAGAGACTCATTCAGACAGTAGAAGAACCAAGATCTCTCGGGTAAGACTCTAGTTTCTCTTGTCTTTAATTATTTACATAACAACAGGAGTATGCATAAGAAGTGAAATGTCATATGATTCACTCTAATGCTGGCAAAGTATTTAAAATGTTAATTGGTAATTAATCATACCCCAGCTATGTAAACCACCTTTGTTTTGTTGCATAGGTAAGTGTTTCAAGAAAATATATTTAGTAGCAATCAACCATTTTTTTTTTACCTCTGATATTTATTGTAATCCACATCTAAAGCATACTTGCCAACATTTGAAAACTAGTTTCAGGGAGATTAAAGTCGGTAGTAGAATTTTGCGCAGTGTCCTATTGAGGGGGTGTGTCATGCTCCACCCAAAGGGCGAGTCTAGTTCCATATATGGAGAGATTGCAAAAAGAGATTGTAAACGTGGCACCTAGAAGCGTGGGTGTGTACTGCTACATCTGAGAGGAATCTTGTAAAATCACTTCTATCCAAATGTAGATGATCCCCAAAGCAGTTAGTAAGATCTACTATACTTGCTAAAGTGCTGGGAAATGGTGCTGATGATTCAATGTAGATTTATCTAGCTCTCATGTATAGTATAATGTGGGCTAGGTGAAATGAGGGAGATTGCTAGACTAATGAGGGAGAGAGGGAGATTACTGTTATTTGAGGGAGTCTCCTGCAGAATGCAGGAGTGTAGGCAACCATGATCTAAAGTAAAAGGTGTAAATATGCCCTAATTGTACGGTATGTATTTTTGTCTCTAGTTCCCAAAACATACAGTAATAGCCAACTAAAAGTGACAAGTTCTTGCTTCTGAATCCCTTCATTTGCAATCTAGAACAAATGGTTTGAGGAGTTCCGGATTCTTGATACTGTAGGTGACACTTATTGGAAAGTATTTATGAAACAAGTATCAAACTATATACAGTATAAAAGTCAGGTACACTACACATTTGGGTGTATCTACCGATAATTTTTTAATTTTGTATTATCTTTAGATACATACAGATAATACAGAAGTGCACACTTTCTAGTCCTTTATACTGTATACTGTATACTGTATGTTGTCTAAAAGTTGGATTTAACTGTTGTATACTGATTTTCTAAGATGTCCAGTATCTATTCATAGAAACGGGATGCGGTTAATTTCCCGGCGGTCGGGATCCCGGCGGTCGGAATCCCGACACTGGAATCCCGACCGCCGAAATCCCGAAACTTTCTCCCTCCGTGGGTGTCCACGACACCCATAGAGGGAGAATAAATTAGCGTGCCGAGCGTAGCGAGGCACCGGGCCCGCTGCGTGGCGAGCGCAGCGAGCCCGCAAGGGGGGGCGATCCATGTCCCCCCCTTGTCGGGATTTCGGCGGTCGGGATTCCAGTGTCGGGATTCCGACCGCCGGGATCCCGACCGCCGGGAAATCATATCGGATCCCATAGAAACCATACTGTAGGTTCAATCTAGGTATAATTTTGGATTACTTTAGCATACAAATCTTCTAATTGGGTACCAGATGTAACACAGTAGATATTTATTTATTGAATATACATTATTTTGAGAAATGCATTTCAATAATCATATATTTAACTCATAGAATAGGTGATCATAAGAAAAAAATGGCCTATT
Source organism: Crinia signifera (assembly GCF_055691185.1). Taxonomy (NCBI): domain Eukaryota; kingdom Metazoa; phylum Chordata; class Amphibia; order Anura; family Myobatrachidae; genus Crinia; species Crinia signifera. The sequence continues at coordinate 367,146,235 of NC_139217.1, read as the reverse complement.
CCTGTTATATTTGCAGTCAGTGCTATTTTTCAGCAGGAACCAGCAGGAACTCAGTTCCTGAACCTCTAATTAAATATGACATCATCAGGAACTAAAAATGTACTTTCCATAAGATAAGTTTTATTTTAAAGTCACCTGTGAGTGCCTTTGTTTTTAAATACAATATATACATCTATCCCTCCCTCTCTTTAATATATATATATATATATATATATATATATATATATATATATATATATTCTTTTTTATTTAATTGATCCGCCCCCAGATCTGGAGTTCCTGGACCTATTTTTCCAGAAAAATAGTACTGTTTGCAGTTCTAGTAAATTATGTTTATGCAGAATGGACAATATCTGCTGGAACAGTGAGTGAAACTACATCTACTAGCTTTCGAAGCATTTGCTTCAAGTGGGATTACTAGTATAGAACAATCTTATTGTTATTATTAATAAACTGTTAAAGCAATATCTTTAACCATAAATAACTTAAATTTTGTCATTATATACTTTCTGCTGTGCTCTAATGACAACTCTGAAAAATTGTGATTATGGGCCTTATTCTAGTTCACTCTTTCTGACAAAACCCTTCTTAAATGGACAAAACCATGTGCACTGCAGGTGGGCAGATGTAAAATGTGCAGAGAGAATTAGATTTGGGTGAGTTATTTTGTTTCTGTGCAGGGTAAATACTGACTGCTTTATTTTTACACTGCAATATAGATCTTACTTTGAAGTAAAACACCACCCAAATCTAATTCTCTCTGCACAAGTAACATCTGCCCCACCTGCAGTGCACATGGTTTTGTCCATCTAAGAAGGAATTTGTCAGAAAGAGTGAACCAAAATAACCCCCTATATTATGATCACAATATCTTAAGTGTATTGTTAAAAGGTACAAACCATAAGAGTGCCCCACAATGGAGTTCTACATTTAATGGATCATAAGGAGGAAAAAAAAATTGTTACTCGGACAATGCAGCTTTTATACTGCCACAAGTGTGCGGTATAATTTGTGCCTATATCTTTCATTTATTAATATGATTAACATACTGTATACTATTATTGGCCTTGTTATTAAAATGTTAAATATTGGCCAGTTATTATTTATTAAATACAATGTCTGAGTAATTTAAATTTTGTTACTCATTTTTATATTCATTTGTCACCAACAGTAATCTCGGTACTTGTGTAGTTTCACGGTGCCACTAAATCGCATGCGATTTAGTACCTGTTCATAACCCCACTATCCACTATGGCATGGAGTTGATTTTATATAGTGTGGGAGCGCAGCGAGCCGCCGAGCCCCAAGCGTGGCGAGCGGACATGGATTACTTGACATGTAAGTCCGCAATCGACACGGATTACTTGTCATGTATTCCACGGCCCCTCGCCACACTTCAGGCTCAGTGAATACATGTCAAGTAATCCGTGTCCCCTTGCGGGGCTCGCTGCGCTTGCCGCGCTTCGGGCTCGGTGGCTCGCTGCTCTTGTGGATAGTGGGGTTATGAACAGGTACTAAATTGCATGCGATATCGGGTGGGGACGTGAAACTACACAAGTACCGTAATCGCATGAAATAATTGTGTCTCATAACTGTGTTTATTAATTGCTTGAGCTCATGGTTCTGGTTGTAATTTGTGAGCTTTTTGATCTTGCTAGACCAGTAGCTTAAAGTTCATTTTTACATTTTCATATTTCTGATATTTTATTTCTCATTGACTGTTTTTATTTTACATTACCTAATAAAAAATATTAAACATTTGTAATGATCATATGTAAAAATAACATTCATATACAGATACTGTACTCGTACAATGTTGCTGAAGTGATGCCAAATAGCCCCTCTTGCCACCCCAGGTCCGATGGGCTTTGCCGCACTGAGTGGTTTTCACTGAATATGTGCATTGCGCAGAATATGCACAAATACTGGAAGTGACATAGCTGCAGTGGCGGTTTTTACCTATGGGCTGCAGGGCTGCAGCCCCCCCAGGTAAAATCCGCCACTGTCTGTGCCTAAAGTGAAGCCAGATGCAGTCTGCGAGACTGCACTGGCTTCACTGTGACTGAAAGTGACTTACTATTGGAAGTCTGATCTGCCAGTCACTCAAGACAGTCCCATTGGGAGGTGTTCCCTCCCTCCAGGATGCCTCTCTCTGTGCAGCAGCCCCCAAATTAGGTTCTGTGCATGCGCAGTACCACGGCCAATACTGCGCATGCGCTGGATCCGGGAACACGATCAAGCCTCTGGGGGCAAATGCAGCCCCCGGAGGCTTGGGCCAGCACATGCGCAGTATGTACAATGTTACTGCTCATGCGCTGGCCCTGTGCAGTGGACTCTGGAGCCTGGCGGCCGGGGAGCACGGCGGTGGCCAGGGACGGCAGAGGAGTATGGGGGGGTGGCAGCCCCCCTCCTCCACACTGGTAAGAGCCGCCACTGCATAGCTGTATTGCTAGTGTATGCAGATCAATACAGATCAATGTGATTTGTGATATTTGTACAAGTCTCTGATGCAAATACTGTAGCCAAAGCTTTCCTCTTTCAATTGTGCTTAATCTGTGACTGTACATGTGCAAATGCAATTTCTGTGCAAATAAATTGGTACTTGTGTAGTTTCACGGCTGCAGACACAGTGTAGGCTAAGCTACTTTGTCAGCGTAGCCCAACAGCTGCCTAGTGTAGTCACTGTACTGTCCCTGCGGCAGCCCTGCGTAGTCAGCATAGTGTCCCTGCGGCAGCCCTGCGTAGTCAGCGTAGTGTTCTCGTCAGGCAGCGTAGTCACCGTACTGTCCCCACGAACTGCAGCTCTGTCCCTGGCATCCCTGGCAAGCCTAGTGAGCGCCTCTCACACAGCGACGGTAACCGCCAGATCCCCTGCGCTGGCAGATGCCGGTGGAGAGGAGATCATGCGGGCGCCGGCGGAGAGGCGCTCCATCTGCCTGAGAAGCATGAGCGTCTCAGCCGCTTGTGCGTCTCGGTAATTCTTGCAGCAGGTACGGCAACCCTGCCCGTGTCTGCTTCAGGGAGACGGGGTTAGGGGTTCAGTAGCACGTGAGTCTCATGCACAAAGGGGGGTGCAGGCGCAAGTGCGTCTTACGCACAGTAAAGGATGCATTTGCCTGTGCTCCATGTTACATACTGGCAAATGCTTCCTTTTCAACCCCCAGTATCCCCTCCATACCGAAGCGCGGCGAGCGCCCGAAAGCCCCGCATGGGGACGCATTACGCCTCCTCCCGACCTATTCATACCCCCGACTATTCACGTCGGCGTGGAGTTGTTTTTATAAAGTGTGGCGAGCACAGCGAGCCACGAGCCTGAAGCGTGGCGAGTGCATCAGGCCCCTCGAGGGGACGCGTAAAACGAGTCTGAAGCATGGCGAGCACAGCGAGCCCCGCATGGGGACACGGAATACACATACAAGTAATATGTGTCCGCTCGCCACGCTATGCTGACTACACACTAGCTGCGTAACACTGACACTACGCTGATTTTGACAGGGGCCGAGGGAACACTACGCTGATTCTGACTGGGATGCTGACTATGCTAACTACGCTCGTCGTGGAACCCTACGCTGATTCTGACAGAGACACTAAGCTGATTACGTAACTGCCGCCGTGAAACTGCACAATAAATTTGCAACCTTGTGTCTCTATTGCACTAAGTACAGCTTTTATCTGATTCTGTGTTGTGTATAATATTCAAAATTGAAAGACATATAGAGTAAGGTATGCTACCTGTATGTCCATAAACTATATAGAACATATGGGGGTTATAATGGTTGGTTCGCTGCCCCACGCGTTCGCACAGGGAAGCAATGTTTAGCATCTGTGCATGCGCATTTATGTGCAAAAGCTTCATGTGAGCGAGCGCGATAAACTAGTTGTTCACCATTCCAGGGCAGCCCTGCGTAGTTAGCACAGTGTCCCTGCAGCAGCCCTGCGTAGTCAGCGTAGTGTTCCCGTCAGGCAGAGTAATCACCGTACTGTCCCGCCAAACTGCAGCTCCCTCATGGAGAGGGTCAGGTAGGCAAGTATTCCCTAACCTATAGTTGTTAAAAGGGGATGAGTTTTTGCAGCTGCAGCTCTAGCACACAGCCAAGTAGAGTCTGAGCCCTGGAGGACTCAGACTCTACTGCACATTTGCAGAACTACCAAAAAATGCCCACTGCAGCCATTGTTTTGATAATTCTGGCAGCACTACTGCCTTTGTTTTAATTTACATATAGACATTTACAATATTAAACCAAGCATGGTGGTCTCCAATTAGAATGACAAACTTTAAATAAATAGACAAGAATTTCTAACAAGCTGGGTGTACATTATGAACTTTTTATTAAAAGGTTTGTTTGACACTACAATATTCCTCCATAAATTTGACAGATACTTCCTGTTATTAATTTTAGGGGCCCTGCTCTATCTATTGCAAAACTGTCAGGGGCATACTGTATGTATCAATTATCAGATTCTAGAGCCAATCATTGTCCCTTCTTATTACTGCTATTAGCAGCAAAAACAAAATATACTTTTCAGTTATTTATCAGCAAACATACGGGGATAGGGGCAATGTGGTAGTCACATTGTAGGGACAAGCAGTCCCTTTTCTTCTCCTTTGTGTCTCCTGAGTGCTACTGCACATTCTATGCTGTGCAGTGAGTGACATCACCACGGCCCGCTCATGGTTGTCACCCAATGAGGGCTAACACCAAAATGTTGTTTCATGATCAGTAACAGCAGTTCGGTGCTGCACTGTAATGTTACATGCAGCACGTGGCTCCTGTCACAGTGTAGGAGACAGCACTGCAGACACCACAGTCATGGGGGGCAGCCATCATCTCCAGGACCCACAATATGATGAAAATGAGGGGGCAGGATGTAAAGACACTCCCCCTTGCCTGCATAGAATCACACCAGCACCAGATGTCAAAAAAGGTACAGCAAGTGATATTCCTGCTGCAGTGATTGCCAGGAAGGGTTCCAGAGGTACTATCTACCGGTAATTTTTGCAGAATGTAGTTCCTGTAGCCTGCGGCTGAACTACAGATTATATATGCAGCAGTACCTCCTTCACACATTCAGGCGTGGCCCCCAAAAATGGGTGTTTTCATGGATATGCCTCAAATATTGAGTGATAAATAGACCACGCTGTTTGAGTCTGAGAGTACTTCTACTCCTATGCTTTCTGCACAACCACCAAATCAAACCTCTTCCTTTCACAATGAAATGTGTCTTCACTTAATCACATTATTGGACAGGTCATTGCCTTTGCCAAGATGCAGATCCTAAAATATTCAGTACTGATTATAATATTTGATAATCTGGTTATAACTATCAATCATACAATTCTCAGGAGCATGCTGGAGCTAATTACATATCAATATTTATTTGTTGTAGTTGTAGCAATAATAATAATAATAATAACAATAATGTTCAGAGCTATATTATATGATCTATCACCGTCCATGTCAAAACTTTTTTTCAAATCATTTAATGCAGATACAAAGGAAGGAACTATGAGATTGACAAGATGATTTGAGTTTTGGAAAAAATTATAAATCCAGAAATGAAAGAAAATCTCTGCAATATCTCTGTACAGAAGTTAAGTGTACTATTGGATGTCACTGTCTAACATAAATCCAAATGAAGGGTTCATTACATACTTGCTAAGTTTGCTGGAACAGTCAGGAGGCTCCCAAAAAATCTAGTCACCCACAGCTGTCTTCTGCCTGCTACTAAGACGAGGCAATTTGCACAGAACCATGTGATCGTAGCCACATTCACTGCTCTGCAATGATGAAAATCTCTGCACTTTATAACAAGTGCATGGCCACAGTTCCTTGACCGCAAAAACCACACTACCTACAGCCTCCTGCCCCCTGCTATGCCAACCCAACTGCCCTCTCCTGGAAGGGACAACCAGACAGTCTGCAACTATGGTTTATTAATTGATCTAAAAGAAGAAAAAAAAAAAGACTTCAATGGTAGAAAGGCAACAAGAGTACAAGCCATCCCTTTATTGCATAACTAAGGATTTTAAAAGAATGGACTATTAAATGTCCCTGTCTCATACTAACAGCATATGTAGGATGTTCCTCATAACTCAGCCCTAGGTTCTATTGATCTGAATTCTCATAAATATTGGTTAGCTGAACTATATCACTTGTGTACAGCTATCCTTTAGCAAAGGAAAATGTAAAATACTGTAGTAAAAAAACTGGAAATTTAGTTGACTCTGCATAAATAAGACTACATTTTCCTTTGGTAGTATGAATTAAAGTGAAATAAAAGGGTTCCCCTTGTAATTATTGTTACTTTCAAGATATGCACTTCATGTGACATTACATACAATACATACAATTGTATTTTACCCAGATTTTTGCATTATATTTTTACTATACCCTGTAATAGTCTGTATAAAAATGTTCCATTTTGTGCATTTATTAGTCATTCCATCTTTCTTAATAGATGCTATACGTGGAGCAAAATATTTGTTAAAGAAAGTAGCCTACGTCGTGGTGAGGATGGCTAAACACCTTTTAGCAGAAGATGTTCCGATTTCAGTTTACACATTTTCGTGTAACCTTTCCATATAGTTTCTGAGTTCTTTGCATTCTGCCATGTCTATGTCTTGGCAAACCCACTTTATATCTTCTTCATTGTTCAATAAAATGGAGTTGATGTTAGGGCAACCATCATCAATGGGAATATTTGTAAAAGTGGTAAATTTTACACGTTTCCTTTTGGAGGTGGGTGAGGTAGCAGGTTCCCCCCTCTGTTCTTTCCCTTCATTGAAGGCTGTCTCTGCAGATCTATATACCTGCCCATTAACAGTTTTAGTAGGGTTTGAAGTGATTAAGTATTTGCTTTCTGCAATTTTCACTCCCCTGTCTATAGCTGTTATGCATTCTTCTTGCTGCAAAGGAAAGTTAATGTTATTTTCCAAAGTTTCTGTGCGATTTGTAAGTCCAACCCAGTCATGTGAATGTGTCATGGTTTCTTGCTCATCCACGGGGACATGTTTGTGCCTATACTTTAATGCAAATGTCACACAATTTATAAGGAAGACAAGTATGGCCAGACAAAAGACACCTAATAAGGCATACATCCCAATTTCCAAGTCACTTAGGCCTCTTGTGTTTTGTGCATGATCATTTTCTTCCACATCTCCATTACTACTTGGTAGGTCAACCTGTGAAGGAAAACTTGTGAAATCCATGGGCATGTTCGGAAGATGACCATCGTCATCTAAAAGACTCTCTCGCTCTCTATTCTTGCTTATCTGGGCTTTGTCAGTAGTAGCTCTGTTCATGACGTGGATGTCTCCCTCCATAGATGGGGTACCAAATGAAACACCATCTGGCCTTACTTTTTCTAGCAGGGTCTTCTGCCTTCTACCAGTGTAATGATTATCAAAGCGATCCCTGCTATTGAAGAACCTACTCTCATTTCCATTGTTCTGATTCATTTTTACTTTAATATGGCCAAAGCCTACTGTAAGAATGCTCTTTCGTTTAGACTTCTGACATAACTCACTTATCAGGAGTTCCACTTTGACCAGTGCTCCTTGCCCTTCGGCAATGGCTGAAAAAACTGGCCACTTGGATTTGGAGTCTTGAGAAACAGAAAAAACCTTCTCATCCAAAGATGTCACACTTAATGAGAAGTCCTTAGGTTCGTAAACATCCAAAGGAGTCACTGTACCATCACTAAACTGGATCCAACAACTGATTTCTACTTCCTGTATGTAAAACAAGAAAGAAATATAAAGCTCAGCAAACAACAACAGATAAAAAGAAGAAAATGTTTCCATAGAGAACATTTTATGCCGTAATAAATTGTAAACCACTAAGAGGTGAAGGGCACAAATTCATTTCTAAGACATAAAAACACTACTTTAAATTTCTTGGCAATAAAATGTGTTTTTTTCTCAGTGGTTCTAAAAAGACAATGAGTCCCTGGGGCGATATGGATTCGACTTTAACAGCGGAATAATAAAGTGACTGTCAGAAGACATTATTATATGCTGACTTAAATTATCGCAGTTGTGTATTTAAATGAAAAAGAATTGCATATTTCATAAATGGATTAATTTAAAGTTTTCTGTGATTATTTATAAGAAATGATAAAGCACCATATGTAACCTTCACTAAACAGCAACGAATACGTCTGTTTCTGCACTATAAAACCATTTCCTGTTTTACTGTCAAAAACTTTTCTTTTCAAAATTGGTTCATTCAGAATACAGTAGATAAAATTCAGTTCTATTTATTATAGGAAAATATTGTTTACCAATGATTTTCGTTTTTGCGGTACATAAACAACAAAAAAATCTTCATAATTATGGTACATAGTGATTTCCGATTTTTCCGCTCTTCTACATTTTCTTTAAAACATTTCAAACTCGGCTGCAGTAATAACACTTTACTTAATGTCAGCTTAATTACAGTGGTGTCATTTTAGGAGGTACAGTAGAATGTAAAAAGGAACAAGAATATCATGGAACAAAAATAATGGTAATCAGACCCACATGGGGACTGGTGGGGGCCCAGGGGCACAACTTTGTGGGGACCCACACAAGTCATATTACTGGCAAAGCCCCCACCCCCCTTTAGTGCCCCGCCAGAGTTTTCCTGCAGCGGCAGCCTGCGCGCCCAAACACTGACCGAGCGGCAGGATGCTGCTTTACATACTATCGGCTACTCCAACCTGCTAAAAGGCAGCTCAGCTGTCAGTCTGTGCAGAGGGAGCCAGGAGATGAGATGCCTATGCTCCTGGCTCCCATCTGCACTGACTGACAGCTTAGCCACCATATAGCGGAACAGGGCAGCCAAGCGGCTCAGCTGTCCAATAATATGTAAAGCAGCAGCCTGCTGCTCAGTCGCTGGCTGGGCACGCTGGCTGCCGCAGCAGGGAAGTTCCAGTGGCATGGTCTTTGAGAATGTGGGGGCCCTAAGGATGCTGCCCCTCCCTTAATCCGGCGGCCCTGATGGTAGCAACAATAATACTAACAACAATAATAATTATACATTAGAAACTTATTGTTTCAAAGTGCACTCTTTGGAGGTAAAAGTTCACACCAACATGAGGTATAATTTATATGCATATTTTATTTTCATCTAAAGATATGATCCAGCAACAATTTCAGCAAATATTATTAAAAATACATGAAATGGATTATTTTTATTATTCCTTACATTTCATAATACAGTATAATATGTCCTGAGAGAATACTATGCTGTGTCAAACATGACAATCAGGTTTCTTGGTGGGATGTACTCAGCCTAGAAAAGTGATAAAATGGAGAGTGATAACCACCAACCAGTCAGCTCCCAACTGTCATTTTTTAAATCCAGCCTGTAACATGATAGTTAGGAATTGATTGGCTGGTGGTTTATCACTCTCCATTATATACATTTTCAAGCTTAGTACATCTGGCCCTATGTCACTTGGAAAGCAGATTGTGTTATCTATGAAGTCCCTAATTCAGTGTATTTGCAAAACATTTAAAGCAGCCACAAGTTTCTTAAAATGTAAAGACTGTGATAGGCTGGAAAAGTGCCAAACGGCACAGTATGCACCCCGCTCCCAGCCTGATACAGCAGCATATGTTGTAGCCAACATTACATAGTTACATAGTTACATAAGAGGTGAGGCTGAATAAAGACTTGTGTCCATCTAGTTCAATCTATGTTTATAGTAGCTTATCCCTTGTTGTATAGTATGTTCTGATATTTTAAAGACAGATTATGTTACTTATTCGTACCCATGGATGTTTTTAACCAATAAATGTTTTTCCAACCTTATTTTAAATGTATTTATAGTGTCTGCCGACACCACTTCTCCAGGAAGAGAGTTCCGAAGTTTGACTGCTCTGACTGTAAAGAAATTTTTTCTTCTAGATGAACAAAATCTTTTTCTTCTAATCTAAACTCGTGGCCTCGCGTCCTAGATTCCTTTCTAGTAGAAAAAAGGGTGTTTGACAGTTCCTTTTTTTGGCCCATAATATATTTATACATGTTGAGCATCCTAGATTCCTTAAACATCCCCCCTTAAACATCTTTTCTCTAGTGTAAATAGTGCCAAATTGTTTAATCTTTCCTCATAGCTTAAATTCTCCATTCCCCTAACAAGCTTTGTTCTTCTTTGGATTTTTTCTAATTCTATGATGTCATTTTTATGTCATTTGGGGTCCAGAACTGCACTGTGTATTCGAGGTGCGGTCTAACCAATGACTTGTACAGAGGCATAATTACATTTGAGTCCCTGGTTTCCATGCCCCTTTTAATACATGCGAGAATTTTGTTGGCCTTTTTTGTTGCTATATTATATTGAGCACTACACCCCAGTTTGTTGTCTATTTGGACTCCTAGATCCTTTTCGAGTACTGATTTACCCAATTCATCCCCGCTAAGGTTATAACTAGCACACTGGTTATGTCTCCCAAGGTGCATGACCTTGCATTTGTTCACATTGAACCTCATCTTCCACTTTTTTGCCCACTCATCTACAGTAGATTGTCAAGATCATTTTGAAGCGTGGTGACATCTTCTGAAGATTTAATAACTCTGCTCAGTTTTGTATCGTCCGCAAAGATGGATACATTGCTGAGTAACCTCATCCCAATATTGTTAATAAAAATGTTAAACAAAATGGGCCCATTGCTTAATAAAAGGTAAGAAGTTGTGGAGGTGTGGAGGGCTAGGGGGACTGCAAGAAGGGGACACTGAAGGAGGTTCATGTAGCCCTGACTATCTGCTATAGAGAGATCTGGAAAACAAAATAAATGCATACAGTACCTCTCAACATGACCCTCTCCAGGAGGGACAGAATGTTCTGTTACTGGACTTCCCCTGTGGTGAAAAACCTTTCTTATCAATTAACCTGTTTAACACAGCAGATGGCAATCATACAGTAAGAGGAAAGTCCAGGAGCAGAGCATTGTGCCCTTCCTGGAATGGGTCATATTAAGAGGTATGATTGCTACTGTTTGATGAACCTTCATGATACAATACATATTACTATTTTGCATTTAACATAAGATTGGACTAATACCTGTTTTGGGGAATTAAGATGCTCATGTGCTATGGTAGTTGCATAGATTGCTCGGTTACTTCCAGGGCTCAGCTGAAGAGAGAGAGACAGACCTGTCACCACCTGAATGCCTAGATCTGTGATGGTCACCTTCTCATCTACAACCATTACGGTCTTCTCCGCTAGGATGGCATCAGAAAGAGGGGATAGTATCTGAAAAATAGCAGGCAACAAACACCATATTCAGTATTACAGTTTATCTGTCCCTATTTGGACTGACTTCAGTACAATGGGCCTAATTCAGACCTGAATGCTGGGGTGCAAATTTTTGGAGCCCAGCAATGAGGTATATGCAACCCCCACCAGAGTTAAATACTGCCCTGTGCAATTATTGTCCGGTCAGCAAATTTGCAGCCAATGCGATCAGGTCTGAATTAGGCCCAATGTCTGATGACGGTGCTATAAAAATAATTCCTGGGCAAATAATTTCACTTAGTCCAAGTACAGTACGTTTTCATTGATCACAGACAGTTGAAACATAAAAAGAACAGCAGCAGTACCACCACCACCCATAAGAAGAAGACACAAAGGGAGATGTATCAAGTCTCCGACAGAGATAAGTGGAGCATCCACTCAGCTGTCACTTCAAAGACTGGGGCTGATGTATTAAGCCTTAACAAGAGATAAATGCAAATGTGATAAAGAGAGATAAATGTCCAGCCAATCACCTGCTAACTGACTTTTTTCAAACACAGCCTGTAACATGGCAGTTAGGATGTGATTGGCTGGATGTTATCTCTCTTTATCACCCTTGCATTTATCTCTTGTTAAGGCTAAACCCCTTGAGTCGTGGGTTTTTGTTGGGGCAGGACAAACCTAGGAGGGGGGAAGATGGGGGGACCCCTAAAGGTAGTGCGCCAGTGGTGCTCCACTGGAGGCACCACTGGTGCGCACCTAATGCAAAGTAGTAGTAGTTTGTTTATTTATAAGACACCACAAAGTGTCTGCAGCGCCGTACATAGCAATGTAAAAATTTCCGGCCATGCCACCCAAGGGGTTAATACATCTGCCCCCAGTGGATAAATAACATAAGCTGACTGGTTCCCTTCAGCCAGTCTCTCCACTTTATAAAGTATCTCTCTATGGCTTAATATATCTCTCTCTCGCAATATCAAACAAAGGCATTGTTAAATAATGTTTGACTATTGAATTCCTTCAAAAAATGGGGTTGAGACTAATAACATTGTCCAAAAAGAAAGGGCTGTATTGTGAAACTTCAACAGTAGCCTAATAGTAATTTATTTTTCTATCAATTTAATTGTACTGGAAATATAAATATGAATAATTAGGATATTTATTGTATATTATTACCTGTAATGTTGTCATACCAACTTCTTGTCCTATCAGAATCTGGCCTTTGAGCCTCACAACATTTGGTTCATCCATTTTGATGAATTCACTTATTACATCTGTGATGTCAACTTGCCAGTCAGATCCGAGCAGGTAGGCAAGCTGGCCGACATACTCAGAAGACTCCGCTATGAACTGGGTGAGGACCCGTAGGATGGCATGTTGATATTGGAGTGTACAACCTCTTCCCTTTTTGTCATCGTCATCATCATCATCACTGTCCCTCGCTGGTCTAGAAAACAAATTAATACAATTATATTTTACACCTTTCTTTTCATTATTTAGTCAATTGTTCTTATTAAAGCAATTACCTTTCTCAAGGAAATCTAACGTTAATAGGCTATTACCAGAGCAGAGTCTGAATAGCTTACAATGGCTTAAATGCCCAACCAAACTTTTAGTATTGATGAAAATGCTGATACAGTAACAATGCAATTACAGAGTCAATACTATGGGCCTGATTCAGACCAGTTTGCAAGGCTATCATTTTTGCAGATGGACAAAACCATGCTTCGCAGCAGGTGGGGCAGATATAACATGTGCAGAGAGTTAATTCTTTTTTATGCAATGAGCCTGATCAGACCTGAACGATACTCTGAGAAGTCGCAGTGAACTGCAAGGAAAAAGCCACCAACCAGACAGTAGGAGAAAATGGCCCTGGCTAAATTGCCAATGGGTCGCTAATCACTATCCACTCACAAACTCCACTGGAAGTAGTCGTCACTGACGTCACAGACCCCCCTCAAAGACACCAGGGCACACCAGTTATTTTAAACACATTTAGAAAACGACAGGTTTTTGCTAACAAATGCCAGCTTCCTGTCAATCAGACTGCAACTATGATCAGGAATTTTGTTGCTTATTGTGGCATGGCCATGTTTGCACCATTTGACTGTAACGGAGTCCTTTCATAATCATCCGAATTGCAAAGTCGCTGATTAGCAATCAACTAAGAATCAGGCCCAATACAATGAAGTTGATCAGGAACTGGATCTTCTGCAGTGTCTCTGGCTCTGATTCAGAGGTGGACTAATGACAATTCTGCTGTCTCTTATGCAAATGTTCCAGCCATCAGGATTTCTAAAGAGATGCCTGCAATAGCATCTCAGACTTGCTGCTTGCGTCTAATCAGTTGCACCCTCATATATATATATGGATCGTCACTCCTCTGTAATGATGTCAGTTGCCCCATGTGCCTCCAGTCACAATATTACACAACCTTTGTCCAAATGAAGTGGCACTCCGGGGACTATTCAGCAGAGAAATAATTTTATGTGCAAAGCTACACACTCATAATCCAACATTTTGAGACACCAATGTCTCTTTTCCAAGGTCGCTCACCTTGAAAAGAGACTATGATTCTTGAAATGTTGGATTATGCCACTTAATTTGGACAAAATATATATATATATATCCTCCAAAGTAAGGCACTCCACACAGGTAAATTTAAACGAAATTTACCTGTGTGGAGTCCCTTTCGTTGGAGGATATGTATCAGGGTTGCCTACTTTTGAAAATTAATTTCCGGGAGAAAATGAAAAGCCAGGGTGCGGGCCTTGCATTACCAGGGGCGGGCCTTGCATTACCAGGGGCGGGCCTTGCATCACAAGGGGCGGTCCTACAGTACTTTGATAAGCAGCCAGATATGGGTTTCATCTGGGTATTAATATGGTCCACAACCAATCAGAAAATATCTCTATGGATCGCCTGCACTGTAGTCCTCAAAGGGTTATATGGTTTTGGATGGACAGACTCAAGGAGGCAGAGGATAATATTATTGCTGCAACTCTGCTGCTCGGGCACTGTTTACGTTAAGGCAAGTGATTAAGGGGATATATACTGCGCAGGGAACTCACACAGAAGCCTAGAGTATCCAATTACCTTAGTGCTGTGTGTGGAGAGCAGCAGCCTCCATGACCCGTGTACTTTCTGTAAGCCGGAGCCGGCTGTCACTGTGTGCTGCTGCTGCAGGAAAAGACTTCACTAGTTACTACTAGCTGCCTGGAGGACGGAAGGGGAAGCCGCGCTATCACCTGTTGCTGCTAGGGAGTGGACACTGTACTGTGTGCCGTACACAGAGATCGGGGATGTCTCCAGGCTGATGCAGGTACTTGCCGCGATGTGTACAGCTTCTGTGCGGCTTCAATCATCGTGTAAGTGGCGTCATCGTGCATGCGCAGTATGCATATAGGGGACGCGAAGCAGCAGCTGCGGGAGAAAGGGGCCCTCTTCCGGGAGTCCGTGAGATGTCCCAGGATTCCGGGAGTCTCACGGACATTCCGGGAGAGTCGGCAACCCTGATATGTATTGTAATTGAAAGAGTGCACCCACCACGCTGAAATTTGTCACTACATGGAGTGCAGGCAAAGTGCAAAGATATATATATATATATATATATATATATATACAGGCCAGCGCTACCCACTCAGCAGCTCCTGCAAAGCAGGGAGGCACCATGCTGAAAAGGCGCTGTCTTCCTCCCTGCTCTGCTAAAGCTGCCTCATCCCTCACTGTCACTGCCTCCTGCACGCCACTCGCAGCGCCTGTCTAACAGCAGGCGGGCGGCAGTATAACGAGTTGCTCCCTACACCGTGCACACACTGTCCTTCTCCTGCGACCTGCCCCCTCTTCCTCACGGACACTTGCAGTGAGGCATGAAGCGCTGTCTGTGAATGCCTGGATGACATGTCATGTCGGATCCGCCCCCTACCCATTGCTCCCTGCTCCTGTCAGCTGTCAAACAAATGACGAACAGGCAGCAGTGCCGCCCTTCCTTCCCTCTTCTCGGTGTGCTCTGCCATTGCCAGTCCTCAAAACTCCGCCCCCTCTATCTCCTCTCCTCTTCTTCCATCTCCTCCTACTCTCCCCTCCTTTCCCCGTCAGTCACGAGAGGGGTGTAATGGCCTACGCAGATAGAAGAGGAGGGACTGCACAAGAGTTAAACAGAAAAAGAACAGTGAGTCTTTTATTATACATGTTTATAAATAATTTTTTTAATGATTTTTTTTTATATTAATTTAGACACTTTTTAAATAATGGGCTGGGTTATGTGCATAAAGATGGCCATACACGCTGCAATAGCAGCGTGCGATGCGCTGTGCGCTCCTGCGGGCATTGCACAGTACAAAAAGTATGTTCTGCACATTTGTACTGTTTTCGGATCGCATCGTGATGCATGCATGTCGTGCGATGCGATCTAGCACATAACATATGCGATTCTCGCAGTGTGTATGGGCACCTTTAGTGCCTGCAACATTTTGCGGACACAGCACTGAGATGGTGTATGCATACATGTACATGCACCCAAGATCCTCCAGAGGATCGCATGTTGCATACACTCCCACAATCGGGCTGCAGCTTGTTGCAATGGCAATGTGAAAGGGCGCAAAATGTATGGTTTGCAGGAGGGCGCCGGACACCCTATCACCGGCCCTGTATATATATATATATATATATATATATATATATATATATATATATATATATGAAGAATATTTGGAGCTCCAACCGCGCACAGTCACCAAAGGGTGAAATAGTGCTTTCTCCTTTTTCAATTTGTATGCCTGCAGCCTTTTTCCTCGGGGAGCCAGACCACGGCTCTCAGATGTCCCAGTTGGATATGCAAAGAAGGAGGAAATGGCGCAATCACGTCAGTATAAAAAAGATTTTACTTGGCATAATAAATAGATCACATACATGATAAAAAACAGCAAACAGCTTGCCCAATGAATAACGATCCTTCAGAGATAGCCTGGAACCAGCAGAAACCGGGACTCAGTTTTCCACCGTCAGCGTCTCTATTCTCGGACCAGGAGAGACCAGGAAGGTCTGTGCACGATGATGCCGTGAAGTAAACCACGCCTCTACGCGTTTCGTCACTCGTCGGACTTCGTCAGGAGGTGTGACACACCATACAAATTGAAAAAGGAGAAAGCACTATTTCACCCTTTGGTGACTGTGCGCGGTTGGAGCTCCAAATATTCTTCATATATATATATATATATATATATATATATATATATATATATATATATATATATATATATATATATATATATATATATATATATATATATATATATATATAAAAAGCTGTATCTGAGACTGTCCAATAAAAGGAAAAGCTTAATATGGGCAAAAGAACACAGACATTTCACAGAGGAAGATTGGAAAAAAGTGTTATGGACAGCTAATCGAAATTTGAGGTGTCTGGATCACACAGAAGAACATTTGTGAGATGCAGAACAAGTGAAAAGACGCTGGAAGCATGCCTGATGCCATCTGTCAAGCATGGTGAAGGTAATGTGATGTCTGGGGCTGCTTTGGTGCTGGTAAAGTTGGAGATTTGTACAAGGTAAAATGGCTTTTGAATAAGGAAGCTATCACTCTATTTTGCAATGCCATGCCATAACCTGTGGACATCGCTTGATTGGAGCCATATTCCTCCTCCAACAGGACAATGACCCAAAGCACACCTCCAAATTATGAAGAACTATTTAGGGAAGAAGCAGACAACTGGCATTATGTCTGTAATGGAGTGACCAGCGCAGTCACCAGATCTCAACACCATTGAGCTGTTGTGGGAGCAACTTGTGGGAGGTGCTTTAGGAAACATGGGGTGAAATTTTTTCAGATTACCTCAACAAATTATCCAAAGGTCTGCAATGCTGTAATTGCTGAAAAAGGACCATTCTTTGACGAAAGCAAAGTTTGAAGGACATCATTATTTCTAACTTTGTCAGTGTCTTGCCTATATGTTCAATTCATTTTGCACTCATTTGATAAATAAAAGTCAGTGTTCATTGTCTGGATGACCCCAAAATGTTGTATATTCTGTATGTTTCTGTAATAAGGACATACTGTAAACAGATAGAAATAAATGCTGTGATGTATTCAAAATTTGCAGTATGTTTTTGGTTGACGCATTTGTGTTTGCAATGTAAGCAGCAAAAGATGCAAGAAAAAAAAACAGATGAAATAGATTTACATCCATAACTTCAGTCTTTTTTCTCTCAAGATTCTTTCAACTATACATCATTACCATTTGTGCAGGGTTATGTCTGGACAAACTATGAGCAATCAGTACTTGCCCACTTCACTTAAGAGTGGGCCTAAATCAGAGATGTATGTGTATGTATGTATGTATGTATATAAATTTGCATATGTGATTCCATTGCAGTTGTGGAAATATGCCAAAGAGCTCAGCTGCAACCTTGTGCTTAGAGATTCCTCTGGCTGGCATCTCACATCCACTGCTTACAAACAAAGCAGGAACATCAGATGCAGAACAGCCAATCATACAACCTCTGAGTAATGGGCCCCACACACAGCATGATATGCAGGCATATTCTGAGCGATTTTAATAAATCACTCCTGAAAATTCCTGAAAACGCATTTAAATCGCTGTGTGTATAGCCCACACAGCGATTTACATGCGTGCCCCCGCAATTCTGAATCTGTCCAAGATTCAGAACGGACCCTCTGGACAATTCCGAGCAGTCGCTCAGAAAGCTCCTGCTCATCTCCCGCATGTGTGGCCACGGGCAGATGAACAGGGCTGTTCTGAGGGACTGAAGACGCCTAACGCCACCATCAAGCCCGCAGACACCGCCTCGCCGATGCCTATCTGCAGTCCTGCAGTCTTTTTTTTTTTGGGGGGGGGGGGGGGGCACTGGGCACTAATGATTACATTGTTTTTTGTTTGGGGGGGGGCACTGTCCACCAATGATTACATTGTTTTATTTGAATCTAACCGTTATTTGCTTGGGGGGGGACATTATGCCACCAACTTTTATTTTGTTTTTTGCTCCCACTGCACCACCAACGATTGTTTGCGGGATGGGGGGCAGGGGGGATTCCACTAGCCACCAATAATTTAAAAGGTTTTTTTTTTTTTTACATTTTACAGCATTGCAGACCTTTGGCATTCTAGCTGTTAAATAGTTGTTTTTTTTTGGGGGGGGGGGGGGGGGGGGGGCACTGGCCACTAATGATTACATTGTTTTTTTGTTGTTGGGGGGGACGGGCACTGGGCACACAATTATTGAATTGTTTTATTTGCCACTATCCATTATTTGCTTGGGGGGGGGGGGGGGGGCGTCATTATGTCACCAACATTTATTTATTAGGGAAATGTATTTTATTAAGTTTATTTAGGAATTACCATATAACTGGGGTAGCCAACCCTAGTCCTCGAGAGCTACCAACAGTGCATGTTTTGCAGGTCTCCTCACAGAATCACAAGTGAGCTAATTAGCTC
Organism: Crinia signifera; assembly: GCF_055691185.1. Lineage (NCBI taxonomy): Eukaryota > Metazoa > Chordata > Amphibia > Anura > Myobatrachidae > Crinia > Crinia signifera. The sequence continues at coordinate 367,127,541 of NC_139217.1, read as the reverse complement.
CATCTGTGTATCTTTTAAAATGTGTCAGTGATTAATGAGTGCAGCTGTGCAGCAGCTAGGTTGTCTGGAATATGTGCACTGTTGGTAGCTCTCGAGGGCTAGGGTTGGCTACCACTACCATATAACATTATTTTTGTGATGAAGTGCAGTTTTTTACGTCACTGTCTGTGACAGTTGTAACAGATTTGAAATCTCCCATGCTGAATCTCCCATTATGAATCTCTCACACAAATCTCTCTGTATGTGGCCCATTATCTGGGCCCTTAAGTCAATGCACTCTCAGACAGCATGTTCCCCTAAGATGCACGGGGCTCTCCAGCTGTGACCCAATACCATACCTCCCAACATGACCCTCTCCAGGAGGGACACAATGCTCTGTTTCTGGACTTATCCCTTAATTAATGATTGCCATCACCTGTGTTGCAGCACCTTTCTTATCAGTTATCCTGTTTAAAACAGGTGATGTCAATCATACATTAAGAGGGAAGTCCTGAAACAGAGCAATGTGTCCCTCCTGGAGAGGGTCATGTTGGGAGGTATGCAATACACAGTGGCTGGTTTAGGTATGCCCAGAAAATGGTTTCTCTAACCACCCATTTTTACTCCTAAATGCCGACTACCTGACCGGTTTTAATAAACAGGATATTTAATAAAATAAAAAAATAAAAACGTCCTGACAGTTGGAATACCGGGCCGTTTTTCACTCCGCTTGACAGATATTCGACAGGCGGAATTCGATGTTCAAAAGAAGGCGTGTCGGCAAAATGGGCCGCAAATTCTCGAGAAATGGCCATGAATTTGACAATCTGTGGCGGTTTCTGACAAGACAGATCAAACTAGTTTTAAAGTCAGATCTGTCTTGTCGGAATCCGCCTTTATGTTATCGGAAACAGCAGCGTTGAATAGGGGCCTCTATTTCCCCTGTTGAAAATAGTGGGCAATATTGAATACCCCCTAAAGCTGCTGATCATTATAATTACGTTTTGTGTCTCCATTCCTCCAAAAGTCCACTGAGAAGTAAGAATGTAGGTGCCCAGGTTTATTTTACATGCCCTTACTGTTCCCAGACTGTGCCTTCTCATCCCTTCCATCTTCAATTTCACAAAGAGTAGTAAGTGTAAGTGGATGGAGTTTCAATCCCGGCGGTCGAAATACAGACGCCGGAATCCTGACCGCCAAAATCCAGACAATTTCTCCCTCTATGGGTGTCCACGACACCCATAGAGGGAGAATAAAATAGTGTGCCGAGTGTAGCGAGCCGCCGGGCCCGCTGCGTGGCGAGCCTAGCGAGCACGCAGGGGGGGGGGGGGGGGATCCACGGCTTAGTACTGAATCCAGTTTAAGAAGCTAAAAATCTGCATTCAACGCCAGGGGAGATTTTCTTTCTCCATATTAGTTTTTCAATTCTGGCTCTTACATAAGCAGGCAATGGTATAATAGGATTCCGTTTCTGCTGCAGCTATAGACTCTTAAGGTGCCCATACACGTTACAATTATTGTATACAATATTGTATACAATATCGCATCACATCCGATCTCGGTTTTGCGATGACATCAGATGAGATAAGATCTAGTACAAAAAGTACGTGCTGCACATACTTTTTGTACTAGATCTCATCTCATCTGATGTCATCACAAAACTGAGATCGGATGAGATGCGATATTGTATACAATATTGTATACAATAATTGTAACGTGTATGGGCACCTTAAGTCACTTGCAAACTGTACACCCCTGCAATTATATTGTTGAACAGCTAAGAAGACAGCTTGGAGTCTGCACTGCAACCACATCCATCTCTATTATATTCTGTCACAGATACATAGGGTCAAGGGACCTTTGAGGCAGATGTTCTAAGATATCAAAGATCTAGGTCATGAAGCACATATTTTATTTCCTTCTATAATAAAACTTAGTAATGTCTGAAATACTAATATTTTGTCAAATTATACCTATGGGACAGTGTAACATTATGTTGAGTAATTATTAGCTACCCATAAGCATGCAAACCGTTCTACTGCTTAATACTACACATAATGTTGTACATATCACTATGCATTTACATAATTAATATAATTGCAACACATAACATTTTCCATTTAAGATACCATAAAAATGTTAGCACATTGCTCACGTAACTTTTTGTTACGGCATGTAACTGCAGTATTTTGTACACCTGCCTATTACTGTACATTTATCACCATATATCGATGGGGTGCAAACATTGGTATGTCCAATAAACTGTAAGAATCTATCTGAAAATTGGAGAGACTGTGGGTGGAAATCAATTATTATGCTTTCAATACAACACCCTCTGCACATAGGGCCTAATTCAGCCTGATCGCAGGACAAATTTGTTCTCAAATTAAACTAAACTAAAATCTGAATTGTAGTGTAAAAATAAAGCAGCCAGTACATACTCTGACAGAAACAAAACAACTCACCCAAATGTAACTCTCTCTGCACGTTTTACATCTGCCCCACCTGCAGTGCAGTATGGTTTTTGTACATTTGCTAAAAAAGCAGCTTTGCGATCAGGTCTTAATTAGGCCCATGCTGACTAATTGAGTTTGTTCTTTCTGCAATATTAACATTTTTTATTTTTTTTATGGCATGGTAGAATTAGTTCACAAACAGACATTCACAGCTGAACATTGACAATTCGTATGTGAAAGTGTCAAATGTGGACGTTGTCTTAATATAGAAATTGTGCATGTCAACCAAACAGTCTACCATATAGCTCCTATCTAACACTAAACACATAGACCCTAAAAACCGCCAAACCCTACCAGTACTGATAGCCCAAACTGTATAATCATGAAAAATCTGCTGTTGAAATGATGTTGGTTGTTATACAGTATTGACCTTGTGTCATTGTCAACATTGTGGATGTCTACAAGTTTACAGTTGTACGTACTTGTTGAAAATCTGAATGTCGGCATGCAGCCTATTCTGAACATATATTGTTTATATTCTTTACTCTGTGTTAAATGTGAGACTTCAAAGTTCAACAGCGTGATATTATGATCATTTGCAAAGGAAGTATAGATGTTTATGTCCAGTAAACGTATTAACTGGCAACACTGGGAAAAATATTGTCAAAATGTATCTAGCTTTATGAATTGTGGTAATTGACGTTAAGTACACGAAGACAGAACATACCTTTTGTTTGTCAGGATGGGAACCCTCCAGCCTTTAATCTGGTTTAACTCAGTATCAGACACGTCTATCAGCAGAGGGAGCCGTGGGACCCACACTGTCATGTCTAGTGAAGCTTTAAAATGTTGATATGTGAAATCTACAATGGCATTAACCTTTCCTTTCATTTCCTTTCCATTTACAAAGACATAGTCACATCGGTCTGAAACCTGTAAAGAGAAGAAACAAACAAGTTAACTGACTGATAAACCTGCAGGGATATTTTTTCATAACAATGACATATTTATTCTGCATCTTTTCAGTCATCATCCATCCTACAGTAACCTGATGTACACAACAAAGTGACACTATGTCCTCAATCAAATGATGACATACAGTAGCAGTCAACAGTGAGGCACAGGGAATGAGACATGCATACAAAATCAGATATATACAACATGCTATTATTTAAGGGTTACTCCTGCCTTCATTTGCTGCCATTGTATAAATAGGAAATTGCTTATTAACATGGATCAATCAAAACTGGCTTTCAATCAATAGCTTACAGAACTTTAACATGTTCTTTAGAATGTAGACCCCCCCCCCTCCATGTGTTTTTACTCTCTTAAACTCTTTTTTTACTCCATACTTTCAATGCCCTAGGTCTCTCTGCCACCCTAATTATTGTTTCAGCGTCCTGTCCCCTGATGTGATAATTTTTATTTACTATGTACTGTACTTTTCCTAGATTGCCTGGTACTTTAAGTTGCTGTTCTTGTTTTTGCTCATTTATGTATTCTGTTAGGTGCTGTTAGGTGCTGTGGAACCCTTGTGGCTCCATATAAATAAAGATGTTAAAAATAATAATACTGTTTTAAATATACCGTAAACCATTATCACAGAAAACACAAACTGAAAAATGAATTCCATATTAGATTGGTTTGTGTCGATGTTTACAAAAACTATAAAATTATGGGAATCACATCATGATTTGGTGACAGAAACATCAATCATGGACAGAGTTCATTTGATCTAATTCCAACAGTGATTTATTGTTTATTTTTAATTATTTTAATTGTGACAATTCATGATGGAATTTAATAAAGACTATATAGTGTATATATAAGGCAGTTCGTTTAGGAAGGGTGCGCTGACACCTGCAGTCCCACAAAGGGTAACACTGAGCTTGTTTCACAAGCACAGACCGTATACACTAGTAAATTCAGATATGATTAGGACAGCTGCTCCCCGATGTCAGAGACTGATCCCAACGGCTCAAGGACAAAGATTCTGGAAAGAGAGAAAGAAAAAGGGGGCGCCTATGGTGTATTACCGTTTTTATTCATTAAAAAACAGACACTGATATATTCATAAAACAACGGGATATATTGCCCGTACCAGATAATCCATCAGCTGTGGACTGGACTACCACATGATTTCAATAAAAAGATTCCCACTGGCAAAACTGCTGTAATACACCATAGGCGCCCCCTTTGTCTTCCTCTCTTTCCATATATATATATATATATATATATATATATATATATATATATATATATATATATATATATATATATATATATATATATATATAAAGATACCCAGCGCAAATCAGTCCAGCAAAGTCCTTGTTACCAGGTCCATATAAATTTCCCCAATGTGTGCAGCTCCAACAATAGGATCCAACCACGAATCCAAGAAGTGTATATGGAGAGAGAATAGATAAAGCGCACAGTCAGCAGAATGTAAAAGACAACAGTTTTACTGATAAAAATAAAAACTGACATACATAGGGGTTAACAAGTGGAAACTCGCCACAGACGGCTCTTATCACCGGCACAGCGGGGTCGAACAGATCTCAGGAACACGCGAGATGATCAGCCAAGCGGGGTTCGTCCACCCGCCGCAGACAGCACAAAGCCGGGAACGTTCACAGAGGGCCAAGGGACGTCACTCGTCTGCACGGATTGTAGCCACGCCCAACGTGTTTCGACAGAGGTCTTCGTCAGGGGGTGTATATATATATATATATATATAATACATAATAGATAGATTTCATTTATATAGATTTAAGATGCCTGATCGATGCGTCAATATGAATTATAGCTATACAGATATTAATATATTTAATATACAGATAGCTGTCAAACAAGGAGTTTGTTTGGTGGCACTCTAGTAGGGCAATACTGTATTTAGAATAACCGGCAAATATCAATTAGCCATACAGTAGTACAATTTTACTTTACTGCGGCTTTAGATAACAGGACTATTGCTTATTAATTCACTTAGCACAGCTATGCATGCTCCCAATTAACATTCAATGCAATTGTGAAAAGTGGAAGTGTTTTGACTTTGTTTGATGTTAGCCTTATTATATGGGAAAAAATGGGGAAATCAGCAAATACCCCTAAAAATTGCAAACTAACATAAAAGTGGCCAAGAGAAAAGTGATTGGGGCTCTTAACAGCTGCAAAATGGTTGATTTTGCATGTTGTGTTAATATAGAAACAAATAATTTATTTTCCAGCAAATAAAATGTTCTAGATAAATTTGCGCTGCATACAATTGCAAGTCAAATATTTTTTTCTGACCCTTTAAGCTACTTTTAAAAAATATTTTAAAAACACTTAACTTTTACCTGAAAACTGTCCTATCAACACAAAGATGCTGTTTATTGAATCCCGGCAAAAAGGGAAATCAGTCTCACAGGAGCGAATATTTTTAAAAATGAAGGGTGTGCCCAACCCCCATATTCCATATTTATGTTGATATACTATTATCGTGGTGGGGGTGTGCTACCACTGGACATTAGATAATACAGTTGAAAAGATACAAGAGGAATTATTATTTTATGGTGCACAAAGAAGAATAACTAATTAAAATGTAACCTTTATTATATTCATTGTTACTGAGGACAGTGTCATTACCTTAGCCTGCCTATGTTCTGGAACCCCAGCTGCTTTTCTACTTCCATAATACAAGATCCATCTAATGAGTACTACTATATATAAGGAGAGCACACTGTTATTATAGGTTTCCAGATATTGCACACCACCCATTAAATAAAAGACTATTTTAGGAGGAACATACTACAATTTTGGGGCCCCACTGAGTGAGGATTCATATCCTTTTTATTCACATGTCTGTGTGTACATTTTTATGTCTTTATGAGGTTTTATTTCGCAACATTTTTTAACAATGAATATAATAAAGGTTACATTGTATTCTTCTTGGTGCACCATAAAAGAGACATTCCTCTTGTATCTTTTCAACTGTTTATTGAATCCCCCTAACAATATTTTTTTGAGTTTAGGAGAAAAAGAGATCAAGAAGAAGACTCAAACAAATTTAGATTAGATATTACAATTGAAAGAATTGGAAGTATTTTTTCATTTTCAAAATGAAAAAATATGTAAAATATACAGACATATGTCTATATTCTAATGAATATAATAATATGTACAAATACAAAGTTTCTAGTGTTGAGACTCTTGCTGAAGCTTCAAAGGCTGTCTAGCAGAAATGTTATCAGATATAGTTATATTAGAGATGTGCGGCGGCCACTTTTTCGGGTTTTGGTTTTGGATCTGGATCTCCCTTCGTGTTTTGGATCTGGATTGGTTTTGGCAAAACCACCCTTGTGGGTTTTGGTTTTGGATCTGGATTTTTATGAAAAAATGCTAAAAATGGCTAAAATAACAGAATTTGGGCCTGTTTTTGCCCCTAAAGTATTATTAACCTCAATAACATTAGTTTCCACTCATTTCTAATCAATTTTGATCACTTCACAGCTTACAAAATTGTTTTCATTTACTGTAGTTGGGCCAAAAGGGTATACCGAGGTAGCTGGATGACTAAGCTAAGCGACAGCAGTCGGCATCACATACATGTGGACCTTACACTTCCAACCTGGCAGAGCGGCACTGCAGGGGCAGACAGGGTGGCAGTTTAATAAACTATCCCAAAAAAAGAGAAATGCTCCAAACAGCAAATACAAAGAGGTATCGGCCTTGTCATGACTGGTGGTAGCAGCTTCAGCACTCCCACTATTTCAGGGTTCGCCAACCCGTCGCTCGCGAGCGACGGGTAGCTCGCCGGGACCTTTCCAGTAGCTCGGGGCTGTTTAAGTGACCTCCTGCCGCGTAGCGGTACCTTGCTTGACGGCAGGAGGTCAGAAAGTGTTTTAATGCTGCGTCCTCCTGACGTCCCCAGCGCACTTTCTTCATCCTCACTTGGCGGCAAGAGGTCTCTGAATGTGACTTCATGCCGCGTCCTCCTGACGTCCCCAGCGCACGTTCTCATCGACGCCACGGCCACAGCCTCTGCTCAGCGTGATTGATGTCTGCTCCGGTCCTGCGCCACAGCCTCTGCTCAGACTTACATGAGGTAAAAAAAAAATGAAAACTGTGTGCGCACAGTGTGTGGGGCATATGTATAATGGAGCATCACAGTGGGGCATATGTATAATGGAGCATCACAGTGGGGAATATGTATAATGGAGCATCACAGTGGGGCATATGTATACTGGAGCATCACAGTGGGGCACATGTATTATGGAGCATCACAGTGGGGCATATGTATACTGGAGCATCACAGTGGGGCATATGTATAATGGAGCATCACAGTGGGGCATATGTATACTGGAGCATCACAGTGGGGCATATGTATACTGGAGCATCACAGTGGGGCATATGTATAATGGAGCATCACAGTGGGGCACATGTATAATGGAGCATCACAGTGGGGCATATGTATACTGGAGCATCACAGTGGGGCATATGTATAATGGAGCATCTCTGTGTGTGGCATATGTATAATGGAGCATCACGGTGTGGGGCATATGTATACTGGAGCATCACAGTGGGGCATATGTATACTGGAGCATCACAGTGGGGCATATGTATAATGGAGCATCACAGTGGGGCACATGTATAATGGAGCATCACGGTGGGGCACATGTATAATGGAGCATCACGGTGGGGCACATGTATAATGGAGCATCACGGTGGGGCACATGTATAATGGAGCATCACGATGTGGGGCATATGTATAATGGGCATCACGGTGTGCGGCATATGTATAATGGGCATCACGATGTGGGGCATATGTATAATGGACATCATGTGTGTGGCATATGTTAAATTCAGCGTCACGCTGTGGGATGTTTGCATAATGGAGCGTCACGTTGTGGGGCATATGTACTGTATAATGGGCATATGTATAATGGGCATCATGTGTGTGGCATATGTATAATGGGCATCATGTGTGTGGCATATGTATAATGGAGCATCACAGTGCGGGGCATATGTATAATGGGCATCACAGTATGCGGCATAGGTATAATGGGCATCAAAGACTGCACTATTGGGGTCATATGTGTATCACATCTCCATTTTCCATGGCCGCACCACATGTGGCTACAGCTCTTAGAGAGCTGACCATGCCCTCAAAAAATGGGGGATGTAGCCTCGCAGGAGTTCCACGGTAGTAGGTGAACCCTCTAATTTTGGGCGCGTGCCTTCGGCACGCGCAGATGTCTCCTCTGCCTCGTGTTGGGAGGTATGTTTGTGACATATTGGACATTGCAGTGTGTGGCATAAGGTGTCAGGGGCATTACGGTGTGTGGCATAATGTGTAAAGGGCATTTTTTGGGATATTATGCAGGTTTTAAATTTTTTTTAAATTTAGTAGCTCTTCGGGCGGTTTATTTTGTCGCGAGTAGCTCCCACCCCGAAAAAGGTTGGAGACCACTGCACTATTTCCTCCTCCATCATCCTCCAAAAATGTGTTTTTATTTTATTTATTACTTTTATTTCTCTTTCTTACTTTACACTGGACACAGCCTGTCACACTGGACACAGCCCCTTGGACACTGGACACTGCCCCGGACACAGCCCCTGGACACTGGACACAGCCTGTCACCCTGGACACAGCCCCTGGACAATGGACACAGCCTCTGGACACAGCTCCTATACACTGGACACAGCCGTCACACTGGACACAGCCCCTGGACAATGGACACAGCCGTCACACTGGACACAGCCTCTGGACACCGCCCCTGGACACAGCTCCTGTACACTGGACAATAGATATGTCACGCTGGACACAGGATATATGCCGGCACACATTACATGTCACACTCAACACAGGATATATGTTGTGACTTGTGACACTGGACACAGGATATATTGTCGTCACACTGGCCACTGGATATATGTCGTCACACTGGACACAGGATATATGTCGTCACACTGGACACTGGATATATGTCGTCACACTGGACACTGGATATATGTCGTCACACTGGACAATGGATATATGTCGTCACACTGGACAATGGATATATGTCACGTTGGACACAGGATATATGCCGGCACACATTACATGTCACACTGGACACAGGATATATGTTGTGACTTGTGACACTGGCCACAGGATATATTGTTGTCACACTGGCCACTGGATATATGTCGTCACACTGGACACAGGATATATGTCGTCACACTGGACACAGGATATATGTCGTCACACTGGACAATGGATATAGGTCACGCTGGACACAGGATATGTGTCGTCACACTGGACACAGGATATATGTCGTCACACTGGACACAGGATATATGTCGTCACAGTGGACACAGGATATATGTCGTCACACTGGACAATGGATATATGTCACGCTGGACACAGGACATATGTCGTCACACTGGACACAGGATATATGTTGTCACACTGGACACAGGATATATGTCGTCACACTGGACACAGGATATATGTCGTCACACTGGACAATGGATATAGGTCACGCTGGACACAGGATATATGCCGGCACACATTACATGTCACACTGGACACAGGATATATGTTGTGACTTGTGACACTGTACACAGGATATATTGTCGTCACACTGGCCACTGGATATATGTCGTCACACTGGACACAGGATATATGTCGTCACACTGGACACAGGATATATGTCGTCACACTGGACACTAGATATATGTCGTCACAGTGGACACTGGATATATGTCGTCACACTGGACAATGGATATGTCACGCTGGACACAGGATATATGTCGTCACACTGGACACAGGATATATGTCGTCACACTGGACACAGGATATGTCGTCAGTCGTCACACAGGACAGGACACAGGATATATGTTGTGAGTGACTCGTGACACTGGACAATGGATAAGATATAGGCCGTCAGACTGGACACAGCCCCTTGTATTAATGCTGCCCCTGTACACAGTGTACTATTCAGCAGCACTGCAGCCCCTGCGTGTGAGCACTGCAGCACTGAGTTAGTTAGTTAAATCACAAAAAAAACACAGGGTTCAGGGCTAAATAAAATAAATCATAACACAGGGCTTAGGGCTAAATAAATCACAACAGGGCACGGGCCACAGGACAGCCCCTGGACAGTGGACACTGCAGCCCCTGCGTGTGAGCACTGCAGCACCTAGTTAGTTAAATCACACTACAGGGCTCAGGCCTATAAACAGTCACTGACTCTCAAGTCTACAACACAGGGCAGTGAGGGCAGGTCACGGAGCACAGCACAGCACGGAGCACATGGCACGGAGCACAGCACAGGGCAGTGAGGGTAGGTCACGGAGCACAGCACAGCACGGAGCACATGGCACGGAGCACAGCACAGGGCAGTGAGGGCACAGGTCAGGTCACGGAGCACATGGCACAGAGCACAGCACGGAGCACACGGAGCTTCCCAACCACCCTCTTCCCTCTCCAAGATTGGAGTGAAGATTGCGGGGCGCGCGTGCGTCTTTTATAAGATCCCGCTCCCGCGAGAATCCGACAGCGCGATGATGACGTTCGGCCTCGTTATTGGTCCGGAATTCAGGCGGGAACTCCCGAGCCGGCTCGGATCTGGCCCGGATCCCCGATATTCGGATCTGTCGGATCTCGGGGATCCGGACCCGCTCATCTCTAACTTATATTCATCACTAAGGGTATGTTTTGGCTTATATTTGATGATCCCTTTAATTGTTTGCAATTGTTCAGTACACACAAAGGACCTTATTCGGGTCCCCACGCAACTCTTCAGAATTTGCAGTGTTGCGTGTGGTTGTAACGACGTGCTTCCCCCGTTTGCTGAGTTCCCCGCACGGCTGCGAATGGATGCTTAGCATAAACATCTACTTGCAGCCATGGGTCCAGGGGCGAAATCATTCAATGGTCTCCAACCATCCATGAATTTCTCCAGCGCTCGCAGATGTAAGACAGCGCTCTGGTGTCTTACATTTCTGAATGCCCTGTGCAGGAAGTGGGCAGGCAGCTAACATCCACTGATGTCAGCAGCCCGCCCCCCCCCCCCCCCGCATCACAGGTGAATTACTCATGAAATTCTGGGCATTTCCAAGCTTGTGACCACTTGCTGCTGCCCCACGTCCCCCGCCCGCCCTGCTAGGTGCAAATGGCACGGCAAATTTGCGCCCCCCTGCCAAAAAGTTTGTGGTGCCCCCTCCAGGCTCCTCTCCAGCATTTTTCAACAGCGTGTGACGTGATGATGTCACACGCATAACGGAGAAGCTGAAGCAGGATAGAGGAAGAGAGACCAGCAGACACTGCTGATTCCCTTGGCTCCGATGCATCCCAGGCCACCCTAGCACGCCCATCCGCCCGCCCATCCTGTACACAGTTGCCAATAGCCGGCTCTGTGTACAGTCAATTGAATCAGTGGGGGAATTTGACATCTCTGCCATGGCCCCACCCGCGCTGCGGCTGACTCGCCTCCAGTGCTCAGTCAGTGGGCAGCGGCAGGCAGCAGCATATCAGTGCGTTGAGCGGGTGCCTGCGACCACACAGACCCTGCTGCTGTTTGCTCCCCAAGCGGCTGCTGGGACTGCCTTACAGTAGTTACACCATTGAAACTAGCAGTTCACCGTGCCCGCTCTCACCCAGCATCTGCACATGCACATAACTGCGCATGCACAGACACTCAACATCTCTCCCCTGAAGTCATTATATATTGTATACAACTCTACAAGTATCAAAACCATAACTAGCAGGTGAGAGGGGTGCGCCACTGCTCAATGCTTGGTCGCATCTTTATTCTTTCTTCACTCTGAGTCCTGGAATGCCAAACTATGCAGCCACGTGATTATCACATGGTTGCATCCTCTATCTCTTGTAATTGGCTGCTATCCCGGTAGCCTAGCAACTGATATATTATTGATGGAAACACTCCCAAAAACTGTCCTCTGATTGGTTTAATGCCGTTTGAGATCTGCCTTATTTTTCTTAATACATGTGATATATTTTAAGAATTATTGTTGGTCATTTTCTGGTATGTATTATTTATTATTAAATATGTTGTTTGCCTTTTGTTAATTTTAGTTTTTCATCTAGTGCAATGTAAATGGGAATTAGTAGTCACAGCTGACACTGACCTACAATCAGTGTAGAGGGATATAAGGATGATCCCAGACACTTCAATAACTTTGATAAAGCTGTACTTTAAACAATCAAACACATCAGTAGAATCAGTGGACTCAGACCCCTGCTACTTCTTGTTACCATGCACCCAAACGAGCCTGCCACACACCATCTTGTAACACCATTGGATTACAATTGTACCGGATTACAGAACCATCTGCACTGCATTCTATGAGGATCATTGTTGCATTGCTATCCAAACAGGATCAAACACTCTGACCATCTGAGTTAGTACCCTATCCAACATTTATTTGTTCCAAAAACAATCCACCAGTGACATTACATTGAATACGTATGGTTTTAGTCTATAAAAATGTAATACCATTTATTATTTATTGGTTTTTAGCACCACTTTTTTTCTTTATTTTGTGATATATATTGTTGTGGGACTGACCATCCCATTTTAAGTGGCAGCTTGGCAACACACACCCTGACAGCACCCTTCTTTCTACTTTGGTAACTTTTGTGTTCATTTGTGTCATCACTATTGCCTCAGATGATAGACTGCCTACAAACTGTCTCTGTGGTACATTCCAACCCAGCCACAGACACTGAGTAGTGTACTAGGATTGCAACCTGTGCTTACCAATTGCACTATATCCAATGCATGTTTCAGTACAGCCTGGGACTAGTCCTGATCACTGTCACTATAGCCACTGCCTGCCTCCGTCTACCACTCACCATAGATACTATAGCCACTACATACCCATTCTTGCCCTTTTGTGCCCCTAGCTATTGCCACTATATCTACTCAGTATTGTCCTAGATTGCCTAAATTGTTTAAATGGATGGGGCTCTGTCATATGTAAGTCCATGAGGGAGTCGGAAACCATACATAGCCAAGGGCCCCACTGGACCCCCCCCAACCCAGCTCTGTCAGTGGCTAGCACGTCAGTCAGGAAGTGAGTGAGATGATTGTGCCAGTGAAGTCAATACCAGGATCCTGTTTAAAATGGAGGAGGTTCAAAAAAGGAGACATGATCTATGATAAAGGGTGTGGCATTGTGAATAGGGAGCATGATCTAGAGGTATGCAGTGGATTTATGCAGTGGATTATTTAATTTCTATATGCAGGGCATCTGTTTAGAGTTTGGGGAGAGCCTGGGGGTAGCCTAGCATGTTTGAGTGTACAGAGCACGCTCTAGTGTAGCAAGAACATTGTGGGGGTGAGCCACAAGATCGTGCCACCAAACCCTGCAATGTCATACCCATTTTCATTTGGGAACCTGGGAAAATAGCCCCAGCCCAGCACAACTAATTTTGTGAAGTGAGGAGGGATGGCTGTGTTGGTGGCGGGGTGTGGGGACACAAACAGTCTGATTGCTTTATGAATAACTAGGTGCAGGACTTGGACGGAATCACTGTAGTAGGTGCACCGCTTTCACTCACATAGTTATACTAGTGTTTGCATCAGTTTCCTACATGTGCCTTAGATGATAAACAACAATGGGGCAGATACAGGGCATGCATTAGAAATTATATATTTTCTGTACAGAGTTGCATTAGATGGTGGTGCTACTGTATATAGAGAAATGTTAATAAAATATCATAAATGATTACTACACTCAATTAGGGCCTTATTCTAGTTCACTCTTTCTGACAAAATCCTTCTTAGATGGACAAAACCATGTGCACTGCAGGTGGGGCAGATGTTACTTGTGCAGAGAGAATTAGATTTGGGTGGGGTTTTACTTCAAAGTGAGATCTATATTGCATCGTAAAAATAAAGCAGCCCGTATTTACCCTGCACAGAAACAAAATAACTCACCCAAATCTAATTCTCTCTGCACATTTTACATCTGCCCCCCTGCAGTGCACATGGTTTTGTCCATCTAAGAAGGATTTTGTCAGAAAGAGTGAACTAGAATAAGGCCCCTAGTGTGTATGTAGCAAACGCATAAACTAGATAGACTTTAGGTTTAGTAAATATGAATCCTACAAAGTAAATGTTCACATCAGTAATCATATATCATATATTGATCTATGTTCTTTTCGTAGCATCTGTAGGTTTGCTGGATGAATGCCATAAATAGATTATGGATGAATTTGGATTAGGCCCAAAATAAGTACATATCATTTGTATTAAATAAAAAATGTGCACGCAGGGTAAAATACGTTGTAAAAAAAATGCATCTCATCAAATTCGTACATGGGGAGCATCCAAAGAACCAAGCTCTTCAAAGATTGTCTCTGGGTCCAGCTTGGCTCTTGTAATATTTGAAATGACATCAGTGAAGAGCAATAGCTTATATGTTGGAAGCCTTTGGAAGCAGTTCAGAAAGGTTCTGTTGCCATTCAGCTAATAAGCTTTACAAGAAGGTGGATGGAGGCAAGACTAAGAAAAGGGGAAGATTTCCTTTATTTTGCTACTACTGTGCAGTGCTGCCAATTATGCCGGCTTCTGATTAGTAACCTTGGATTTGAAATGATTTCCTTTTGTGTCTCTGCCAGCAGTTTTGATCATGAGAGTGTTACTTGTTTTCAGATTTCAAATATTCCATGCAGCAGTATACTCTGATAATATGCCAATATTTACTTGGTGATTTGGAAGATTTTCCACCTTTAAAGTATCAACTTTTGGTTCACCAAATATCAGAACATACTCACATTTGCTTAAGTTACTCACCTGCTTAAGTTCATCAGCAGAATCGGTATATAATTCATTGTTGTATGAATTTGTGTGACACTTGTGGTGGGTGTGTGCGACACTTGTGGGTGAAGCAGGGCAGACTGATGGAGTCAGCATTATATGGTGGCTACTGATGCTATCTATATTATATTGCAGTCATTGATGCTTTTTTATTATATGGCAGTCACTGGGATATTCTATCTAATATACGGGTGTCAATGTGATCTTATTTGCTTTATACTATGGTCATTACAGTGTAATCTACATCATTTGGCAGCCACTATGACATTCTCTATGTTATTTGGTGCTCACTGTGACATTCTCTTCATAGAGTTTCGGTCACTACAATGTTCACTGTGATGCTCTATATATTGTATAGAGGTGACTTTAATATATGGTGGTTACTGTGTTGTTGTTTACGTTATATAGCAGTCATATAGCCGTAACTAAGGGGGGGGGGGTCACGTGCCCTGGGCGCTGGGTGGAGGGCAGATTGGCAGAGACAGCAGTCGCACAACCCCCTAGCTGCTAGTCTCTAACCCTGGCCCCTAGCATCCCTGTGACCACCGAAGCCTTTGCTGGCTTCAGCGGTCCCAGTGATGCATTGCACGTGTGACTCCACCACGCACAACAGGCGGTGACTATGCAAGTCACTGAAGCTGTTCGCACAGGGGCCCTGTACATGCACCTAAGCTAATATGTGTGTGCGCAGAATAAAAACATCGGTCCCCGTTGCAAATTCGATGGGGACCGAATTAATTAGAATGACCCCCATAGTGTATACAAAGTAATATATGCATTTTTCCTAAGCACAAACACCCTCTGCATCAGATCCTAGTTTGATTGGCATACCACATATTGGCTCATTCAATAACACACTCATTATCGGACTGTTTGATGAATGGTCTAAATATTACCATAATGATTTCCCATAGAACTCAGTCAAGAACATGTTCCATTTTTTTTATTTGTACTATACAAAGATTAAGGGCCAATTTATCAATATCCGCAACTGAGGATTCGTATGTGATAAAATTGGCCCAACTCGCAATGCAATAATTGATTTACTTGTATGGCTGTATCAATTATTGCATGCAGGGACAGAGAGAAATGTTCAAAATATCTGCTAAAAATGCCAGCATCACTCATATTTGGTATATAAATTCAAATAAGAAATGTTCCGTACATAAATCCAAAATAGCATCAGCATTTCTAACACAAATATTTCATTTACTTCTGAGTTTGCTTCATAATTAGCAAGTTAGACTTTTTCAAGAACTAACTTTTTGTGTGACAGTTGGCTAAGAACCGAGGACACAAAGGCTGAAGACACTGCATGCAGATGTACTTTACAAGCTGCATTGGGGCACCTGCATCCATAAGCATTGGCCAGGGATTTCCCACACTACACATGGTTGGGGTCATTTGGTCTACAGCATGATGGTTGACACCATTAGGTCGACATGGGAAAAGGTCGACATGGGTCTAGGTCGACATGATTATAGGTTGAAAGGTCATTAGTTTGACAGGTCATTAGTTCGACAATGTTTAGGTCGACAGTCAAAAGGTCGACATGGGTTTTTTCACTGTTTTTTTTTACCTGAATGTCAACACAGTTAACAAGCACACAGTTTCAAGTGTACCGCATCCCCTCCTAACGCCCGCTGCGCTCATAATGCGTCGGGCACACTATTTTATTCTCCCGCCACGCCCTAGTGGTTGGTAGGGCATGGAATACTGCCTGTCGGCACATGTCAGCTAAAAAAAAACCAGTGAAAACCCCATGTCGACCTTCTGACTGTCGAACTAATAACCTGTCGAACTAATGACCTTTCGACCGAGAACCATGTCAACCTTTTCCCATGTTGACCTAGATCCATGCCGACCTTTTCCCATGTTGACCTAATGGTGTCGACCATCATGCTGTCGACCAAATGACTGCATCCCACATGGTTTCACTTTGTACCTTTGACACTCCCCTTCAGTGGATGTGTTTTGTCACTTGGTCTTCCTTTTCAACATTGCTCCCTAGAACCAGAATTGGGGCGGGATTCTCCAATAACCCCGGCCGCACATCGCCGGCATTTGCATTGTTAATAATCGCATAAGCATTTACATATGCGATTATTAACTCAAAGGCGATGGCCGGCGATGTGCAGTGGGTTCCCCCCTCCCTCCCTGCACCTTTACCCAGCTGTAAGGGCTCCGTTTCCTCCTCCCTGCACCCGGAAGCTGTGCAGGGAGGTCACTGGTCCGGGCAGCACAGCAGGAGGCTGCCCGGACACAGGTGAGGGGAGGGCAGCGCGGATCGACGGGGGCGTGCGGGGCTGCGGGGGATGCGAAGGGAAGCCCATATGCTTCCATGGGGTTACGCCAGCGGTGGGGCTTTGCTGCACATGAAAATGCGGTAAAAAACCAAAAAACAGGGTTTTTTACGGCATTTTTAGTTTTGTGAATCACGCCCTTCATCTGTGATTGATCAATGGAAGCTTTGAAATCCAACTAATTCTCATCATTGAATCCAGACATTTGATACAGCAGCCATGCATTTGCACAAGTCACATCAAGAAAGTGAAAGAACACTGGAACGTAACATCTCTTGTTTTTCATCTGTGTGGGTACGTCGTCATCACTACACACTGATACATGAGATCCAATCTCCTATGGTGTGTGTTATACTACAGTACTCTGTGCTTAACCCTGCTCCTAGATGCTCCTATTGTCTGGAGACAAAAAAAATCAATACTAATTAAGTGATCACCAGGGCCGGGCGGCGGCGGCAGCGGCAGCGGGGGGTCCCTGCAGTCAAGAAATAACGAGCGCTATCCGCCTGGCTACGCGGAAGCGCTTCTGTTGTGAAAACACTGGCCGCACGGCGCACGCTGATTGGTGAATCTCAGCCAATCAGCATGCGGCCAGTGTTTCCACAACAGAAGCGCTTCCGCGTAGCCAGGCGGATAGCGCTCGTTATTTCTTGACTGCAGGAACCCCCCGCTGCCGCCCCCGCCGCAAGCTTTATATACACAGCCGCAGGACAGGTACCCCCGCGGCACGGGGGGGGGGGGGGGGGAAATGCCGCCCTCCAGTGGCCGGCGCCCTAGGCAAATGCCTAGATTTGCCTAGTGGTGGCGCTGGCCCTGGTGATCACCATTATTACCACTATCATGACTTGATCATTTAGTATTTTACAATTTAAATAAGTTATATAATTATACATATCAGCAGCTGTCAAAACTGGCATATGGCTAATATATGAGGAAAATATTAAGATTAGGCCTATATGCCAGGATAATTCTAGCATGCAGTATGATTTTAGTTTGCATAAAATTCATGGACATCTGATTTTACATAAACTGCTCCTGCATGCAATCTGCTATCCGAGTGCTGCGTCCATTGCATACCCTTGATACTCCCGAAAATGGGGTGGTCCTCCTGCCCCCAGAAAGGTGGGCAACTCTCCAGCATGCACCCAGTGCTGCCCTCCCCCTCACCTCCCCCATGTTCATCAATCAAATACCATGGGCTCGGCATGCCTACAACGCCAACACTGAAAAGACACCCACCGCCCCATTTTACAGAATGATCCTGGTCGCTGCCCACACTCAGCCAAACATAATGAACATCATTTCAGTCATGCTGCAAATAAGGTGGGCTGTGAGTAGGGTTGCCACCTCATCCCTTTAAAACTGGAGACATATTAATGGCAACCCTAGCTGTGAGCAATCATTTCAAATGGGTATATTCCAGCACCTTGGGTTTATTGTTGTTGCTTTTTTTGGACAAAAGTATGTTAATTTTTAAATTAAATCAGGGAACCTCAAACTATTTTGCTCTGGGACCCCATCAGACAATAAAAATAATTACAGGACCCCAGAAAGTTACTGCAGAAGGTCATCACATCACATGTGTAGTCAGCAGACAGGACATACATGGTGCAGCAGCATTGTGGAGGCACAAAACAACTGGACAATTCAACAGATTTTCCAGAAAAGTCATCAGCCTGATGGTCAGCAACATGGAGTCGCGACCCCATGCTGAGCAGGTCGGGACCCACGGTCAGGACCCACAGTTTAAGAACCACTGAATTAGATGATGCTATCTTATGTTATGCTTGTTATTATCCAAGCTGTTACCTGTGCTTAATGCAATCTTATGGAATTCCTTATATGGATCAAATATTAATATATAAATAGTTTTTTTAGGTACCGGTCCATTGTACTGCTTTATATATATATACATAAGAAGTGATTTTATATATATATATAGTTATACTGTAGGCAGTGGCATCACTAGCTCATTACGGTTGACACCACAGTGCTGGCTCTTCTGCAGTAATAAGTGCTGAGTGCTGCAATGTGATACTCTCCTGCAGACCTTGGCTCCTGTCACAGATAAAGAGCTGACACTGCAGACAGCCCCATCTCCAGAGGAAGACAGTGTCTCAGGGGATGCTGGATATGTCCACGGAGTGCCAAATATGGGGTCCCATGCCCAATTCAATTAGGCTTTTGGTTGGGCAGTTTTGGTGCAGCATAGGATGCGAGTGTTACTTCAGAGTGCCCACCGGGTGTCACCACAACAGGTGACGCCTCTGACTCACTGGTGTCACTGTAGTGCACACAGGCCCTTGGATCCAGAAGGGCCCACACACTGCACACCCTGCACCCATTTAATGATACTGACCTCTATGTTGTTTCAGCACCAGCTGTACAGCGCAAGAATCACAGAAACAATGGTTGCAGCGGCCATTTACAGGTGATTTGCGCATGCGCAATAGAGGTGCCCCCAGGAACGTGGAACGGGCGCTATATTCCCTGCACATGCGTAGTAGATCCCATTTCAACAGAACTCCCATCTTAATAAATGTACCTGTGGCACCCCAGCCTGGGCCACTTACTTGCGCAGGGAAGTGGTAAAAAGGTTGCTAAGCAACCAGGTACTTGGTGCCAGAGTCCCAGCAGCGGAACCTCAGGGGTTAATACCCCCTTCAGTGGAGGGCGCGAAAATCAGTCCCCAGGCTGATTGACAGCCAACAGGGGACCAATAAGGAGGAGGAGGAGGCACCTGCGGGGGGTCAGAGGTCGAGAGAGGGAGAGGAGGCGCGCGCTGGTATTCATGATGAGGAGAGTGGTGGCGCATGACGGGGGAAGAGCGGAACGGAGCTAACCCAGCGGCGAGGAGAGGACAGAGCCAGCCCCCCTTCGGAGAGTCAGCTGACGCTGGGAGGAAGTGAAGCAGCCGGCGGCGGGGAGAGAAGCCAGCGTGGAGTGCAGCGGGTCAGGAGGGGTGCAGCGCTGCAGCAGCAGTGCCCACACTAGCGTGCCCTCCTGCAGAAGATTGACCCAGCACCAGCTACATACCCTCCAACATTTGGAGGGCAGAAAACGGTACACAATCAAAAGGAGGCGTGGTCATGGGTAAAATGGGAGTGGCCACAGGTAAAGGGGACATGGCCATGTTTGGGAATCATTACATTTCAGAATCATTAAATTCTGCATAGTCACATCATCTGTGGAAACAATTTTATACACTACATTGCCACCATAAATTATGAGGGTGAGACTAGGCTGCTGTGCAGTCCGAGTTACTGACAATAGTGAGTCCCCCATTACATTTGCGCGGTCGGATGCAGCTCTCCTCACCAGTGCCTGGTCACCACTCACCACCAGGCTGGCTGCTCACAGATCACTCTGGTGGTGGCAGCAGCAGCGTCGTCCTTGCAGTCAGACAGCCACAGGTCATTTGGCGCGGCTTAAAGCTCTAGGCTGGTGGCGGCATCCAGATATTGGATACATGCCAGCGGGCGACCTCTGTGTGGATAGATCTGCGGGAGCGGGACCGCGGGCTTAGCTAACGTCATGACGCAGAGGCACTGCAAGTCTGTACTGGGAACAGTGGGGGGGGGGGATCTATTACCGGTCATTCAGCTGGTCCTCGGTGCCGCGCAGCGGATGCACCACGAAGTGTATGGATGTGATAGCGACGGCTCCGGGCGCGGGTCCCCGGACTGACAGAGAGTGAGACTGATACGGAGGGGGGGGGGTGAAAAAAATGTATGCGGGCTCCTGGGCGAGGCGGGGCCACAGCTGCCTTATAGAACGGGATATAAAACCACAACGTTGCTCTGACGGGGAGGGGGTGGCTTCTCCTCTTTCCTCCCCCGGCCTAACAGTGTCTCTACTTGGGGGAACACTACGAGCCGCATGGGGTATCACACTGCGACGGGGTATGAGCGAACCCTTCGGCACTCAGCCACCATCTTGCCTCTTCCCAGCACTTTCTCTCTTCCCTCCTCCTCTCTCTTTCCGGGGCCTGGGCGGCCGATGTCACCACAAACCGGTACATTCGGTACAATTTATTTTAGCCGGTACAGTCCTTTAAAAAACTGTACTGTACCGGCTATATCGGTACAGTTGGAGGGTATGCAGCCATCAGGGGACCCTATCGTGACGGGCAGGAGCCTGCAACTTGCAGCTGCCGCCAGGTACCCCCTGCACTGGTCACCCCAGGCCTGCCTCCCTATCCACTCCCTGCCACCAACGCGGTATGCCCTAAGGGGAACCCCCCTCTTTGTGCCCCCAGAGCGCCCCCACCATTAATTTATATCTAGACTGTCCTACCCCATGCCAATCCCAATACCCCACTAAGGACCAGTGTGTGGCAGACACCCATAGTGGTGCAGCCCCGGAATCCGGAACACCAGGAGGACACCTCCAGCCGAGTGAGGGCAGTCCCTCTATTACTGTTAGCCCTGAGGAACCCCACACTAGTCCCAGTAACAGGGGAATCAGCCCCCCCCCCCCCCCCCCTCCGGAGAGTATTAGGTGTAAAGTTGTATAGGAGTTACTACTGACATCCTTTCATCTGCCTAACAAAGGGAGGACACTGCCATCTTGTGGCCCAAGTTCAGAGTGCTAGGAACCATTTCCTATGTCTAGCAAAGGACACAGTATTCACCCTTCATCCCAGGGACAACATCCTAGGGCGTAAACCTAGGTGGGATTGATTCAGGACGGTGTTAATAGGGTGCATTTAAATGTCATATTGTATGTTCCTTACTGTTTGTGTCTGTATGTATTATGCTGATGTTGATTACTATCACATGTGAATAGGTGGCTAGGCCCACACATAGAGTTGTCAGTATTGCTGAGTGAGAACATTATTCCCCCGGACCTAGTTAACGGTCTGCGGAATGTGTGTTCCCATTCGCCAGTGACAAGGGAGGATCGCGACGTACGTTAGTGGTAAATTAATGATGTTCATTTAAGTAAAACCCTGCTAGGCGGGTGCATTGGTCGGTATCGTAGTACTAAGCTGCTTAGGCCGGTTACAGTCGTGTATTACTATGACAATTGTTTGTTCACCCCTTTTTCAACAAATAAGCGGTTGTACCTGTTGGACGCCTTGCTTGATTTCCTAGGGAGGGGTGTTCGCTGCAGCCGACGTGGTGAAGAATCGGTGTGGAACCAAGAGTATCCAGCGACTCAAGGTAATCATCTACCCCCCACCGGCGGCGTGTTACACACCCATGGGATCAAAACTAGATAGATAGATGTATATCTACAGATATAGATCCGGGTGCCTTTCTACTATTTTATCTGTTCCTGTATCAGTGTGTAGTAATTATCACTGATTCTTTTTTTACATAACAAGCAGATGTATGAGTTGATAATACAACATTTTGTCTAGAATTTAAGAATTCTTTGTGTGTCGCAGATGACACAGGCTTGCCCCTTGTCATTAATCAGGCCAAGCACATGCCCAGCCTTCTCATTACAGAGACCGTGATCTGGAGCTGATTAACAATCTTTACAGGAAGAAAATGTTTATCACTCAGTAAATCTGCTGGCAGCCTCACAGATAGATACTTAATAATTGTCTGGTAGTAAAATGTGCATTCATCTGTTGGGAGGACTTAGGATTTACTAGGCCTTGAGGGATGTCTGCTTATGAAAAAAAAAATACTTCACACTGTTTCGCTTGATAGCTTGTGTTCCAGAAGATTTTATGTTTGGTATTTTAATCTTAATGCATGGTCTGTAGGGCAGTAATCCGCTTCCATACAAGCTTTATTCATAATGTATATTTCAAACATGCCTCACAGTACAGGCAGACTTACAAGATATTTGTCAGATTTCATCATTTTGAGGCAAACGCATATCTTAGCATTAAACGGCATATTACTTAGTAAAATACATTAATAGTAATATGTTAATAAAGCAGCCTGTAACAGTGATTTTCAACCACTGTCATCAAGGAACACTAACAGTCCCTGGGTGGGATGTACTAAGGGAAAAATGCAGAATAACCCCCGTTTTCAAATGTACTAATACCCGGCCGCTGCATCTTCGCAGGGCAGGGTATCCACCCTATAGAAGCCTATGCGCTTCTATCACCACCCACCGCAGACTGCAGACGACTACCCCCCTCTCCAACCTCCATCAAACTCCTCCTTCCCCTAGTACAGGGGTCCTCAAACTATTTTGCTCTGGGACCCCATCAGACAATAAAAATAATTACAGGACCCCAGAAAGTTACTGCAGAAGATCACATAACATGTGTAGTCATCAGAGAGCACCTGCATGGCAGCATTGTGGAGGCATAAAATGATGGGAGGAGTCTAAAATAAACAATTCAACAGATTTTTGAATAGTTGCAACCCCATACTGAGAAGGTCGGGACCCTCTTGGGGGTCAGGACCCACAGTTTGAGAACCGCTGCCCTAGTAGTATGTCACAGGCAGATGTCCTTCTGGCTGCATGGGAGAGGAGGAGGTGCCGGGGACAGCCGCTGAGTTGGGGATGTGACAGAGACCTACGTCACAGATTTGCGATGCTAGGCGCATATGTTAATACATTTGCGCTGGCATCGCTGCGGCAGTGCTGACGGCGAGGGGCCCAGGTCTTATTGATATCCATGCTTTACCACAGATGGTTCAATCAAATTATCTGAGGTAATAATTAAATCACCTGTTCTCAAAAATGGCTATCCTTAAAACCTGTTATTGTGCCTTGACGATTGTGGTTGGGAAATCCTTCTTGAACACATTAGGGTGGAAGAGTAAAGGAGTATATTTTAACTGATTAGTAGGACTTGTGAATGAGAGAATAAAGAAAATATATCACATTAATCCCCCTAAAGGTCCATACACACTGGGCGACTATGCCCAGCGTGTATGGACAGCGATGATGTCAATCACCGCTGCGGGGAAAGCCGCTCAGTGCATACACACTAAGAAGTTTTCCCCCTGCCCGGCGCCGACGGAGGGGGGAGGACGGCGTTGCATAGCACAGAGCTATGCAAAACCATCCTCAACGCCGCTCATCTGCTGGTATTACCAGCAGATGAGTGGCTTTCCCGGCGATGTTGCGGGAGCGCGCAGCAGCGCTTACCGCTCATCTCTGGGGCATACACACTGGGCGGCTTTGAGCTGAAAGGTGCTCAAACATGCTGTTTTGAGCATCTTTCAGCTTAAAGTCGCCCAGTGTGTATGGGCCTTAAGATACGATTACGTGATAACAACTTTCCAAAATTTGTCTGAATAAAATCCAATCCACTACAAGAAATAGATGTTTTGATGGATTTATTCTTTGCCTTTTCATGTAGAAATGAAGTTATTCACACTTGTTCACTCTACATGAGCAAATTGCAGCAATTGTAAATGTATTTAGTAGCATGTGGATATTTTCCAGGTTCTTCTGACTAAAAATGAAAGGACTTGAAAGAATATAGCCAGCTGCAGGTAAGTATAAAAATAACTGACATTTATTTCAAATTTTTTTAGGTGATTTTATTAATGCAGTACCAGAATTTTTGGTGCAGTGCTCACATTTATTGGGGTATTCAATCCAGGGTCCCGACTGTCGGTACGTCCCAACAGTCAGGACCCTGGCCCGTTTTCAATCCGATCGCCAATTTATCATCAGTGGATTGTTGAGATCCGGTCATGATCTCAACAATCCACGGCCGTTTTGGGTAAAACGGGCCCGACTGCTTTTAAAGTCAGGTCCGTTCTGAAAAGCTGCCTATTCAATGCTGTTGGAAACCGAATAGGCATTGAATAACCTCTCTCGCCACTCCACTTCTGCCACTCCCCTTCAACAAATTTTTTTCCCATTCCCCTACAGAATCCTCTTCAAACACCTCACACTCACATACAGGGCCATCTCTAATTCTATTGCTCCATATATATCCATTCATACTCCCTCCTGCCCTCTACGGTTGGCTGGCAACTGTTGTCTCTCCTCCACCCTTATCACTGCTTCCTACGCCACAGTTCAGGACTTTGCCCGTGCTGCACCCCTTCAGTGGAACGCACTGCCTCGCACCATTAGACTCTCCCCGACTTTGCAAAGCTTCAGACGAGCACTGAAAACTCACCTATTCATCAAAGTGTACCCTTCTGCTGCATAACTTAGTTCTGAGGCTTGTCCTCCAACCCTCTGCCACATGCCTTGACCATCTCTGCCTGCTTCCATTCTGCCATCAAGCCACCTCCCACTCACGTGCACCTCATGCAATCTGTCTGTCTCCCCTTTCTACTTGTAAGCTCTCCAGAGAGGACCCTCTTCCCTCCTGTTGTCAAAGCCCTCTTCTCTTCACATGTCACTCACAGCTCTCCCATACTCAAACACTGAGCAACAATCTTTGTCCACATACTTATCTCCATCTTTGGCCAACAGCCCCTAGTGGCACATTGGTCACGTCCTCACTACTTACATTTAAGCTGCAATTTGTATTGAATTGTGGCATTCATTTTACCTGTATTTTATTTTGTTATTCATTACTGTAATGTTAAGTTTTGTCTCCCTGTACTGTTCCTTTATACAAAGCTGCAAAACACTTATGGTGCCTTATAAATAAAATTATAGTAATATTAGGCACCCACTGCTATTTTCCTTGACGGAAATAGTGGCAGGGATTGAATACCCCCCCCCCCCCCCCCCCCCATTCTCTAGATTTTTATGTATTTTTCCTCATTGTAGAATACAATACATAGGGACCGATTCAGACTTGACCACTAATTAGAGGATTTTAAAATCAAGCAATTATCGAACCGCTGTGCACGAATGTGGGAAGGTTAATTACGAAAACATTTCATATGGATAGTAAACGTAATCCTCTTGCATTTTGACTGACAGGAAGTTGGCGTTTGAGGGTAGAAACCTGCCATTTTCCACAGATTAGTCAAAGCCTCAGACCTACTTTAATTGCACAGTCTGCAAAATCCTTTTGATGGTTCTGGAATTGGAAGTGTATCGCAATTAGCGATCCATTTGCAATTCTCCTGCAATTTTGCAAGGTGCATTTTTCTGTTTCTCCCTGAGCAGCAGTTTTCTCCTCACAGTCCACTGCGAATTTCACATTAGCAGTCAGGTCTGAATCAGGCCCACAGTATAGTCTGTCAAACTGACTTTTTATTTGTCCTGTAAAACATATTAAAAACACAAATTAGAGTTGAGTCAACTATAAACTATCAGCTAAAATGAATGTATGTGTTTCCGTTCTGCATTAGTAGTCAGACCTGCGACTATTTTTCAGTTTTGAAAAGTAGAATTCAGTAGTAACGACTTAGATATTTCGATTCCCAGTACATGGGGGGTGTTGTGCCCCAGATGTGGGGGAATTATCACATGCAATTGAGAATATTGGGGTACTGTGTTCATGCCAAAGAAAAGAGCTGGGTCACACCAGCACTAGGACATGGCTGTGCCTAGAATACAGGCCTGGGTACTAGTTTAAAGCATATTTGCCTACTCACTCGGGTCTGCGAGAAGTGTTCTAAATCTAATTTCCATCACATTTCTACCTTTTATTCCTCAGTGCAAATGTCTCCCACTGGTACACCACATGCCAAGGCTAATGGGCCTGATTCAGACCTGATCGCACAGCTGCAAATTTGCACAGCGGACGATTATCGAGGAATGGCACATGCACTTGGGCCACAATGCTTGTGAACAATGCCTGGCTGTGATCAAGTCCTGCAGAATTTTCTATTCGCCGGCCATTCACAAAGCGATTGACAATGGGTCGGCATGTGGGGGTGGTAACTGGCAATTTTTTTGGGAGTGCCAAGAAAAATGCAGGGCGTGCCAAAAAAAAAAATGCTGGAAGTGTTAGAGAAAATGCAGGCATGCCAAAGCCTGTTAGGGGAGGGTATGTGACATCAGTAGCAGCCCGGATGTGCCTGTTCTATTTATTATTATTTATTAACAGTTTCTTATATAGCGCACACATATTCCGCAGTGTTTTACAGAGAATATTTGAACAGTCACATCAGTCCCTGCCCCTATATTCCCTTCCACATGTACACACACATAAATTCTAGGGTTAATTTGTTTTTGAGCCAATTAGCCTGCTAGTATATTTTTGGATTGTGGGAGGAAACCGGAGTACCTGGAGGAAACCCACACAAGTACGGGGAGAATTTACAAACTCCGCACAGTTAGAGCCATGGTGGGTATCGAAGCCATGACCTCAGTGCTTTGAGGCATGCTAACCATTACACCATCCGTACCGCCCCTGTTTTTATCGCAGCCATCGATTAAGACATGGGCTACGCTGTGGCTATGATGACTGGTGCCCAATTTAAAAATCATTCAATGGTCATCAGCTTCTAATGGAATTTGGACATTTACACTTGGGTGGGAACGATTGTGCAACCGTCCACATACATTCGCACATCATGCACATTCATTTGAAAGGCGGTATTTCACTGGAACGGGGTGGAGCCTAAACTGATCGTGGCCATACAAATTCATGGCCATGCGATCAGGTCTGGGTTCGGCACAATGTGCATTCTACACACCCAGTGTCCTGCAACCTTCAGTCTGTTTATCTGATTCTCTTATCCATTATCCCTCAGCTGACAAACCTACTGCATGGACCAATCAATTATCATAACCAAACTCCCCATTCCATTGTGTCCCCCTCGGTGCAGGTATGAAGAGCAAAATGAACCAAATCTTCATGGGTGTATATGCTGTACGCACACCCATTGTTCTGGGTTTGCACAGAATGAATTCACCGACCTACAGTATTGAACTGCACCTGGCCCATTGTGCTCTTCGTAGTATTGTGCAATAAAATATGAAGAATTGAGACACACTGAAAGATGGAAAACAGGAGAACATAATGTATCATTTTCTGCTCTGTTCTGGGTATCAGGACTTGGCAGTGCTCCTCTGCAATCATGTTTAGAGGTATACTCAATAAACTAAGACTACAGATGGGTTTCCATTTCTGACTACAAGAATCATGAGTCTTTGGCTTATGCTTCCTGGTGAGAATATATTGATTATGAAATCGCTGCTTCCCATTAATTTCACAGGGAATTTGCAGCTCAGTGGCAATGTCAATACGTTACTTTCTGAATAAAATATGAAGCACATCGTTCTAAAAGGACTTCCGGTACTTGGCGCACAGCCATTGGGAGCTAAATGCTTCATCGGAGTGAAAAATGTGTCTAGCACAGAGGTTGGAGGTTTAAAAAAAATGAACGAAACTTAATTTTCTTGAAGTATAATTCTAAATGTACTGTAGGTACGTTTCATTCACTTTATTATTTGGCATATGCCTCGCTTTCTGTCCCTTTTCTAATAATGTAGAAGAGAAACTTATGACATTATACACACTGAAGTGAGTGCGCACAGTCTGTTGAATGATATCTGACATTCAGACTCATCCTCTGTGTTGTGTCCTAGAATAACCTTTGCATCTATCAACTGTCTTCTACAGAAAGCGCTGCCATCTCCCCTCCCTACGTCATGGCCACTTGGAGGACTAATGATTTTGATTCATGTGTTTGGGAAGAGATCAGAGCAGTGAACATGGATAAGAGCGCTGAAGTAATGAAAATTGGAAAATAATTTCTAATTATTCATTACGGGTACAGGCATATCTTACTTTTCTCTTTAACCCTTTGAAATCTAGCCACCCTGAATGAAAATGACCATTAATCTTTTTTTGTTGCATCAGGGTCCAGCTAAGGATTTTACAGTCCCTGGAATAAGGATCACATTTCCTGACTGCCCCTAACAGCAGACAACTGCACAATGTATTGCTGCTGTGGTCAGGGGTTTACATAGATTGGAGCCCTTGAGCTTTTATCTGTACGGATTGCCGGATTACATATAATAGACAAAGCAGGGGGAAGATACAAAAGCTGTTCCATAAAGCAGCTTATTTTCACAGAGACAGATGCAGACAAATAATGATGATTTAGTTTAATACCAGTAATAGTATCTCCTGACTGATACAAATATTGTATCTGGAAGCATTTTACCTCACAACTGCATATTGTGTCAGCCAGTGAAAGAACAACAACTTCTCAGGAAAGGATTACTGACTGCTTGGTCTGCATTATTCTATACATTTATATATGTTAAATTGTGACATCAGAAAATAGGGGTGAGATTTATTAAGCTCAGGGAAGCGATAAAGTGGCTGGTACTTTATCACAAGTCAATCAGTTCCTAACTATCAAGTCACAGTCTGGGTTTGAAAAATGAGAGTTGATTGGGAGGTGATAAAGTACCAGGCTCATTATCACATCACCGGGTTTAATATATCTGCCTCATAATTTGTACAGTACTTTTATCATTTCATTTACGAAAGTCTGGAAAGATTCAGGATAGGGGTATGGATCAATTGACATCATTAAGTCAAAACCATTAATAGTTGCTTTTCCACCATTGATGGTAATCCCACCTGTCAGTGGGTGATGACAAATGTGTGTGTGATGACAAAGGTTCTGCAGCTCCCCCATGTAATATCTGTAACTCCGCTCAGTGTCAGTGAAGCCAGGTGCAGTCCATGACCATGCTACCTTTTACTGTTACTGGTAGTGGCATTGGAATGGAAGTTCTACATGTCAGACAAATATACTACATGCATCCGATTGGGAGGTGTTAACTCCCAAAGCCGGCCCTAGCCTAAATGATGCCCTAGGCAAGATATTGACTGGTGCCCCTTAGCACCGCCACTAGTTCCACCTCAGACCCTGCTCCCCTTTCCCAGCACCATCAACCCTCATCATAGCAGTCATCATTTTGGGGCTCCTACCCGCAATATTTTAAATAGAAACAGTGCACACATTCGGTGCGCAGCCCAAACAGGGGTGTGATCTTGCCGGGAAGGGGCATGACCACATTAGGGGCATTATGCCACATAGTAGTGCAACTTTATTCACATTATATCATGCGATGGTGTCCCTTATTCATGTTACATCACACAGTAGTACCACTTTACCTTATGTACATTACTCATCACATTATTCACATTATACCCTTAGAAAAAAATCCTGAGAAAATATTGTATTTTAAGCACCTCCATGGCCACACTGCAACCCAGCACATAGCATTGTGTGCTGGGCAGAGGAGAAGAGCTGCAGCTGCTACTGTCACTAAAGGGGAGGGGGCCCGGGGCCCCCACTGGGCCCTTCCATCAGACTTTGGCCTGGGTAATTTGTACCCCCTACCCCTTTCTCTCGGCACCCCTGATAATACCACACAGTAATGCCCCTTACACATGACACACATTATTAATGTCCTTATAAACATAATGCCCCTTACACATTATTAAGGAGCTTCCGTTGATTATAATGATATGCGGCATGCCTATATTCTGTGTGCGACTGTGGCTGTATCTGCATACGGAATGCTATGTTACAGTGATTTCCATTAATACACTATTTCATATACAGATACAGCCTCACTCACACACAGAATATAGGCATGCT
>NC_139217.1:366864073-367091573 GCF_055691185.1 Crinia signifera | reverse complement strand
GTGTCCCTGGCGATCCGCCAGCAATCTGGCGCTCTGGCTGAATGAGACGCTCGTGCGTCTCCCACGCACGAGCGTCTCAATAGCCGGGCGGCGAGGCGGCGCGGCGGGTGCAGTCCTGCCCGTCTCCAGCTTCAGGGAGACGGGCAGGGCTGCGGGGGGCTGCGGGGGGGCGGTGTGGACCGGCGGGGACCCGGGGAAGCCGGCGGGGACCCGGGCAAAAGCTCCGTCGGAACGGGACGCGCGTGCACCTCGTGCACGCGCGTCCCCTTCCGACATACAGATGGCGCGGGGCGGGGGATGGCGGGTGGCGAGTCCTCCGCCATCCCCAGCAAAGACAAGCCCTGCGCTATCTGTATCTGTGGCACTGTGGGGGCATATTTGGCACTATGGGGGCATATATCTGTGGCACTGTGGGGGCATAAGTGTGGCACTGTGGGGGCATATCTGGCACTGTGGGGCCATGTGTGGTGCTGTGGGGGCATATCTGGCACTGTGGGGGCATATATCTGTGGCACTGTGGGGGCATATTTGGCACTGTGGGGGCATATGTCTGTGGCACTGTGGGGGCATATATATGTGGCACTGTGGGGGCATATATTTGTGGCACTGTGGGGGCATATATTTGTGGCACTGTGGGGGCATATCTGGCACTGTGGGGGCATATTATTAAACGGCATCAGTTGTGTGTCAGCGGCACGTGGGGCATAATGTGTAATGGGCATTACGGTGTGGGGAATATTGTGTAATTGCCATCACAGTGTGGGGTCTAATGGGCATCACGGTGTGCAACATAATGTGTAATTGTCATCACGGTGTGGGACATAATGTGTAATTGTCATCACGGTGTGCAGCGTAATATGTAATTGTCATCACGGTGTGCGGCGTAATGTGTAATTGTCATCACGGATAAATAGTGTATAATGATTTAAGTAGCCTGTCATTGTTTGGCCTTGATCTGTGAGGCGTACTAGGTCACTGTGTGGCCTTCAGCCAGCCAACTTAAGTGCGGGAGGACAATTACAATTCCTGCGGTAACCAATGTCTGGTGATGCAGGATGCAAAAGTGTGATGTAAGGTAATTGTTTTCCTGCGAGACCATGCCCTTATATTAAGCCACACCCCCTTTTAAAATTAAGCCACACCACCTATTTTTGGCACAATTTCTTCAATCCCATATTGTGTATTTGGACCGGAGGGGGGGGGGGGGGGGGGGGAGGCGCATTTTTATTTCCTCGCCCTGTGAGCTAAATTGTCTAGAAACGGCCCTGTTGTTAGGAGCCCTTAGTAAAACTGGTCCAGAATGAGGTGATGGTAAAGGTGAACCAGCTACAGTACCTTGACAGCATGAATGAGATTAAGAACCCTCCATGTACAGGTTCAGCACAGCTTGTAAGTGCTCAGGCTGGAAGTATGGCTTTATGGGAATATTAACGTTATAGTAGGGAAGAGGGTGAGATATGGTCTACATCCAGGCTACACACAGATACACACTGCAACAAGTAGAATCAACGTGTTCGTCTACTAGGCAACGGAGACTTTCCCAAGTGAATAACCACCAGCAGCACCGTCGGAAGGGGACGCGAGTGCACCTCATGCACGCGCGTCCCCTTCCGGCATACAGATGGCGCGGGGCAGGGGATGGCGGCTGGCATCGCCATCCCCTGGAAAGATAAGTCCCGCTCCATCTGTATATATATATATATATATATATATATATATATATAAGGGATTGGGTAACAGGGCGGCACTCCAATCACTTAAACAGTAGAATTCGGTGCCTGGTCCATAATAGTAATACAGTACACTTACCCCCCCACTGCGGAAGGAGTCCAAACCGGCACACGAGTAGTGAAGAAAAAAGATGTGGTTTATTCCATAAGTACAAGAGTTATAACAGCGGTCCCGACAGCTGTTTCAACTGGGTCCTAACAGTCTTCATCAGGGGCACAGAGCAGCACTGCAGGCTCAGTTTAAATAGACAAATATTGCGCCAAAACCTGTATGCAAATGAGGTCCGTTTGACCTTTACTGTCATTGGCTGGGCAGGGGGTGTGTGCAGAGCTGAGCTGTCAGTCAGCAGGATTCCCCCTACATCAGCACAGAGGCTGATACTAATAGGGAGAGCCGTCGACTCATGTGCGGCTTTTACTGTTATAACAGTGTGTCTATCAGGGTTGGGTGGCTGGGGCAGGGATACTGACTCTACCCACGGGGGAATAGTAGTGTGATAGGAATGTTAGGTATGCTGTCGTCACCGTATGTTGTACAAAATATATATATATACACACACACACAGACCACACACACACACAGATAAAGATCTGCCTCTATAATTGATTGAATAGTCACACATCATAATGACAATAAATTAATAAACAACAAAATAGCTTAATAAGCATCAAGTTTCAAGGTAATAATAAGAATACATTTTATACTTAAAAAAACTAATTAATAGTTAATTAAATAACACTTGTACAGACTGTTTTGCATATAAATTCACCAACTTTTTTCATTATGCATTCTACACTTCGATAACTACACTTGTATATCAGTGTTTTATAAATGTTAAATGATAATTCAGAATAATATGCTGATTACATTTTAATTTGTTTTAATAATCTAGATTACTTTAATTATTTTGTATGCAGCAACATTTAAATAATAATGTACTGCCTATCTTATGAGGAGAGCAAAATATATTGTGTATTTTGCTCTCTTCATAAGATAGGCAGTACATTATTTTTTAAATAATAAATCTTGCAGGGTGGGCTACTGCCTGGGGGCCCCACAAGCATAAGGGCCCCAAATCAGCCTAAGGCAGAGCAAATAAAAAAATGAAAATTAGTTCTGACCAGCATTGGCCCGCATCCCTCCTCCCCCTTTACTCTTCCTCCTCCAGTGGTCGCGCTGAATGTTGGGGTGGTGCCATCACCCCGACATTCAAATCTACGTGATTTGTCACACTCACGTAGGCTTCTGTCTCGACAATGACCTCCTCGTTTGAGCTGAATTTTTTCCCTGCGCTGTTCTCATTTGTCACGGCAACTCACCCTGCCTATTCACACTGGGCAGTATGGGAAAAACATCCCATACTTTTGTAGGGACACTGTACAGTCCAACATATCGATTTAATTTATTTAAATTATTGCAATATATACCATACCAGCCTCTATATATTGGGGTGTGTCTTGGGGCTGCATCCAGCACCGGGTTACCATTTGGGCTATACAATCTTAAAAAAAAAAACATCATATAAAAATATAGGGATAGCCATCAGCTCAGTTGACACGGGGAAAAAAAACATCGATAGCAGCCGGCGGACACCGCCACTACCAAGCACAATGTTATTCATCTGGCATGGCATTTACGGTATATACATTTGAAAAATACAGCAACAGAAAATATTGTGAAAAATCTGAAAAATCAAGAAAAAAAATGAATAAATGGACACGTTAACTGTGTTATTTTCATTCAGAAAAATCAAGAAAAAATATAAAAAATAAATAAAAATAAATGGAAGTGTTACTTTCGGGCCACCATGTCCAGATATTGAATCCAATACACGTATTTCCTCAGGAGAGCCAATCCCCGATCTTCCCCTCGTGGTGAGGGTGGAATCCAGTCGATTCCCATCTATCTTACATTAGCCACTTGATGTCCTTCCCTTAGAAAGTGGGCTGCCACAGGTTTATCCTTTTTCCACTAGCAAGCGCTAGTCTAATTGATGAATAATGTTGGTTCATCCGTTCTCTTATCGATTCGATCGTCTTGCCGATGTACATATAGCCGCATGGACAGCATAAGACGTCAATAATGTGATCCAATAGGCAGTGAAGCTTATATTTCAGGAAGATCTTTCTTAGATGGACAAAACCATGTGCACTGCAGGGGGGCAGATGCAACAAGTGCAGAGAGAATTAGATTTGGGTGAGTTATTTTGTTTCTGTGCAGGGTAAATACTGGCTGCTTTATTTTTACACTGCAATATAGATCTCACTTTGAAGTAAAACCCCACCCAAATCTAATTCTCTCTGAACAAGTAACATCTGCCCCACCTGCAGTGCACATGGTTTTGTCCATCTAAGAAGGATTTTGTCAGAAAGAGTGAACTAGAATAAGGCCCATTGTGAGGATGGCAGTAGAAAGAACCAGTAATTATTGCACGACAAGTCATGCATCCCGTGCATTTAAAACAGCCTTTCTTCTCGAGTTTGCACCCACTCTTCGTGTTGAGCCCATGTAACATACTCATATGATATAGTTGGTCTATAAGATTGGGAGCCCTAGTGATGCTCAGGAGTGGGGTGCTCTTCTCCAGCTTTTAGAATGCTGGGTCTGATGTTTAGAGCTACCAATTTTTCTTAATAGTTTTTTTGAGTTGTCTCAACCCTTGTGTCACAATGGATGTTTAAAATCACCCTGGATCTTATTCTAAGATTCTTTTCTTTGCCTACAGTTCTGCCCTCTCCCTTGCCAAGCATACCTTTTTCTAAAGCTGGGCATACATTAAGGCGATTTGGTCCGATTTCGGCCGATTGCGACCAATCGGCCCGTTAAATCGGACCAAATCGCCTCTCCCTGACATGTAGTCGGGTCCGATGCGCGGTCCCGTGAGCATCGGACCCGGCTAGGTGGTCGGACCGGCAGGCCGTCCTACCACCCGTTCTGGGACGGGCGCTAAGCAGGGACGCATGCGATCCATCACAACGGATCGCATGTGTCCCTGCCGCTGGAAGGTCCCGGCGGCTTGCAGTCCATCGGGTGTCCGTACACTGCTGCGAGACGTCGCAAGCAGTGTATGGGCACCTTAACTCATCTCTTCTCAGTCCTCCAGTCCCCACCACCTACAGTAGACATGTACCTTCATATATACTTTATCGCCCTTGCATAAGAAGCATCATGGTCTACAGATTTGCAAGTTGTATATGACTTATTTTTCTAGAATAGCCCTGCACATCGCGACATTTCAGATTTACATGGTTATTGAAACAAATAGCTAATGTGAGTAGTCTGCAATGCTGTCTGCTTTTGTAATCTGTATCATCATATTGTTGCCTGCATTGGGTTTACATTGGTCACTTAAAATTTTGATATATACGATCTATCTTGTTACTAGTGCAATAATAGAGCAGGTGCAATCATATGATAATGCAATGCATTTACACAGAACATTTTTATATTAATTCATATTTGAATCAGATTAAGAAAACATTTGGCTTCCCGAGCTCTGCAAAATAAATGCACTTAACATAGTAGAGTTATACAAATCAGAATTGCTGTTAGAGAGCATTGCCTAAGAAAAACCATTTGCATGTAATATCGGTTATCACAGAACTTTCCATTCTGGCAGAATGAAAACATTTTTACATTGTTCCCTTAAGAGTAGAGCCAAGTGTTGGCAGTACATGGCCTCTAGCAATATCCATACCAACTGTGCCTCTTAGGACAGCTGGTTTTGACAAATGGAGAACCAACACAGAAACAGGAAAGTCCAGAAAGCAATACCTATAATAATCTTAAATCAACACGAGCAGCCGTGTAAAGGTCTTTAGTAAATCCAGGGAAAATTAATATGATTAAGATTAGCACTTGGCAGTTCTGAGGTATCAACAGAAGATGTTTTTGAAAATGTATACAAGTGCCCAAATATTAAAATGAAAAAATACTAGTAATATACTGTAATTTATTAGTACTAAATAAGTTTAATGTGGATTTTTAGGCTGTTGGAATCTGGTATTGTATTTTGAACAGTGACAACTAAACCGCAACAGACCCATTTTTTTCCTGCATAGAGCCGCAACCTGAAGTTTAAGTTCCACCCCGTTTCCTCAAGAGCCAATAATGTAGGAAGGTGGGTTACCACCGAAACAACTGCTGTCGGGCTATCTGGGGTAAAGCTGTCCATGTTCACAGCCCCTCACTCTACTATATGAAAAGTATTTAAATATTGTACTTGACTATTGAATCGTGAAAATACTTTTTTAGGTATTTGCTGCTGTCTTTATAATATAAAGCATTGAAATATATTTTGGTTGTGTGCTGGTCTCTGGTATTTGGTTACCTGCTCGGAACTAAGAACAGGATTTACATGTTCATTATGTGATTACAACACCTGGTCTGATAACGTGCGATTCCTCCCTGCCTCCCTCTCTATCTATATATCTATATACATATATAAAAGAAACCAAAAGCCCTGTACTCTCACCATTAACCCAGGCATCCATCAGCTGGGGTGCCGTTTGTAGGGTATTGTAATGAGTCAGCACTCCCAATTACATACCCAGAAATCCCAAAAGAGGGAAAAAACAGCACTCACCAGTCTTCACCAGAGATTATTCCAATCAATAGGTAGCCTGCCGATGTTTCGTCCTGATACGGACCTTCATCAAGGCAGTGGCAAAAAGTGCAGCAGTTCTCAGAAATCCAACAATAGGGTAGGGGTACAGGGACAAAGAACCCCTACCCAGGGCTTAATGTGGTCCTGGAGAGATGGTTACACTTGTTTCCCCTTGAGTACCACAAGGGATGGAATGCAGGTGGAAGAGAACCATGGAATAATCTGAGGAGGGTGCTGTGGCTCCAGCTCATTATATATATTTATACACACACACAAACAAACACAATCACACACAGTACGTTCAACAGAACTATTTAATTCTTTAATCCTGCACAGGTAAGTTCATATATTTTTCTGGGTCAGTATTTATCCCATCAGTTTCCAGACCAAACAAGTGAAAACATGAACTTTTGATGGTATTTTAGGACTGAAGTTTAACGCCCCTGCCCTATGTCCCAGTGTTTGCCATATTTACACACAGCATATTATGCATTCATTTATGGCAGATATACTTCAAAGTTTAAAAAGACATGTTTTTTTTTTTTTAGGTTATCATTTCCATTTAAGCCTAGGATATTTTATATGAAATAAAGTAACATTTTTGACAAGTCGTGGGCTTCAAGGCTACAGATGGAGCAGAATGATCAAGTAACCGTGAGTGGGAAGTGCTAACGTTCTGTCGCTTCTGGAGGGGCCAGGGTAGCTCTGTTTGTCAAACACAAATATGCTCCATCTGCATATTGGTAAAAACATCCAAATACTTCGCCTTTGTATAAGCATCCCTCTCAGATATTTTGACAACAGTTTATCCCATAAAACATTAAGATTCCACATGCTTAACAACAATGTAGGTGTTTTCTTTAAATGAAGCTTATACAGTCTTGTTGATAGTTTCCGTACAGTAGCAAACAAATAGTTAATGTTACACCAGAAAAGTCTTGGAACAAATAGTGATTCATCAAGAGTTTAATGGCTAAGGGTCTATGAGCATTTATGACAAAACCAAGTGAGTGTAGCATTCTTCTCCTTCCCAAGGCCAGCATTGCTGAAGCATGAAAGAGGCCTGATACGTACAGATTCTGTCACTGGCTGAGCAGGAAGTACACTCAGCCGCTGGAAGCAAGGTTATGACAAGTTCTCCCCTTATGATTTATTATTCTGAATATTTAATACCAGCGGAACATGCATCATCATGCATATCATATAAAAGCAGCAGAAGTATACAATTTACAAAGTAAACCCAAGTCATTAAATGACTGTGAGGTTAGAGGTCTGTTTATCTAGGTGAAACACAAGCAGCTTTGAAATACGTAATTATCACCAGAAGACAATGAATGACAACTTTTTCTCTGAATAAAATGAAATTTTCCTCAACATCATCTAAATCATATCTCCCCACATTTAACGATCTGTAAGTGGGACAATGCACCGCCAAAGCCGCGTGTCTCTGGAATTTTGGGGGCATGGCCTAGTGAGTGATGCTCCTGCGAGGCCACGCCCTGTTTTCACCACTGTGGGGTTATGGCCAACGGCTCTGGGAGCTGCTGGTCATGCCCCCACCCTCTCTGGCTGCAGGAATAGACACTATGTGCATGCAACCAGCGTCTATTCACGGGTGACAGGGGGAAGTCCCAACTGCCCCCGACCGTGGGACACTGCCGGCCTGGGCAGGATACTACGGGAACATCCCAAAAAAAGGGACAGTCCAGCGAAACTGTAAGAGTTGGAAGCAAAGCAAAATAAAAAATAAAGTAACTTTTTATCTTTGCAGAAGCATGTTACAGTGCAGGTGGGTAAAAGGGATACATA
The DNA here is from genome assembly GCF_055691185.1 of Crinia signifera. Lineage (NCBI taxonomy): Eukaryota > Metazoa > Chordata > Amphibia > Anura > Myobatrachidae > Crinia > Crinia signifera. The sequence continues at coordinate 367,083,427 of NC_139217.1, read as the reverse complement.
TGGATTATTAGAAGTCAGGATGCCGGCGGTCAATATACCAACGCTGGTATCCTGATGGATTCATGTGGATAACCCCCCATCTCTGGTCACCCAATTACCTTATACTTTCCACAGCATCCTGATCCTTTTTGAGGATCCTGTGCCGGTCTTCTGACAGCTGTCAGGATGCCGGCATTGGTAGACTGACTGCTGGCATCCTGTCCCCTGGAATGCTGACTGCATACCATGTAAGATGTGCAGTTATTAAGATTTACACCGTCGGTCTCCCACCTTGCCCCCTCTCCACCCCCCTTTCGATCGCTCCATTGCCAGCTCGATATCAGCCTTGGCAGGAACTCGTTTAGTGTGTATAAGGCTTATCCAGAATGTGCTGTGAGGTAGCTATTTGCTAAATACACTCCCACATCTTTTGACCTGCATCTCAGGGGAATCAGAACCACATTAGAAACCTGGAGTCAGCAACTGCATTGGGGCTCTTAGTGAAGCTTTATGTTTTGTTTTGTGCATTGGTAGCTAATAAGTTGCTAGTCTAGGGGTGTGCACCGGCCACTTTTCGTGTTTCGTATCTGGATCTGTTCCAAAACACCACCCTTTTCATGTTTCGTGTTTTGTTTTAAAAAAAAACCACAAAAAAACGTGAAAGTCGCAGAATTAGTTTTTTTTATTGCTCCTATGCTATTGTTAGCCTCAATAACATTAATTTACTCTCATTTCCAGTCTATTCTGAACACCTCACACCTCATAATGTTGTTTTTAGGCCAAAAGGTTTCACCAAGGTAGCTGGATGACTATGCTAAATGACACAAGTGGGTGGCACAAACACATGGCCCATCTAGGAGTGGCACTGCAGTGGCAGACAGGATGGCAGTTTGAAAAACTAGGCCCCAAAGAGCACAGAATGCCAAAAAAAGGTGCAAGATGGAATTGTCCTTGGGCCCTCACACCCTTATGGTGCTTAAATAGGACATGCACACTGTCTGTAACAGACCAATTATTTCAGCGACAGGGTCTGCCACATGACTGTGGTTGAAATATTTGGGCCCCAACAAAAAAGGAAGCAATTCATCTCTCCCTGTACAAACATGCTCTACAGAGGCAAGATGTCATCCTCATCCTCCAATTTCTCACCTCCTTCAGTTTGTACATCTTCACAGATTATCAATTTGTCCCCACTGGACTCCACAATCACAGGGCCCTCTGTTGTCTCTGGAGGCAATGGCTGTTGTTCATTGTAGAATTGATCATTCATTTTGATTAACATAACCTTCTCCACATTTTGTGTAAGCAACTTCCTATGCCGCTCACTGACCAGGTTTCCGGCTGCACTAAAAACTTTTTTGGAGTACACACTGGAGGGGGGGACAACTCAGGTACATTAGAGCCATTTTGTACAGGGGCTTCCAAATTGCCTCTTTTTTCTGCCAGTACAGGTGCGGACTGTCTGACATGCTTACTTGGATTCTGTCACCAATATACACTGGTGGTCAAAATTGCGGAAATTTTGCAGTGCAATGATTCATACTGTACATCAAATGAAAGGAAATGTAATGCTGAATTCAACACAATAAACAGAGGTCAAATATTTTTATTACAAGGGAAGTTATGCAGTGAAAGTGAAAACAACACTTAGGGTGAAAATCCCTGTGTGCTTATGATGTCACTGTCATTAGTATTTTGTTGGGAATCCTTTAATTTTCAAGACAGCAGCACAGCGACAATGTTTGGAGCTCTTCCGTCTTTATTATATGGTGCCATGAGACAATTATAGCCTCAATTAACTCTCTTTTATTGGATGGATGCCTCAGATGCATGGGCGGATTTAGGGGGTGGGCACCCGGGCACGTGCCCCCCCTTGTTGTTTAGTTGTTTTTTTTAACTAATTTTTTAATTTTACGTGCTGCCCCAGACTCTGTATATAATAATAGGGCTGGGCTGGGCTGGCTGCCAGTCAGCCAGCCTGTAAGCCCACCCTTGGATGTCAGTGTCTCTGAGAATTGGCTCCCCAGGCCCTGCACACATGATCTGTGCAGGGGAGAGGAGCCAATTCCCTGATGCTGCCTCCCTTTCCTGCTTTCCCGCCTTCAGTAGACGCCGACGGGAGCAGGTGTGCCAGTGGCCTGCAAGTTGGAGCCTTGGACTGCTGAGTGGTGAGTGAGCACTGCAGCAGTGGCTGCCATGTTACTGGGGGGGAGCCAACACTGGCGGCAGGGTCTCTAGCAAGCTCTGCTGGCTCACATGTTTGTACACCCCCGCTGCATCAGTTGCCGCCCGCCTACCAGTGTGTTCTGACTCTGTTGCTGCTTCTTCCACCCTTCCATGCTGCCGCTGAGAACATGTCCCAGCGGTTGGCTGTTCAGTAATGCTGCACTAGTCGCACTCCTCCGCTGTGTAAGGGGGGGGGGGGCAGCCAGCCAAAATGGATCCGCGGCAGACAGCAATGAGCACTGCACCCCCGCTGAGTATATGTTGTTTGTGTACACAGTGCTTGTATTATATGTTCTGAAAGGGGCTGGAACACAGAAGGTATGATGGGGACAGTGTGGGGCTGGTGTGATGGGGACAGTGTGGGGCTGGTGTGATGGGGACAGTGTGGGGCTGTTGTGAAGGGGGACAGTGTGGGGCTGTTGTGAAGGCTGAGTAAGGGGGGGGGGTTTGGCTGTGTGAGCGGTAGGTGGGGGGAGGGGGGCGGCATTGTGTCCTTTGCGACCTGCACTGAGGTAAGATCCACCGCTGACAGAGTCCAATCCCGAAAATATAACTTTTTTTATTTTCGAACTGCTAACTTGTTTAATTGAATTGGAATGTTGCATTTTTAGCAACAGCTAAAAGTTACTGAGATAAACCATAACATTAGGTAATTTCTGCCATTTCATATGTTTTGTTTTTTGAAGCTTAAACGTGTTTGAAGCAGTTGGAACATGGCCACACCATGTTCATACCCAAACACCTGGGGGGTTTATTTACTAAGATGGTAGTTATATTGAAGATCGGATGTTGCTATGGGCAACCAATCAGATTCTATCTATTGGTTGCTAGCGCTTAAGCTGTGTACACACGGTGGCGATTTCAGCACATATCGCTGAGCGACTATATTGCCAGTGATTTCATGTGCTGTGGAAGATAAATCGCCAGGAGTGCGCTCCCGCTGCCAGCCCTTCATGGTCGCTGGTCACAGGAGCATGCTAAAAATTGCTGGTGCACCAGCGATTTCTAGTCAAAATGAGGTAGAGACAGAATGATACAGAATAGCTTGATATTTTCAGCTAAAATCGCTGGTCACTGATTCAAACGGTACACTGAGCAATATATTGCTGAGAGATATTGCCAGTACACTGAGCAATATATTGCTGAGCGATTTTAAGCCAAAATCACTCAGCGACCAAATCGCACCGTGTGTACACAGCTTTAATGATGCAGTTTCCTGGTCCCACCCTCCAAAGTCCCTAGCTGCTTTTCCTTTCCAGGCTTCTCCTGGAGACTTCTGTTGAAAAGTTAGCTTGGTGTGGTATTAAGTGGCATAAATGTATGTACACCATTATACCTGATAGCAAAGTACAGCAGGGAGACATACTGTATGGATGGCTTTAAGGAATAGAAATCTCCTACTGGTTTTTCCTAATGCTGTTGAAAGAAAAAAGAGGAGTTATTGATACTGGATGTGCAAGCTGTAGAAGCAGTAGGGCAGTATCCTTGAGCTTAATTTTAGCAATATTAGAAATAATTAGGGCAAAAGGTTTTGTAAGCAGGAATGCATGCAGCACATATATTGCAGCATGATGATTAGATGGATTTTACCCTGCACTGTATAATCACAATGAATATTCTCTTATAGGGCCTAAACATGTGGCGATATACAGGCATTTGGACCTCACTAGGGGCCAGATGCACTAATCTTCAAAGGTGATAAAATGGAGAGTGATAAACAACCAACCAATCAGCTCCTGCCTGACATTTTTCAAACCTATTCTGTGACATGGCAGGCAGGAGCTGATTGGCTGGCTGTTTATCACTCTCCATTTTATCACTTTTAAAGCTTAGTGCATCTGGCCCTTTGTCACTAAGAAAATGCCCCTACATTGCTACGTATGTAGGGGTCGTGGGGACACTGATGCACAGAACAAGAAATATAGAGGTTATGATACAGCGCTCGGGTTTCCAGCTCCTGATGAAGGCGTGTGAACACACCGAAACGCGTTGAGCCACTGCATCCTGCTCTAGCACTTTATTGGAGAGCCATCCATCTCACACCCAGTTCCATCTTAACACCTTGGAATTCCAGAGGACACCCTACCCGGACCAGTTTTGTTATACATACCACTTTGGATCCCCTGAAATCTGCAGCCAATACATTTGGTACCAGCCGTACCTTAAGGACTGCCTTATCATTCCACCAACCGTGTTACATTCGGGAATCCGCCACTGGGAAATCTCCGGGACTCTGAAAACCCACTCCCAGTAAGATCATCCATAATATATGGTAACTATACATCCTGGTGTTGATTTGGACCAAAAATATTAACTTTTTGCCCCAACATCGATTGCTAGCTGGAAATCATCCTTTTTTTTAAATACAGTTTTATCATCATTTTTTCATTTTGAGAATTCTCATATGTAATGTATTGTATATAATTTGTAATTCCTTTCTTTTGATATTGGAATAAATTCAGTAAATACCCGAGCGCTGTATCATAACCTCTATATTTCTTGTTCTTGCACTTTTGGGAGCCTTACACTGGTGGTTGCTTTCTTTTTACACTGATGCACAGCCCTGCATGTTGCTATCGCCCAGCGATTAATATCCAGCACGCTAGATATGAATTGGTCAGGGCCAGTGTTCTCACCAGAGAAAAAAGAGCAAAAGTGATATTGAGCGCTGATTAAAATATTCTGCACTGCAGCTGTACCAAAAGGGGGATTACCTAAACCCCTTAATGTAGACCAAGCAAAAAAGAAAAGAAATATGGAACAGCGCTGTGCTGAATAATATGAATACATTTATTTAAAATTGTACATTATCGTGGCCAACAATAGACAAACAAGACTCACAACATATATAAAACTATTAGTCCATTCCCATCTCTCAAAAAACTGGTTAATAATTAGTTGCATGCATGCTATAACTTTGTTACTTGTAGCCAGAAGATAAGGTTAGTTATATATATCAAAGTCCTCACTTGATGTGCACATGCAAGGTTGTTAGTACCGTATTTGCCGGCGTATAAGACGACCCCCCAACATTTCTACTAAAAATGTAGAGTTTGTTATATACTCGCTATATAAGACTACCCCCTCTTCCGCACACCTCCCTGTCACTAGCAGCTGTCTGGTCCCTTGAGTGGTGGGTTTTGCTGGGGCAGGACAAACCTATCAGGGCAGGTTTGTCCTGCCCCAGCAAAATCCACCACATAAAGTTTTAATACCCCCTCATCTGCAGCTTCCCTGCAGTGATGCCGCTGTCCTCCCCCCAGGCATAAATACCAGCATATACCGGTATTCATTAAAGGGTACCTCTCCTCGCCCCCCCTTCTTATGCATACGGTACCGTACCTTAATAATAAAAGATAGCAGTACGGTATTTGCAGCGTTTTCTTCAGCCTAACGGCCTGTCAGATTGCGCATTTGATGTCGGCGGCAGGCTCAGGTGTTTTCGGCGGGGCTCGGGGGGACTTGTGTGCCTGAGCGCTCCAGAGCCCCGCCGAAAATAGCCGAAAATACCCGAGCCCAGCCGACGTCACTGCAGTGACGTCGGCAGCAGGCTCGGGTATTTTCGGCGGGGCTCGGGGGACATCGGGAGCGCTCAGGCACACGAGTCCCCCCGAGCCCCGCCGAAAACACCCGAGCCTGCCGCCGACATCAAATGCACAATCTGACAGGCCGTTAGGCTGAAGAAAACGCTGCAGACAAATACCGTACTGCTATCTTTTATTATTAAGGTACGGTACCGTATGCATAAGAAGGGGGGGCCGAGGAGAGGTACCCTTTAATGAATATATGCCGCACCTGGCATATAAGGCGACATCACGCCGTGCACCCGGCGTATAAGACGACCCCCCACTAGAAGGCAAATTTTTATGGGCTAAAAAGTCGTCTTATACGCCGGAAAATACGGTATATACTTATGATTTTTCCAGCCTTGAGGCAGTGATGGGGTGTTTTTAGGGCTTGTAGATACCATGATGTTTCTCCGACCGTTGGTGCAGTCCCAATTATACGGTCATATCCGAGATCGTTTTGTAAAGGTGTCTAATAGTAGCCAAAGCGTCCCCTCTGTCCTGTCTACGCGTTTCTCCGCCTCAAACGTATCAGCGGCTTCCTCCTGAGGAACTGCACCAACGGTCGGAGAAACATCACGGTATCTACAAGCCCTAAAAACACCCCATCACTGCCTCAAGGCTGGAAAAAATTATAAGTATATACTAACAACCTTGCATGTGCACATCAAGTGAGGACTTTGATATATATAACTAACCTTATCTTCTGGCTACAAGTAACAAAGTTATAGCATGCATGCAACTAATTACTAACCAGTTTTTGAGAGATGGGAGTGTTTTATATATGTTGTGAGTCTTGTTTGTCTATTGTTGGCCACGATATTGTACAATTTTAAATACATTTTCTCACCAGAGAACACTGGCCCTGACAGTTTGCTCAGCACACATGGATGTGTGCTGAACGATCATGCTGAAGCACCCTGAGCAATCTAGCATCACTCAGAATGCTTTAGCATCGCCACATATGTAGGCCCCTATTGCTATGCATTCCTTGACCACCTTGTGCTGTGCCTATTGGTAAGGAAAAAAAGATACAGTATGCAACAGAAACATCTACAGAGTACCATATATACTCGAGTATAAGTCGACCCGAATATAAGCCGAGGCACCTAATTTTACAACAAAAAACTGGGAAAACGTATTGACTCAAGTGGGACCCTCACTTGAGTATAAGCAGAGGGGGGCCTTTTCAGCATAAAAACTCTTCTGAAAAAGTAGGCTTATACTCGAGTATATATGGTACATTAAAAATACTTTTGAGTACCAAGCAGCAATGGTCATTGTAGATGCATTAGGATTATCAATGGAAACTGACTTGTTTGCAACTTGCAAGATTGTTTGTTATACTGAATTTCTCATTAATCTGTGGAACATCTCTTATGTACTGGCTATTTCAGAAAACTGAGAAATCAAAAGATCATCAAGTTTAGTGGCAGTGAAGTACAATAAAGAGATTCATGAAGTACTCATAATCTTAAAATGAATATTGAATTTTGCTAAGTTATTTGTTTTCCCTGTTTTTAGACTTTACGACCAAAGAGAGATATTTTAACCAACTTTGCTTTCTCTGCTGGGTCCCAGTAAGCGTTGCTTTCTTCCAGTACTTGAAATGTTCAATAAAATCTATGGATGTGTAACTGCCTCCATCATTTTGCAACATGATGTTTTAAGAATTGCATTTGACAAAATTATGATTCCCAGCTGGGAAATGCTGGTGTAAGTAGACATCAAAAGCGTACAAGCCACCAGCCCTGGGGACAAACAATGCAGTTTAGTCTTATTCTCTGCAATAAACAAAATTCTCTTATGCATTATTCAATCCTTGTTCACTAAAAAAGAATAATCATTTTACAGGCTTGTAAGACTAATGCTGTTCTCTGAATACGTTGTGTTCAAGGTTTTAGAAAATACGCCCTAGCTGCAAAGCATGGATATTGGAATTACTGTATAATTGTATTTCTCCTTTTCTTATTATAGATCTATATTAGGGTTATATTTTACACAGAGTAACAGATAATAATCAGTGTCACTGTCGGGTTTCCTCTGAAATAATATAGTCAAAATGTATTTGTATTATATTAAATTTGTGAGTAGACAGTAAAGTATAGCTAATATCTTTTTGTTGTTATATTATGATGATTATTTTAGAATTTGATTTTTTTTTTAAACAACTAAGGGGGATATTCAATCTGCAGGTCACGGCAGGCGAGCTTGCTCGCCTGCCGTGACCCAGTCCCGTTCTCGGTCAGCTCGACCGAGAACACGCAGGCGGGATTCAATGTCCCGCCTGCAGCGGGGCGAGAAGGGGGCGTGGCCGCGAGTTGCGGCCGGGAAGTGACGAGCTGCAGCCGGCAGCTCGTCACTTCACGGCTGTTCTCGGCAGAAAGAGCCCGACAGCTAGAGATGTCGGGCTCGTTGTGGAAGAAAACCCTGTTCAATGCTGTCGGGGAAGACAGCATTGAATAGGGCCCGTCGAGCATCTCCCGTGGGGGAGATTGAATATCCCCCTAAGTCAGGGGTGGCCGAACTGGTCCTCGAGATCTACCAACGGACCACATTTTAAAAATCACCTAGCTGCTGCACAGCTGTAGTCATTACTAACTGTCACATTTTCAAACATACTGCATTCATTCCTACTATAGATCCACAAGTTGCCTGAAAAACATGAACTGTTGGTAGATCTTGAGCAGTGGCGTCACTAGTCAGGTGCAGGGGGGTGCGGCCCGCACCGGGTGTCACCAGTTAGTGGGGTGACACCAGTGGCATTTGAGGGCCCGCTGCTCCCCCTGCACCCAGTCACCAGTTGCCTCCGAGCTCCCCTTCATCCTGCGTGCACTCAGACCGGAGGCTGTAGTCTGCAGGTAGGCATTCTTTGCATGCCGCATCCTCCAGGTATGATGCGATACCTGGAGGATGCGGGTGCACTTCCGCAATTTGTGTTCCGCAGCACGGAGGGAGCGTGCGTGCCATCTGTCCAGGGTTGTGGCAGGGATTGTGCGGCCAGCATTGTTTGCAGAGGACGGAAGGGAGTGGAGGGCAGCAGGGGAGAGGCCGGGAGTGGAGCGCAGGAGAGGAAGGGGAGGAGGGGGTGCCCGAGGTCACGAGTGGCGATCGCTGTACCCAAGGGTCCCAGCCAGGGAGAGATCACTTCACTCACGCGGAACAAGCACCCACCTTTCACCCTGGTGATCCTGCGGGGCCTGCTTAGCATCTGCCTGGGAACTCATCTACACTATGTATGTGTATATGCTGGTTAACTGTGTGTGTGTGTATAGCAGTGTGCTGGGGGCTCAGGGTTAAAGTAATTTATGTGTGTACAGTGCTGCGTGTGAATATTTATGCTTCCTAGGCTGCTTTTCTATTCCAATCCACCTCCTGTATCCATCAATGATTCTCTGGCCTTCTATGCAAACCTGCTGTCTATGCCCCCCCCCTCTGTCTATGCCCCCTCCCCCCCCCACCCGCCGCCGCTTCCATGCAGAGGTGAGAGAGAAGAGTGCATTTCGCATCTCTCCTTCCCCTCACTATCCGCCACTTCAGAGGGGAGGAGAGCGCTCAGCACAGGGCGCATATTTCCTAGTCCTTCCCCTTCATTATGTCTATGAGTCTGTCCCTGTCTTGGCCATCAGCCAATCAGAGCTTGCAGGCCGGCTCCTGATTGGCTGCGGGATCGTGAGCCAATCAGAGCTTGGGGGCCGGCAGCCAATTAAGAGCCAGCCCGCAAGATATGATTGGCTGACAGGGAAAGACTCATAGACACAGTGAGGGGAAAGGAGATATGCGCCCTGCGCTGAGCTCTCCCCTCCCCTCTGAAGCGGCGTGGCGTCTGCAGGAGACAGGACAGCAGGCCAGGGGGACACCGGACTGGGGTGTGGGGAGGAGGGGCATGTACCCCCCCTACCCAGCAGCAGCAGATGAAGACAGCAACAATGGTGAGTTGCTGGTGGGAAATTCTGGCACCGTGGGGCATATGTGTTTCTGGCACTGTGGGGGCATATGTGTATTTGGCACTGTGGGGGAATATCTGGCACTGTGGGGGCTTATGTGTCTCTGGCACTGTGGGGGCATATGTGTATCTGGCACTGTGGGGGCATATGTTTAATGGACATCACATTGTGCGGTGTAATGGGCATCATTGTATGGGGCGTAATGGGCATTAAGGTGTGGGGAGCATTGGGTAATTGCCATCACAGTGTGGGGTGTAATGGGTATCAAGGTGTGCAGCATAATGTGTAATTAGCATCACAGAGTGTGGTGTATCGTGTAATTAGTGTGGGGCGTAATGTGTAACTGGCATCACGTGTGTGGCATTATGTGTAATTGGCATTACGTCATGTGTAATGGGTATAGTTCGCTAAAATGTGCAATCTGCAGGTACACAATACAATCATGGTACAGACCACGCCCCCTTCTGATAGGCCACACCTCCAATTTTTCGGCGCGCACAAGCATCCACTCTCCGTCTTCCAGAAAGTTGGGGGGGGGGGGGTGACACCACGCGTTCCTACACCAACCCTAGTGACGCTACTGATCTTAAGGACAGGTTTGGCCACCCCTGAACTAAGTTTTGTTGAAAATTTTAAATGCAAAGACTTTTAATTCCATTGTGTGTGTGTTTATCTTGCTGGATTACACATACTCTCAGATTGGATGGGCAAGCAGTAATCATGTCTTAATGATCTGGGTCAGTATTGTTCAGCTGTCCCAACAACGGCATATAGGCCAGATGCACCAAGCTTCAAACAGCGATAAAGCAGACAGTGATCAACTATCAGCTCCAAACTGCCATTTTTCAAACCCAATCTGTAATGTGACAGTTGGTAGCTAATTGGTTGGTTGTTTACTACTCTCCACTTTATCACTTTTAAAGGTTAAGATGCCCACACATGGTGCGATATGTGCTGTGTGTGTTTTGTACTTGATCGCAGCTGGGGAGTTATTCTGGTTGATTCGTAAGACTGCAAATTCACAGACTTGGAAGTCTACCAAACCCCGGCGAGTCTACCAAATGCCGGGCTGCCCGCCCCCCTCGCAGCATGTTTTCACTCGCACTGGCTGAGAATGGATGTTTAACATAAACATCCATTCAGAGGCTGCTGGAGAACACCCACATCATTTGTGGAGCATGCACGCATATACAGTATAAAGTGACTCTCAGGTCACTTATGTATGCAGGGCCAGCGCCACCACTAGGCAGCTTTAGGCATTTGCCTATGGGCGCCGGCCACTAGAGGGCAGCACCACACGCTGCTGATCAGTGTTTTCTATCAGCTCCCCCCTTTTTCCGATGAACAGAGGACAGGTGCCGCGGCTACCTAAATGTTACTTAAAAAGCCAGCACCCGGTCCCGTTCTGTACTGAGCAGTGCACTTGCTGTGCTCCCAAACCATGCATGTGATGCATGTAAGCTGCCGCTGCCACAGCATATTCCCACAGTTCATCCAATCACCCGCCCTTCTCTCTCCCCTCCTCCTCACTCCCAAAACCCGGCATATCCCCGCATTTATGTACCAACTGCACTGCACCAACCGACTCTGTAATCAGCCGCGGCCCGCACCCCCTTCCTGTCTCATGTCATTGCTGAGCTCAGCTGCTGCCAATTCTGAGGAGGAGCAGCAGCAGCACTGAGCCAGCCCAGCCGGGGACTGAGCCGCCAGCACTGAGAACACCCGTCCCTCCCCTCAGCAGCGAAGAAGAGCTGGTGCTCTGTGGGACAGGGAAACCCGGCGCAGGGAAGAGGAAACATAAACCTGCACTGCCGGGGACAGTGAAAACGCACTGGGAGAGTGAGATCTGTAGCCGTGAAGTGGAGCCATGCCCTGCTCGCAACAGGACGAGGAAGCACTGACAGAACAAGGTACACATTCAAAGTGATGGCTGTCACAATGCTTCAAAACTACTGCTCTCAAACCCCTGGCCAACCTTCTCCCTCCCCCCTCTGGTCCTCTGTCACCCCCCTCTAGTCCTCTATCACCCCCCTCTCTCCCCCTGTTGTTCCTCTTATTACCCACTCTTCTCTGGTCCTCTATCCCACCCACCACTAGAAATCTACCACCACAGCCTGCTGAAACAAATTGACCCCTTTGTCTCTTATTAAGGGGTCCACAAGGCTCTGGTTACACCCCTGGTAGCAGGGCCATATATCCGGCTCTGGTAACACATCACCTGCCCTCAGAGTAGCATGCATGATCTTGACAAGTGTAGGGGATGTGGCTCAGTTGACATCACTATTTGAGCTGGACAGACTCAGAGTATATCAATATAGAGGGCATACCCGGCTGCCGCAATCAGTGGTGGAGCATGCCTGGCACCTTTTCAGCTGCTGAGATTCCCATAAACTCTCCACTTAATGTGAATAAATGCCATGCACATGGCATCTATTCCTATCCCTAATCCACCAAACAAACTTGAATATCCTAACCCAGAAACTGCTACATTATCAGGCTATGACATTTCAGGCTATGTACAAGATGCCGTGTCCGCACTTTTCACCTGAGGGGCTCTGTATTTTGGAGGGGGCGGGGGGGGGGGGGGGTTTGGACTGACAATTTGCCTAGGGTGCTGAGAAACCTTGCACCGGCCCTGTATGTATGCATGCACTTTTGGGCTGAAATGGGTGGGCAGCTGACATCCGGTTATGTCAGCTGCCCGCCCACAGCGCCCAGGTCACCCGGCGATTACCATGGGAATGCCCAGCATTTTCATGGGAACACACATGAAACGCTGGGCATTCCCATGGGTGAGTACCCACGACCCTCCCCCGCCCACCACCCGCAATGTTGGGTTTGTGCACCTGGTGAACAGTCTAGCCGCATGCCCACAGCGTATGCACATGCTCAGAAATGCGGCTGTGCATGGGCACACGCAAAACATCGAGCTTGCATGCGAGTAAAAGGACCAGAATAAGGTCCCTAGTTCAACTCACATGTCGTACACTGAAACAGTTTCAATACTGCACATATTGTTTGCACTGCAATATGCGATGCGCTGGAGCGCACATCGCACTGCAAGCCATTTAGACACTGTGCGATTTGAACTACATGCGATGCGTTTTCAACTAAAACGTTCAAAACCCATGCGACCATCGCACAGTGTATGGGCACCATTGCTGCATCTGGCCCACTAATTGTTTCTCATAACTGGCATAATACGTTATTTTAAATGATACATTTTTACCTTATATTATTGAATCGATCCCCCTATTTATGAACACATCACTACAATAAAACCAAAACCTTAACACTAGGGAATAACCTATGCCTCTGGTTCTGGCTGTTTTGTAGATATATTTAAGCATTAGAACTGACAGCTAAAGAGAATAAAATAAATATAAGTAGTTCAGGTTAGTAAAAGTACATTGCAAAATAGAACATGTGGGTGCGTAAGTAAATGTTTGCCATTGTAATAGGTTGCAGTAATTTTCTTAGTATACTGTGTATGAGATTTAAGTACAGTAATAGATAACAATGTCAAGGTTATGTATTTATTATTTATTCACAGTTTCTTACAGCGCAGCAAATTCCGTTGCACATTACAAAGAAAACTGTGATAAAACTGGGTAGTAACCAGTGTTCCCTCTAAGCTGTGCGCACGTGCGCGCGCACACAACTCGACAATCGTGCGCACAGACATTACAACAGAGCGCACAAAGCAGCAGTGGCCCCTTTTTGCAGTTGTGGACTCAATTAATGTGTGTTTCACCCAATAACTACATTGTGTGCTGTGTTTTGAATGTTTAAATGTTTAATATCATTTTTAAGTAAAGTTAACACAAATGCTGAACGTCATTTTTCAGTTATATATAATTGACGCACAAAAATTAAAATTTCCTTCCAAAGTTGCACAGCCAAAATCTTTTGCCACACACAGCCTTCGTAAAATTAGAGGGAACATTGGTAGTAACCAAACAACATTGCGGTAGGAGGGCCCTGCTCGCAAGCTTACAATTTGCATCCTTGCGAATCAACCAAACCCCGCCTTGCAAATGGTGGCCTGACCGCCACCCATTCACAGCGTGTGTTTGCACACAATGGCTGCAAAGGGATGTTTTACATAAACATCCCTTTGCAGCCTGCGGGGGAACACCCACATCATTTGAGGGTCGCCGACCATCGTGGAACGTTTTCCTCTGCCGGCAAATATTGGCAAAGATTGATTACTATACCTGCCTTTAGTTGCAACACTCTTTCCAATAGGTTTTCACCTTTGTCTGCAATACATTTTCGATATTAACACATGTCCATTGTTATGTATATTTAATATTCCACAGCCGATATCACTTAATAGTTACCTAATTCTAAAGAAGTTAAAAGCTTTTTGGATTGAGCAAATGTGAGCTGAATTCATGTACTAGTTGCGCCAACTTATTCCTGATAAAATGTTTATCTTTGGTTGCTTAGTTACCAATAAACGACAGCTTCCATACATTCCTACTGGCTAAAAAACAGCAGATCATTGTGGCAATTATAGCTCAACAACTGCGACTAGCATTATTGTATATATTTGCTCTTTTCAATTACTTATTTTGGTTAAAAAAAAAAAAGAATATCGACCACAGCAAAAACAGCAACATAAAAAAAAAACAAATCTGTGCTTGCTGCAGGCATGTATGATAACAAAATGTTTAGAAACAAAACAGGAAAAAGCAGCGACTCTGAAAGAATAATCTAAGATGGAAGTGTAAATATAAATTATTAAGTGCCTTATTCTTTAGCTGTCAAAATATATCCCTCAGCACAATCGCTTACCCTGGAATTTATTTAATTAATTCCATGTACACATTTGCAGAATGTCTCTGTCTTTTTCTGTTGTTTTCCTAGTGGGGAATTAAACAATTTGGAAGCTATCAGTGTGATGTCTGTGCATATGAATGCAGGAATGTTGGCTTTTGGATTTAATTCTTGATACTATTCACTACTGGGTATAATTTGCCATTTGAACGCATTGTGCAGAAGGAGACATACAATCATATAGCATGCTGTTTGAGAGCAATGGCTATAAGACGTTACAAGGTGATAACAAAAGTCTGTATCCAGAGGCATATCTTGGGAATAGGTCACATGACAAGTGCTAAAAATGAGAATGCAATGCAAATTGTGGTTGCCATCTATAATAGAACTTGCAAATGTACAGTGCTTTGCAAAGGTAATATGATTCTTCACCAATTATCTTATTTTAAAGAATAAAGAATTTCTACAATATTTTATTTTCTCAGATATATTTGTCTGAAAGCACTGGACCTTAAGCGTAGTTTGTTTCTATAACATTGTTTTACAAGTATATCTTATAAAAAAAAATAAGAATATGATATCTTATATTCACTGGCGGCTCGTACTGTTTGGGGGAAGGGGTGCTGCCGCTGGCCACTGCCGCCACGGGGCAACTACCGCAGCCACTGCTCCTCCTGCTCCTCGCAGTATTCCCAGCGCCTGCACAGTACAAACCTCGGTACTTGTTTCCTAGCACGGCCACACCGATCAGAATCGCGGTCATCGGGGGTAAAATCGGGGCCATCGCGGGCATCGCGGCCGCTAAAAAAATCGGGTGCGATGGCCAGACGCGATGCCCGCGATTTCCCCATAGAGAACAATGTTAAATGCCTCAATTTACCCGCGATGACTACGATTTCCCATAGGAAACAATGTGAAATGGCTCAATTTAGCCAAATTATGATAGGGAACAATGGTAAATGGGCCAAAAACACCCCTGAACATTGAAATGTCCCCCCAAAAGTTATTGACGCCACCCCGCCATCAACGTGAACCCGAAGCGTGGTGAGCGTCGGCGGTACGCGTCCTCCGACCTTTTCATGCCCTACTATCCACTAGGGCGTGGAGTGAGAATAGAATAGTGTGGCGAGCGCAGCGAGCCCCGCGAGGGGACGCGGATACCTTCACAGTTATACGCGTCCCCTTGCGGGCTTCCCAGGTGTCCATGGCGACGCGGACACCTGGGAAGCCCGCGAAGAGACGCGTTTACCTGTGAAGGTATCCGCTGCGCTCGCCACGCTTCGGGCTCGGTGGCTCGCTGCGCTCGCCACACTATTCTATTCTCACTCCACGCCCTAGTGGATAGTAGGGCATGAAAAGGTCGGAGGACGCGTACCGCCGCCCCTCGCGGGCTCGCTGCGCTCGCCACGCTTCGGGTTCACGTTGATGGCGGGGTGGCGTCAACTACTTTTGGGGGGACGTTTCAATGTTCAGGGGTGTTTTTGGCCCATTTACTATTGTTCCTATGCTGATTTGGGTAAATTGATCCATTTAACATTGTTTCCTATGAGAAATCGTGGTCATCGCGGGTAAATTGAGGCATTTAACATTGTTCCCTATGGGGAAATCGGGGGCATCGCGTCTGGACCATTTTAGCATTTTTAGGTGCACACGACGCGACCGACACGATTTTTCACTGTTTTCAATGCATTTCAATGGAAAAATCGGGGGCATCGCGTCGGTCGCGTCGCAGGCCACTCAAATTACCCCCGATGGCCAAGATTTGTGGCCGTGTTAGGAAACAAGTACCCAGACCTCTGTACTTCACATGCGTCCAGCTACTATAGGCTGCTACGACAACAGCCCATAGAAGGGAAAACATGGTCCCGGCGCCTGTATAATACAGATGACAGGCACCCAGCTGTTTTCTGGGAGTGTCAGGGAAAATCCATACAGTAACATTATGAGATGGATTTTTCAGATATATTGTAAATTATTTTTTTATTTCTGTGCTCTGGAACCTCTAGTATATATGACAACAGACAACACTGATGCTTCCATGTGTCTGGGAAAACCTTTTTTTGCATTTGCCACCCAAGGCTCTTTGGGCCAGATTCTCTAAGCTTCAAAAGTGATAAAATAGAGAGTGATAAACAGCCAGCCAATCAGCTCCTGCCTGATATTTTTCAAACAGAGTCTGTGACATGGTAGACAAGAGCTGATTGGCTGGCTGTTTATCACTCTCTATTTTATCACTTTTGAAGCTTAGAGAATCTGACCCTTAATCATTTATCATTTTATGCTATTTCAATGAGAAATTAAACTAAAGTCACACTAGGGGCTTGTGGGTTTATTTGTCCATGAAGTACCAGTAGAAAAAGGCGGGCAAATGGTTTAATTGACATTTCTCTAAATAATGTTCTTCTGGTCTCATATTGGAACACAAGAGGCAAAGATTTTTACCATGGCTTCGCCTATACTATATATTCACAAATGACTGAAAATGTCCTGTACATGTCACTGTAATAAAAAATTCTAAAAAAGTCTAGTAGGTAATTATATATTATATCCATAATTGTTTTTATAAAAACAATAACAAAAACATAGTCATATTGGGCGGAATGTACCAAAACTTTTTTTTTTCACTGTATTTTCATATGTACTAACTTTGGAAACTAATGTCTCTTTTGCTGGCATTGCCCTATAGCAATCTATTGAACCCAGTGAATGCTGGTACTGTATCTAGAGGCAGTACATACATTGCTTTCTTAGTTATAAATGATTTAATGATCAGATTGATCAGATTGACTAGTGATATCTGTCTAGTCATTAGAATATTCTATAACATTGTATAACTGCTTTATATTTTATTACACATGCTTATAAACAGTGCTATTTTTGTAGAAAAATAGGTTCAGGAACTGTGGGCGGGGCAGAAAGTGGGCGGTGATGTGGGAGGAGCTACAAAAGGGGCGGGGCATTGCATAAAAAATATATATATAATTCCTCCCAACAGTGGCAGTAACATAACAATCCCCAGCAGCAAAGTGGACAATATGCGCGCGCCTTAGGCACGCGCCCAAAAAACAGGGGTGTAGCCTCACTGCAAGGGGCATAGCATTGCAGGAAAAGGCTACTTTATACCGCAGTTTTGCAACCTGCATTATGTTGCAACCAGTTTTATGTTACTGCCACTGGCCCATTATACATATACCCCACTCCGTAACGCTTATTATACATATGCCACACACCGTGAAGCCCAATTCTACATATGCCATACGCCGTGATGCCCAATTCTACATATGCCACATGCCGTGATGCCCAATTCTACATATGCCACACGCTGTGATGCCCAATTCTACATATGCCACACACCGTGATGCCCAATTCTACATATGCCACACACCGTGATGCCCAATTCTACATATGCCACACACCGTGATGCCCATTATACATATGCCACACACCATGATGGCCATTATACATATGCCACACACCGTGATGGCCATTATACATATGCCGCACACCGTGATGCCCATTATACATATGCCACACCGTGATACTCCATTATACATATGCCACACCGTGATGCCCATTATACATATGCCACACACACAGATGCCAATTATACATATGCCGCACACCGTGATGCCCATTATACATATGCCACACACAGATGCCAATTATACATATGCCATACACAGAGATGCCCGTTATACATATGCCACACACTGAGATGCCCATTATACATATGCCACACACTGAGATGCCCGTTATACATATGCTACATACAGAGATGCCCATTAAACATATGCCACACACAGAGATGCCTGTTATACATATGGCCCACACAGAGATGCCCATTACACATTTGACACTTAAGTGCCACTTACCTACATGCTCAATGCCAGGGGCTTCATGCTCAATGGAGGGTTGCGGGCCCACAAGCTCACATGATGCCGCCAGCTCTCACCTGTCCAGCTCCCGCTCCCTGGACATGTCAGTCAGGCTGCCACCAGAGCCCCCCAGGTCACCAGCTCCTCTCCTGTCCGCAGCAGCCCCAGATCCAGCGCAGCTCTTGGTCCGGAAGATCCTAGAGAGGCGAATCCTCAGCAACCCCTTTCCTCCCTGCTCCATTCCAGGCCACCGCCCCGACCTGTCCCTCCACGGCCTCCACTGCTGCGGTGTCCTCCTCCGCTTCCAGCTTCTTGGGCGCTTCCAGCACTAGCAGGGCATCGATGGTCTCTTCGCACAGGCAGCTGGCCCCCCGCAGCCCCAGCACCCCGAGCTGCAGTTCCAGGCCTTCCCCCGGCTGCGCAACTTTGCGATGCCAACTGTACAGCTCTGCCGTGTGGGGAGCCCCCTCTGCGGGCACCTCCACCACTCCGGCCCCTGGCTCCGTGGAGGCCTCTGCGTCCTCCTCCCCCCGTAGCATATTCCGGAACACCATGAGCCTGGGTCTTGCCGCCTCCTCCCCAGCCTCTGCTCAGCAGCCTAGCAGCCGGCTTAGCACCCGGTAGGACGCAGCGTCCTCCTCTGCCGCTGCGCCTTGCATGACTTCAGTGGCTCCGCAGGCCCCGGCCCGAGCCTCGGCCTCTCCCAGCTCCGCTCCCCGGACTCCAGGAGAGAGACATGCTGCTAAAATTCATACCTCCCGCTGGACCGCTAGCCAATAGGCGCTCGCGGTCCAGCAGCCACCAGTTGATTGGCTGCTGGACCGCAAGCGCCCATTGACTAGCGGTCCAGCGTGAGACGTGAATGTTACTGCTGCACGTTTCTCTTCTGGAGTCCATAAACAGCGGGCAGGGGAGCGGGCAGGCGATGCGGGTGTTCGGCGGCCTGGAGCAGGTTCCGGAACGCCGTTAGCTTCAGGAACAGTGTTCCGGACCATTCCGGCTGAAAAATAGCCATGTTATCCCTTATGACAGGGGAGGCACTGCCTCCCCTGCCTGCATGTCCCTGGCATGTGGCCATATCTGTAGTAGGTTATGGCACAGGGCATGCACGAATAAAGGACGCTCTTTATACATGCAGAAAGCAGACACACGGCTAGCCGCAGCGGTGGGCCGGGTACAGATAGCACATAGGGAATAACTGCGCCACCTCATGTAGCGCAACAGCAACTGTATACTGTACAGCGATACCTGGCTGCTGCTGCTGTAGTTCTCTCCGGCTGGGCCCGTTCTGTGGCTGTACTAGTGTTTGTCTCCCGGTTGCCGTGACCACGGCGCAGGCGCACCCGGCTCTCCCGCCCGGGATACGTTAACGGGGCAGCGTGCTGCGCTGTACAGGTAGGAGGACAGCCAGGAACAAGCAGTGCGGGTAACATGACTGGCACTCTCCCGCTACTCTCATCGCCCTGCTACCATCCTCGGTAATGCTGTGGCGTACGGTGCCCGCCAGTGCCACTACAGGTTGCCGTGCTGTTACATCTCCCGCTGGACCGCTAGCCAATAGGCGCTCGCGGTCCAGCAGCCACCAGTTGATTGGCTGCTGGACCGCAAGCGGCCATTGGCTAGCGGTCCAGTGTGAGACGTGAATGTCACTTATGCACGTTTCTCTTCTGGTCTCTGGAGTGAGTCCATAAACAGCGGGCAGGGGAGCGGGGTGCGGGGAGCGGGCAGGCGATGCGAGTGCCGGGCAGCCTGGAGCAGGTTCCGGAACGCCGTTCCTGATGACGTCATTTTTAATTTGAGCTTCAGGAACGGCGTTCCGGACCGTTCCGGCTGAAAAATAGCCCTGCTTATAAATATAAGCACTCACAAGCCAGTAAAATATACCTGCAACTCCAATACAGTGCTTTATCAGTAGATAATATTGTAAAATCACCCTCTTACCATGTACTGTTTTTTCCCAAATACAAGCATGTGTGACCGGGAGAGATTATCTCAATAGACCTTACATTGCTGTGTCGCTAGAACATATAGCCCTCCAAGGACTTCTTATTATTGCAATCTGACTGGACCACTTAACATTATGTAGCATTAAGTCTCATGTATTAAACTTCTGTTCTATTATACTTATATACCTGATATAATTTTGTTAAAGTATTAGCTCTAAATATAAAGTGCTGCACCTATGCTTGTGTTATGTAAATTATAATAAATAACATAAACCTGCCCTTATGAATATTCATTAGTTAATATATAGACAGCACAACACCCTGGAAATCCCCAAACTCCACCATTACAGTTCAGGTTTTATGGATACCTATTGCTTGAGTCCAAGTGGATAAATCAGAGTAAGGATGACGAATTATACAATGAGACGTTGTAGAAAAGCAACCAATGAGTTTAAGTTATGTATTTAGAACAATTAAATAATAGATGCTGATTTGTTAATTTGGTAAACATTTCTACTATATCTTCTCCAATAAAAGATGATTTTTACACTCTTGGTATATTTACTAAAAGGATCAATTTTGGCCAATATTGATTGATCTTTGGTCAGTGTTGATTGATTTAAAGTCAATCTTCACTGGGCTTCCAGAACTAGAACAAACATTTACTAACATTTAATAATGAATATAGAAAATCTGTTAGAAAATGTGTTTAAGCTCTGGAAGGCAAACATCGATTAAGAATGATTTTAAATCAACATGGATCAAAATCGACCTTTAGTTAATATACCTAAACATGCACTGAAACTAGAGGGAGGAAAATTCAGGGGAAGTTTGCGGAAAAATTACTTCACAGAAAGGGTAGTGGATAAGTGGAATAGCCTCCTATCAGAGGAGGTAGAGGCAAATACAGTAGAACAATTTAACCATGCTTGGGATAGGCATATTGATATTGGTACAAAAAAATAAGAATAAAACATGGTTTGAGGTAATATGTTTAAAAAAGGTGGTTTTTATCTGCCGTCAAATTCTAGGTTTCTATGTTACCCCTTAGTTACTAAGCAACAGTGTATTGCTGTCTGACTTGATGGCTAAGTTCAGAGATCAGGACATCAAATCCAAATTCAAAAGAATTGTGCACCGCTTGCATGTCTATAAACTCTCTGGGAAAATTAGAAGAAATTAGCTATGCAATAACAGACCTCAAAGGGCACCAATGGTGAGTACTACTATTTAAGGGTTATCTTGTACATTGTAAGGATGGTCATCGACAGGCTGCCATCGATCATGCCATCTATGTTTAACATAGATGGTAGGATACCATAGGCTGGAAGCCACCAATAGTTTGTGCAAGTAACGGCCATCAATGAGTGTAAGGCAGGGTTTGGTTTATGCAGGCCAATCAGAGAAGGGGGTGTAGCTATGGGCCTTATTCTGATTAGGTCGGTGAAACGCACGTACGGTCCATCACACTGTACGTTTCCCGTAGGCAAGCGGTGAGCGAAAGTCCGCCCACAGAACAGCCGCACACGGACGGTCACAAACACCGACAATGGGGAGTGGCGTACACTTGAGCGTACGCCACCGCGTACGGATGGATTTCCCTCTTATTCACTGATACCTGGCGTACATCAGAGCGTACGCCAAAGTGCACGGACGGATCTCGTCTGTTTTCACACCGACAACTTCCGTATATCTGAGCGTACGCCACAGTGCAAGTAGAAATTGAGTCCAAAAAGTGGTTTATGGGTATTTTTCCTAAGAAAAAACTGGTATGTTTGTGTTACAGTGAAAAAGTTGACACATGTCGACTTCTGTGAATTGAGTGTCCTGCTTTTTAAAGTATACAAAAACACTTTCTGAATGGGTGTAGATGGTTATAAAATAACTACCTTGACATATATAACCAGGTCTTAGAATGAATCTTACCTAAATTTAAACCAACCTTGTTGAGATGTGTAGAAAGATATGCTTCCAATGTGTTTGAGGGCTGCGTGTAGCTTGCAGGTAGTGAAATAATGGTTTTCACTTAATAGCCTGCAGCATTGCTTATTACATTCAGATGTATGTGTTTGAGTAGTAATCAGCGTTAATAAGCAGACCCAGGCGTCCGCTCTCATGCGGTATCTCTAGGGGTGGTCTGGAGCTATCTTTGGCGTCCGCCTGTTTTTGGGCCAAAATGCACGGTGCGTTCGCCGATCGAGGCGGTTGTGACACCGTGCATTTTGTGTGCACACCCCCATGTACGCCCATGTTTACGCCCAGTTTTCCTCATTATTCCGGCCGCTCCCATAAAAACGCCCACATGCCGCCCACAATGACCGTGCTCTTGCAGACAGGTTTTTTCGCACGGAGAGACCCGTCCGTGAGCGGTGTGAGGTCGCCGCACATGCGCATTTTGAAAGCTACGCATGCGCAGATGAAAAAAAAACCCGATCCGCCCGTTTACGGTCCCACCGTACCTAACAGAATAAACCCCTATGTGTATTATCTCAGGTGTGTGTGCACCATGGCCTCTGCACCTAGGAGCAAACATTGCTGTTCTTTCTGTCTTCAATGATGGAAAACAATGATCAGATCGCTGCTATTGATGGCAAAACTATTGTCCATCTGTGGTACACCATCAGTGCTCGATGGCCAGTTTTAGAACATTGTCACTTTTTAAGTTTAGCTGGAGAACTGCTTTAAATATGCTATACTAGTAATATTTAACCTAGTTTCCAGGATATTTAACTAATGAACAAATGCATGTAATCACATCTCAGGCATTTATTTACATTGGGCATTTCAGCACTTCTATACCCATGACAACTACACTGAATACGATTATAACATACATTTATCATTTACATTTTTTTCAAACATTCATTTAAAAAAGGTCAGAAAATAGGTAGGAACTAGGGAAATTTGCAAGGAAACAATGTATTACATAGCACATACTGTAAGGGACAGTTGGCGTGTTTCTAAATACAGTTCATTATTGATCTGTGCATGTTTATTATGTGATATGGAACATTTAAAAAAAATGTATGCTGTATTCTAACATGCTCCTAAGATAAAACCACGCTGGTATAGAAAGTCATAAAGCTGGATCAGCATTCCATAGCTTTGTCCCATGGGTCAACTTATATAAATTAGAGGACTGGAATATAAATATAATGAGATTACATCCCTAATACATGACTCATTTGCAAAACATGAGATGCTCATTTAATGTAGTCTGCAGAATCATGAACCTGCTCTATATAATGAACTTATTATAAGACTTGTCATTAGACGGATTTACCAGGTGTTTATGCTGGAAAGCAAGGAATTTGATAAGAGATAATGACATTGTAAAGTAATGTACCATAAAACACTGCTATTCTATATACATCTTGGTGTCAAGATCAATTGCATCATTATGCTGCAGATTCAATATGGTCATTTGTACAGAATTGTCATTGGTGTCTCTGGAACTTCTAAATTTATTGCACGCAGCAAAATACGTACAACATCCTGAAAATTAGCAATTAACAGAAGCACAACATTAACAGTAATGAGATGGTGTTTTTGAATAGAAAATTCAGACCGAAGTCGTCATTTCATAAAAAGGAAAAATTAAAAAATTCTTTGCCAACTTGATCAAGGAATTTAGTTTATTTCTTTTTAAACATAGTTAACCATGTATCTGCCACATCATTGTGTTCTCTGGGACAGGGCAGAGTGGGGTTGATAATGAATTATCAACACGTGGTGGGGGCGCAGGGTATAGGAGATGCCTTGTCAAGCTGCAGTGTGGGTGAGGGGTAGTCAGCCCCTTGTAAATAGCTAAAGAAAGAAGAATGGTACACTGCGCTAAACAATAAGTAAATGATGTTGAATTAAATAAAATTGAATTACAAGTAATTAAGATCAAAATTGAAATCCAATACCGTGGTGCCAATTTAGATTTTAAAATACAATAACTTTTAATAAAAAACATATAGACAATATAATATAGAATGAATAAAAAATAAATGAGCAAAAAATGGATGGATGAAAAAAAAACCTGTCTGTATTATGACAGAGGGAACAAAAAAATAATTAAATGGTTAGTAACAGTCCACACGGTACCGTATTTTGTAAGTTCCTGTTATAGGAGGGTCCGTTCCTATAATGAGAGAATTTATTTTGCTAGCTAGAGGTCGGGTTTAGAAAAACCTTTCCTTTCAGGTCACAAAAAATATTCCTGGTGCTTCAGTAAACAAGATAATAAAAATATAATATTGAGTAAAAATGTAATGTTTAGACACCCGTTGCTGCATGCATCACCTGTGAGTATGCCTAAACTCACAATATAGAACTAGAAACACAGAACAAGAAGCAATGGTGTGCATTGCGCTGCTGGGTCCTTTAATATACTTGAATCAGCACAACGGTGGGAACTACAAGTAATTTAAAGGAGAGGAGAAGGGATAGGGGCTGAAATACACTGCCTCCTGCTACTAACCCCGCTATATTTATACTACTAACACAGCCTAAACATCATATATGCGTGTTTGCCTACATGCTAAAAAGACTGTCGTTAGTGTTTAACCTCCTGCTGACTAATCTAGTGCTTTTTGGATCCCTATGATTCTTAAATTGCTAACAACCTGCAGCTATTCACTGTGACTGTATACTATTATCCAGCATATGCTTTTAGAAAAACCCAACTACAATTGCTGTGACCTTATGGTTTAACCCTTTAATATTCTATTTGTCTTATCTTAATATTGCTTGTCTTGAATTGCTTTATGTTTTTATTATCAGATCTTGAACTATAAAATTGATACTTTATTCAAACAGTGTGTCTGATTTAATTTCTGTCCAGTTAGAACTATTCGGAGTCCATTTTATTACATTACACCCAGCAGTGCAACACACACCATTGCTTCTTGTTCTGTGTTTCCATTCTTATAATGCCTCTTTCGGATAGAACTGAAACCAACTAGAAGCCCACTTTGGATATTCCAATAATTTTGAGAGGTATTGTGGGTAATGTAGTGTGCCCAACTGGTCTGCGGTAGATATTTTATGGGATAGCACTCCCTGGCTTGTTCTGTACCTCCGTTCGGGTCCAGGTTTAGAGATCTAGGTTATCCTCTTGGAATAGAGATGGATAATGGATGTGGGTAACTCAGCAGGAAGGGTTTGGAGGCTGGTCCGGAGCCCAACAGCAGTGGTAGCAATAATGCAAAGTAGAACTGGGTTTTGTAGGTTCCCTCAGATCAACCAACGCGTTTTGCCGATATCACAGCTATCAAGGACCTTGATAAAGCTGTGATGTCGACGAAATGCGTTGGTGAATCTGAGGGAACCTACAAAACAAAGTCCTACTTTTCATTATTGCTACCACTGCTGTTGGGCTCCGGACCAGCCTCCAAACCCTTCCTGCTGAGTTACCCACATCCATTATCCATCTCTATTCCAAGAGGATAACCTGGATCTCTATGTCCAGACCCGATCAGAGGTACAGAACAAGCCAGGGAGTGCTATCCCATAAAATACCTTCCGCAGACCAGTTGGGCACACTACATTACCCACAATACCTCTCAAAATTATTGGAATATCCGAAGTGGACTTCTAGTTGGTTTCAGTTCTATCCGAAAGAGGCATTATAGGAACAGACCCTCCTCCAGGAACTTGCAAAATACGGTACCGTATGGACTGTTACTAATCAATTAATACATTTTTTGGTTCCCTCTGTCATAATACAGACCCCCCTTTTTTCATCCATCCATTTTTTACTCATTTATATTTTATTCATGCTATATTATGCCATATTGTCTATATTTTTTTATTAAATGTTATTGTATTTTAAAACCTAAATTGGCACCACGGTATTGGAATTCAATTTTGATCTTAATTACTTGTAATTAAATTAAATTTAATTCAACATAATTTACTTATTGTTTAGCGCAGTGTACCTTTCTTCTTTCTTCTCTCTGGGACAGCCTGGTGCATTACTGCAAATTTGCTTTTGTTTGTCATGATGAAGTGACCTAGATTTGTATGTGTAATACAGCGAGGACACACATTTGATATCACCTTAAGCCATGCAAGATTATATTCTTCCCCTAAATGAAATTATATATGAATGCTTTAGAATTATGTTAATCAGTTAAAACGTACACACATTTCTTTGCATAATTAATAATTCTGCAAAAATCTGTACTAAGATTTGCTGGCATAAAATATAGTTGGGATTGTTTATTGTTTCTATTACAGAATTTTGCCAGTTTTTGTTTTTATCGACATCATATCGCCAGGCGGGATTGGAATGTCTCGCCTGCCGATCAGCTAAAAGGGGGGCATGTCCGCATAAACAGCCGTGGATTTTCGAAATTCGTCTGTGATCACTACAATTCATGGCCATAATCAACAAAATGGGCCCAACAGCTTTCAAAGTTTGGCCATTCTGTCGCTCTGCCTCTTCAGTGCTGTTGGGCAAGACAGCATTGTCTCAAAAGGGCACTATGGGGGTTATTCTAGTTCATTCTTTCTGACAAAATCCTTCTTAGATGGACAAAACCATGTGCACTGCAGGTGGGGCAGATGTAACATGTGCAGAGAGAATTAGATTTGGGTGGGGTTTTTCTTCAAAGTGAGATCTATATTGCAGTGTAAAATAAAGCAGCCAGTATTTTCCCTGCACAGAAACAAAATAACTCACCCAAATCTAATTCTATCTGCACATGTTACATCTGCCCCCCTGCAGTGCACATGGTTTTGTCCATCTAAGAAGGATTTTGTCAGAAAGAATGAACTAGAATAAACCCCTATGTCAGGATGTACTGCCAACTTGGGAGTTTTTTGATCCAAGACAGGGGGCAACACTGCTCCCATATTAACATGCTTAGAACTTTAAAAGTATTAGACTGCTCACTATCCCTCTATCCTCTACAAACATTCATCTACTGTACAGAATATTCATATGCATTAGTGGCAGCTGCACGTGGCACACTTATCTCGCTACAGAATAAAGATGCCATGATTGGGGAAGTAGGAATAAACTCTGAAATATGGACAGTCTTGCTTAAATTGGAACATCTGGAAGATAAGAAGTTTTTGTGATATGCATAAGTTATCCACTTACCATTGCTAGTCAGTTGATTAGACCAAAATAGTGTCAGAAATTTACTCTAAGTGACATTCTATAATGTCACTTAGAGTAATTTTCTGACACTATTTTGGTCTAATCAACTTACTAGCAATGGTAAGTGGACAACTTTAAAAAAAACCTCTAAAAGAATCAGCTTTCATTAGTCTTATACAGGTTGAGTATCCCGTATCCGAGTATCCGTTATCCGAATTATTCCGAAAACCATACATTCCAGAAAGTGAATAAAAAATATTTTTTTGCTAAAAACTCACTGGGGACATTTGTAACAGCACTACTGGTGACATGATATGTAACTGGCACTATATATGTGCAAGAAAATGATTGCTTGGCATTCAAATTCAATATCTGAGATAGTACACAAATTTTGTTTCATGTTTTGTAACCTTGTTTTTTGAACAAATAAAATATATTTGTGTGTATTTTATGTGATAATAAAATATATTTGTGTGTATTTTATGTGTTTATACAGCATACATGCAAGATACTTCAAAATACATAAATATAAAAATATTCCAAAATACGGAATAATCCGCTATCCAAAATTCTCCTGGTCCCGAGCATTTTGGATACGGGATACTCAACCTGTATAGGAATTTAATTTCAAATTATTATTTAAAAATAGTGACGGGACTAACCCATTTTATGCAGGTAACAAGTTGTACTGAACTTCCGCATATACATATATATACAGTACATCTAAACTGTGGATGACAAATTCCACTTGTCATCTGCATTGATTATGACCCCTTACCACAAAGAAACCCCAAAACCTTCCTCACCAGTCTGGATGACACTGATATTGGTGCACATGTATGTAAATGTCAGTACAGTAGCGGATTTTGTGAGTGGTTGGCCTAGGTGCAAAAATATGGTTGGCCCTCCTCCACTCCAACCTACATTCTAAGACCAGTATTCAATGAGAATTTTCACTATGTGCAGCGAATCCTGTTTACATCGCCTTGTTCCGGAGGGCCAATGCATTCGCTGCCAGCCCTCCCTCTCCCCCTATTCAACGCATCAGGGGCTCGCTGTCCCTGATGGCGAATTTTAACCCCCCCATGCTACAAGCACATGAATCCAAATAGCATGCCCCTTCACATAATAAAATTTGTGATTTTTTTGACAGGAAAAAAAATGGAAACCTTTGGTACTTGTGTATTACCTGGGCGCCCGATTTTATCATTGCATGCCACTATTTAAGGCATGCGATGCGAGTTTTCATTGTAAAGACCAGATTTTTAATTGTATAGTCACCCATGGGTGATTTCATACCTCCACTATCCAACTACGCATGGAGTTGATTTTATATAGTGTGGTGAGCGCCGCGAGCCACCGAGCCCGAAGCGTGGCGAGCGCAGCGTGCCCCACGAGGGGACGCGGATTACCACGCTTCGGGCTCGGTGGCACGCTGCGCTCGCCACACTATATAATTTCAACTCCATGCATAGTTGGATAGTGGGGGTATGAAATCACTCATGGGTGACTATACAATTAAAAATTGGGTCTTTACAATAAAAAATTGCATCGCATGAATTGTATGCCACTATATTGCATGCGATGTGATGCAATGAAAAAATTGGGCACCCAGATATTACACAAGTACCAAACCTTTATTTTAAAAGATCACATTCCAGTTCACCTTAAAAAGATGGCAAATGCAAAACGGTGAATCACGGCGAAAATCATGGTGAAAGCAGTTCTCTATCCTAGCATTGAATACACTCTTGGCGAATCACAGTGAAAACCCAATTGAAATACACCAGCGAGTTGCAGCAAGCATGAAACGGAGAACTGGCCGGCATTTACTGTTCGCTTTCGGCGAATAGGGTGAATCAGATTTTCAGTGAAAAGATTCAGCGCAGAGAGTGAAAACAGCCTGATTCGCCGAAAGAAATGGTGAATCTAGAGCATTGAATACTGCCCATTATATGCCACACAGCAGTGATTGGCAGCAGTGGGCCCCTTAGTCCTTGGGGGGTCCCAGTGCAATGTACCTGCTGCACCAATAGTAGTTTTGCCTCTGCATCAGTATTTTAATAAAGAAAAAAGTGAAAATGAATAAAGGTATGGGGTAGGGATTTGTAGTCCTTCTATCTCCTAGACCCTGATACCTACAAAGTTTGTATTGTTTCTCCAAGTGTCTCAGCCCAAAACATACATTTCATTCTACTCTATGCATAGTATCAGCTGTGGGCATCAGTGGCAAATGCAGGATTTTGAAAGGGGGGTTTCCAAATAATTGGTTATAGAACCAATAAAAACTGCCTCTTCCCCCATAGATAGCCAGCACAGAACGACCTCATAGATAGACAGCACAGCCACTTCTATGGTGCATACACACAAAGCAATATAATCGCTCTATAACTTTAACCACTCACCTCACAGCATGTGTCATTAGTGGAAAGAACACAGCACTACTGCTTCTCTCCTCTCAGGCTGTACACGTGTGAGATCAGCCTGAGAGGAGATGCTCCCGCTGCCTACCAGTGGCTGCATCTCATCCTCGCAGAGACTGCAGCCAAAGCCAGGAAGGGGTCCCAGACAGTGCCGGCGCCATTCAGCTTTGTCTGTAATTAGGCTCCAAAAAAAATCACACCACCACTACATGATACATTCGACCATCGGCAGCTAGAGGGGCTTTCTAGATACTCGGAAACCTCCCCTGCGTGCATTATTCTATTTTAATACAGTATATATGTACATACTGTATGCTTGTAATATTTAATATTGTGACACAACCCCATTTGTAACAAACATATTTAGATTTTAATCTACATGATTTCAAGCATTGGTAAGACATGATCATAGATCTCCTCTATGACTTATAATATCTTTATAATATACCGTACCGTAAATAATAATATATGTTTCTAAAATGCCTCGGTATCAAGAATTATCATCTTCTCTTTCCAGTTTATAGGCTCAATAATCTAATGTTCTTATGAAAGCCATAAACTGTCAGTTCACAGTTGCAAAGTAAAAAATGAGCATTACAGCTACAGTTTTATGAAAATTTGAGATGTTTCCTGTTATTATTCTGCGCTGCTTCAATTCACCTGGCAGAAGTAAATTAATTCAATAAAAACAGAAAGGGCATACCCTCCTACCAAAGTTATTTATCAGTGCATGGAATAATTATTGTAATCTCAATGCGCAATGTGTGAATGTACACATTTTACAACATTCTAACAATATACTATCTCGGTAATTAAAATTATATTATATTTTACTCTTTTGTGTTGATTATTCACTTGCAAATTAAAATGCAGTACTTACCTTTTCAGCAGCATTATTATTATTATTATTATTATTATTATTATTATTATTATTTCTATTATTATAAAACCTTGTTTTAGGAGGTTGCACATTACTTGTTAGTACAATACTTCATAAAGTACAGTGGTGGAATCTGCTAGCCCCAACATAGGGCAAAACAGCACTGCTGGAACCACAGAAAAATGGCCACAACGCCATTGTTTTGGAGTTCTGTGCATGCACAGTAGAGGCTGAGCTCTCTAGCGCTCAGAATTTATTGCGTTGTGCACTAGTCCGGCGTCACGGCGGCTGCAGCCAGGAGAGAGAAGGGAGCCTGAATAGAGGAGGCTACACAAGGGCCTCCTCTTCTCTTAAAGGGAATCTGGACATCACACATCCTGCCCTAAAATACTTGTGCACATCTGCGTTTTCCTAGGCACACCTTGTGTTTTTTCTGGCACACCTGTGCTTTTGTTAGCACTTCCACTAAACGGTTGGTTACCACCCCCAGACGCTTACTTCCTGTTAATTACCTTGTGAATGACTAGCGAAGGAAAAAAGTATCAGGATTCCTTTGAAAGCAGGCATTTTTTTTCATGTTGGATTCATTTTGAAACAGAATGGATTTTCCAGGATTAGCTTATAACCCAAATATAACCCAAATATTGGCAGTGTGAAGTTCTCAGTATAATACACCAAAAGTATGGAGAGGAGGCCATGTCCCAAGACTATTTTCATCTAAACCTGATTTTTTGTTTTTCAGTTCTTTATGCACCAGGCATTCCTAACCTCAGTCCTCAAGGCACACAAGTCAAGGTTTTAGTGATTTCCATGCTTGAGCATAGGGAGTTAACTAGTACATCAGGTATTTTGATGTAATCATCTGTGTTGAAGACTGGATATCAATAAAACATGCACTGTTGGTGTGCATTGAAAACCAATGTTGGGAATACCTGATCTACACAAAAGCATAGGCAAACACAGGTGGATGTCTGGATGCCCAGAAACCCCATCCTCTTCGCAAGTGGTTAAAATGATGCAATTAGCACGATTAATATAATTATTGGAGTTGTCACCACATCATGCAGTGTCAAGGACAGAGCGGAACTGCTTCACATGCTCAGTGGTAGTAACTTCTTCTGTCAAGTTTGCTGTGTCCTCAGTCAGTGCACCTGGACCAGAGAGCAGTTGCCAGGAAGAAGAGACAGGAGCCTTACCATGAGAAAGTGAGCTTTGAAAGTGCAGTACTGGTTCTATGGTTTGTGTATTTATTCATGATTGTATGTTTAACCTTTTCCTGACAACTTATTTATATTATTTAAAAGTTTGATACATTCTTTACTAAAGTATAGGTATATATATATATATATATAGCAATGGGGACGGCGGCACTCCCGGCAAGCTGGAGGATAGAGGGAACAGTCGGTGCCTTCCACAGGTAGAAACGCCAAACTGGCGATTACCGCATATACAATGTAGTGGGGGCGGCGGCACTCAATACGAATAAACGACACGGCAGACGTGAGTTACCAACGTTTCGTGGCTTGTGTTGCCACTTTATCAAGGTGCCAGAGAACAAATAAAAACAAACTTACACTTACTTAAGTAGCCCACTGAGACGTCCATGGAACACGGCGTGCAACTCTGCTGCGTCAAGATGACGTCACCTGCATAGGAGCGGCGCAGTGTGTCACGGAGGACACGTGATCTACACACCAAAATATAGTAGAATAGAAAAACATGAATGAAGAACATAAATAAGCAAAATACACATTACAGCAAGACAAAAAGCATAAATGGCAAATATCGCAATAAAAAATACAATGAATTGATATAATGCACCAATGAACAGTAACCTGGCAATGCATGAAGCTGTTATATAGAGCAATTATAAAAAGCAGGACAGACCGAGATTTTCATTCAGGCCGCGGGGGGCCAAAGTGTCTAGCAAGTAAATCCACCGACTCTCTGCTTTCAAAAGTACCAAAGATCTGTCCCCACCGCGCGACAGCGGGGGAACATGATCTATGATACGATATCGCAGAGAAGTCAGTGAATGTCTGGCTTCAACAAAGTGTTTGCTCACCGGGTGCTCACCATGCCCAGATGTTAATGCAATTTTTATGTTAGACCTGTGAGCCGCGGCACGCTCCTTGAATGCCCTGTCGGTCTTGCCGACATAGTGTCGACCACAGGGACAACTAAGGAGATAAATGACGTATTTGGAATGGCAACTGACACGGTGCCTAATTTTGAATTTTTTCCCAGAAAAGGGATGATGGAAAACGTCACCGGGTATCATGTAGCTGCACGTGGTGCAGCCACAGCAGCGAAAGCATCCAGGTTTGGGAGTCCCCAAAAACGTGGTGGCTTTGGGGGGTGGATAACTGACATTGTTTTTGACTAAATAGTCACGGAGGTTTCTTCCTCTTTTGTATGAGCACATGATCGATTTATCTTTTAAACCAGGGAGGGCAGGGTCGCTGGTGATGAGAGGCCAATATTTGTGTGAGATGGATTTTATCTCATTGCTTTTATTATGAAAAGAATTCACCCAGATAAGTTTGTTATCAATGCTCTTATTTTTAGATGTAGTCAAAAGGGCTTGTTCACGGGTTAATGCTAAGACCTTGTTTTTAGCCTGGATGAGGTCTGGGAGGGCATAGCCTCGCTGCAGAAATTTGTGAACCATAGTGTTGAGGGATTTGTCTCGCTCAACAGGGTTACTCTCAATGCGGAGCACTCTGAGCATCTGAGAAAATGGTAACCCCTTTTTCAGGGGAACCGGGTGATGACTAGAGGCCAATAAAGTCGTGTTTCTGTCAGTGCTTTTAACGTGTAATGAGGTGCATATTTGTCCATCCACGATCTTAATGTTGACGTCCAAATATTGCACTTCCATTTTGTCAATCAAGTATGTCAGTTTGGCTGGAGAAGAAGACTCATTATGGGAATCCAGCAAGGTCTTTAACACTGAAATTTCACCCACCCACAGGACCAACAGGTCATCAATAAAGCGGGTGTATAAAAGTAAATTACCGGTGGATAAGGGGTTATTGCAAAACAAATTCTGATCAATCACATACATAAATGCATTTGCTAGCGACGGGGCCACGGAAGACCCCATCGCACATCCCTGTAATTGGACATAAAAACTGCCATTGAATGTAAAATAATTACGTTTCAGGGTAAGCTTTAATAATTGCAGAAAAAACTGTATGCAAGGTCCCTTATAAAGAGGGTTATCAGTTATGAGCCTGCATACGGCATCCAATCCCGCCTCATGCGGGATGCACGTATACAGGCTCACAACATCAATGGTGCCAAGGGTGCAGTTGTCAGGAACATCACCAACATTGGTCAATTTAGAGAGAAGATCATTAGTATCCTTCAAATAAGTGTTCATATTCTGAACGCAAGGCTGTAAAAAATAGTCAAGGTACACAGAGGTGTTCTGGTAGAGTGACCCCCGGGCAGAGATGATGGGTCTCCCCGGGGGTTTCACCAAACACTTGTGCACCTTGGGCAACAAATAAAGTAGCGGTGTCACTGGATGAGTGACAATTAATGCATCCTTTGTAGATGAAGAAATAATCTCCTGGACAACCGCTTCAGTAAGGATTTTGTCCAGTTCAGTTTTATAAGACACAGTCGGGTCTTTATCCAGCAATAGATAAGTGTCAGAATCTGACAACTGTCTATTGGCCTCGGCGACATAATCGGATGTATTCATAATGACAGTGGCACCACCCTTGTCTGCCGGGCGTACAGAGATGGTACTGTCACTGCTCAAGGATTTAAGGGCAAGCCATTCGGCAGCTGTAAAGTTGGATGGAGCCCTAGAAGGGGCATTGATACAATCCATGGTGTCTTTTTCAACCATTCTGCTAAAGGTGCGGATGGAAGGATTAAGTGACATCGGTTCAAATTTCGACTTTTTCTTCAACCTTGCAGGAAAGGAATCATGGAGTTGCGGAGTAGGTACAGGAGACTCCTTATGTTGGAAAAATTCACGTAATTTTAATGATCTATTCAATTTGAACTGTTCCACCTTGATGACAAATGGATCCACTCTAGTGGAGGGCACAAAACTTAAGCCCTTAGAGAGTACCTGGAGTTCAAGTGGGGATAGCGGACGGTTGGAGAGGTTAAACACTAGTTCTTGGGAAACCTCTTCGGCTGGAACCTGGTTTTGTGTCCTCGTCCTTTTCCACTGCCCACCCCTGCGGGTAAATTTTTTGGAGCGTGGGGGGGATGGTGATCCTTTGCACGAGCTCCTAAAGGGTTAGAACCCGGGACTGGAGCCGATCTTTCAACATCACTGGCAGAGGAAAAATCTTCTCTGGAAGAATCAGTGTCACGAGCCATTCTTGAGAATCTGGAGAATGGACGCCTTTTGAAGGAACGCTGTGTAGAGTCGCCGCCTGTAAGCCAAGGATAAACTTGATGCTGCTGGTAATCAGTGTCGACTTTAGTTTTTTTATTTTTCTTATATTGAATCAAGTCCTTTTTGTGCTTGTCCAATTGGATGTTCATTTTTTCCAACCAGTTTGTGTTGGCATCAAGTGTCAATCTTTCTTTGTGCATAGTTTCAAAGCAAGCAATTTTTTCACGTATGTCGACCAATTCCCTTGAGACCTCTTCAATAACCGCGACCATCAGGTCGAAAGAACATTTATTCAAAATAGATGTCCATGTTTTGCAGAATTGTATATTGAAACGGCCCAGGGTAGGGACATTTCTTACTCTGAAGCCGCGTGGGATTTTTTTCTCACGCACATAGTCAGAGAGGGTCACCCCATGGTAGTGGTAATCCACTTCTTTTCTTTTTAGATTCAGCCATTCATGATAAAGCTGCACAGTTTCAGGGGTGCCGCTGGAGGAGAGCATATCTTCCTTGAACAGAACCCGATCATAATCGGTATCCGAATAACTGAATATTGCCCCATGTGCTAATTCCACGCGGGTTTGAGACATTGGAGCAGTAGCAGAGCGGTTAGTGTCCATTGTAGTAGCAATAATGCAGGGCACAAATCGTGCGCGATGTTTGCCACACTTTTTCCGTGATGTATCCACAAAGTGTGTCGACAGGTGCAGAGAAAAATAAAAGAACACCACAGATGGGTGCACGATAGGTGTATAGAAGTGAGAGTCCCACAAACCCAGTGGTTCGGCAGAAAAATGCTGCAGCGGGTGCCTTCCAGGAACAGGCTTGTGAGGTCTGAATCCAAATGTAGCAATGGGGACGGCGGCACTCCCGGCAAGCTGGAGGATAGAGGGAACAGTCGGTGCCTTCCACAGGTAGAAACGCCAAACTGGCGATTACCGCATATACAATGTAGTGGGGGCGGCGGCACTCAATACGAATAAACGACACGGCAGACGTGAGTTACCAACGTTTCGTGGCTTGTGTTGCCACTTTATCAAGGTGCCAGAGAACAAATAAAAACAAACTTACACTTACTTAAGTAGCCCACTGAGACGTCCATGGAACACGGCGTGCAACTCTGCTGCGTCAAGATGACGTCACCTGCATAGGAGCGGCGCAGTGTGTCACGGAGGACACGTGATCTACACACCAAAATATAGTAGAATAGAAAAACATGAATGAAGAACATAAATAAGCAAAATACACATTACAGCAAGACAAAAAGCATAAATGGCAAATATCGCAATAAAAAATACAATGAATTGATGTAATGCACCAATGAACAGTAACCTGGCAATGCATGAAGCTGTTATATAGAGAAAAAAATCCCACGCGGCTTCAGAGTAAGAAATGTCCCTACCCTGGGCCGTTTCAATATACAATTCTGCAAAACATGGACATCTATTTTGAATAAATGTTCTTTCGACCTGATGGTCGCGGTTATTGAAGAGGTCTCAAGGGAATTGGTCGACATACGTGAAAAAATTGCCTGCTTTGAAACTATGCACAAAGAAAGATTGACACTTGATGCCAACACAAACTGGTTGGAAAAAATGAACATCCAATTGGACAAGCACAAAAAGGACTTGATTCAATATAAGAAAAATAAAAAAACTAAAGTCGACACTGATTACCAGCAGCATCAAGTTTATCCTTGGCTTACAGGCGGCGACTCTACACAGCGTTCCTTCAAAAGGCGTCCATTCTCCAGATTCTCAAGAATGGCTCGTGACACTGATTCTTCCAGAGAAGATTTTTCCTCTGCCAGTG
The DNA here is from genome assembly GCF_055691185.1 of Crinia signifera. Lineage (NCBI taxonomy): Eukaryota > Metazoa > Chordata > Amphibia > Anura > Myobatrachidae > Crinia > Crinia signifera. Next base: position 367,046,529 of record NC_139217.1, on the reverse strand, counting down.
ATGTTGAAAGATCGGCTCCAGTCCCGGGTTCTAACCCTTTAGGAGCTCGTGCAAAGGATCACCATCCCCCCCACGCTCCAAAAAATTTACCCGCAGGGGTGGGCAGTGGAAAAGGACGAGGACACAAAACCAGGTTCCAGCCGAAGAGGTTTCCCAAGAACTAGTGTTTAACCTCTCCAACCGTCCGCTATCCCCACTTGAACTCCAGGTACTCTCTAAGGGCTTAAGTTTTGTGCCCTCCACTAGAGTGGATCCATTTGTCATCAAGGTGGAACAGTTCAAATTGAATAGATCATTAAAATTACGTGAATTTTTCCAACATAAGGAGTCTCCTGTACCTACTCCGCAACTCCATGATTCCTTTCCTGCAAGGTTGAAGAAAAAGTCGAAATTTGAACCGATGTCACTTAATCCTTCCATCCGCACCTTTAGCAGAATGGTTGAAAAAGACACCATGGATTGTATCAATGCCCCTTCCAGGGCTCCATCCAACTTTACAGCTGCCGAATGGCTTGCCCTTAAATCCTTGAGCAGTGACAGTACCATCTCTGTACGCCCGGCAGACAAGGGTGGTGCCACTGTCATTATGAATACATCCGATTATGTCGCCGAGGCCAATAGACAGTTGTCAGATTCTGACACTTATCTATTGCTGGATAAAGACCCGACTGTGTCTTATAAAACTGAACTGGACAAAATCCTTACTGAAGCGGTTGTCCAGGAGATTATTTCTTCATCTACAAAGGATGCATTAATTGTCACTCATCCAGTGACACCGCTACTTTATTTGTTGCCCAAGGTGCACAAGTGTTTGGTGAAACCCCCGGGGAGACCCATCATCTCTGCCCGGGGGTCACTCTACCAGAACACCTCTGTGTACCTTGACTATTTTTTACAGCCTTGCGTTCAGAATATGAACACTTATTTGAAGGATACTAATGATCTTCTCTCTAAATTGACCAATGTTGGTGATGTTCCTGACAACTGCACCCTTGGCACCATTGATGTTGTGAGCCTGTATACGTGCATCCCGCATGAGGCGGGATTGGATGCCGTATGCAGGCTCATAACTGATAACCCTCTTTATAAGGGACCTTGCATACAGTTTTTTCTGCAATTATTAAAGCTTACCCTGAAACGTAATTATTTTACATTCAATGGCAGTTTTTATGTCCAATTACAGGGATGTGCGATGGGGTCTTCCGTGGCCCCGTCGCTAGCAAATGCATTTATGTATGTGATTGATCAGAATTTGTTTTGCAATAACCCCTTATCCACCGGTAATTTACTTTTATACACCCGCTTTATTGATGACCTGTTGGTCCTGTGGGTGGGTGAAATTTCAGTGTTAAAGACCTTGCTGGATTCCCATAATGAGTCTTCTTCTCCAGCCAAACTGACATACTTGATTGACAAAATGGAAGTGCAATATTTGGACGTCAACATTAAGATCGTGGATGGACAAATATGCACCTCATTACACGTTAAAAGCACTGACAGAAACACGACTTTATTGGCCTCTAGTCATCACCCGGTTCCCCTGAAAAAGGGGTTACCATTTTCTCAGATGCTCAGAGTGCTCCGCATTGAGAGTAACCCTGTTGAGCGAGACAAATCCCTCAACACTATGGTTCACAAATTTCTGCAGCGAGGCTATGCCCTCCCAGACCTCATCCAGGCTAAAAACAAGGTCTTAGCATTAACCCGTGAACAAGCCCTTTTGACTACATCTAAAAATAAGAGCATTGATAACAAACTTATCTGGGTGAATTCTTTTCATAATAAAAGCAATGAGATAAAATCCATCTCACACAAATATTGGCCTCTCATCACCAGCGACCCTGCCCTCCCTGGTTTAAAAGATAAATCGATCATGTGCTCATACAAAAGAGGAAGAAACCTCCGTGACTATTTAGTCAAAAACAATGTCAGTTATCCACCCCCCAAAGCCACCACGTTTTTGGGGACTCCCAAACCTGGATGCTTTCGCTGCTGTGGCTGCACCACGTGCAGCTACATGATACCCGGTGACGTTTTCCATCATCCCTTTTCTGGGAAAAAATTCAAAATTAGGCACCGTGTCAGTTGCCATTCCAAATACGTCATTTATCTCCTTAGTTGTCCCTGTGGTCGACACTATGTCGGCAAGACCGACAGGGCATTCAAGGAGCGTGCCGCGGCTCACAGGTCTAACATAAAAATTGCATTAACATCTGGGCATGGTGAGCACCCGGTGAGCAAACACTTTGTTGAAGCCAGACATTCACTGACTTCTCTGCGATATCGTATCATAGATCATGTTCCCCCGCTGTCGCGCGGTGGGGACAGATCTTTGGTACTTTTGAAAGCAGAGAGTCGGTGGATTTACTTGCTAGACACTTTGGCCCCCCGCGGCCTGAATGAAAATCTCGGTCTGTCCTGCTTTTTATAATTGCTCTATATAACAGCTTCATGCATTGCCAGGTTACTGTTCATTGGTGCATTATATCAATTCATTGTATTTTTTATTGCGATATTTGCCATTTATGCTTTTTGTCTTGCTGTAATGTGTATTTTGCTTATTTATGTTCTTCATTCATGTTTTTCTATTCTACTATATTTTGGTGTGTAGATCACGTGTCCTCCGTGACACACTGCGCCGCTCCTATGCAGGTGACGTCATCTTGACGCAGCAGAGTTGCACGCCGTGTTCCATGGACGTCTCAGTGGGCTACTTAAGTAAGTGTAAGTTTGTTTTTATTTGTTCTCTGGCACCTTGATAAAGTGGCAACACAAGCCACGAAACGTTGGTAACTCACGTCTGCCGTGTCGTTTATTCGTATTGAGTGCCGCCGCCCCCACTACATTGTATATATATATATATATATATATATATATATATAAGTACTGTATATATATAAGTACAGTATCCAGTGTACAAAAAGACTAGTGTGTACATTAATGTCAAGGATCGTAACTAGGTTCTACTAGCGCTCCCCCAGTCTCCTGCTCCAATGTTCCAGTGGAAAATTTGTGGAGTGCATTTGGAACCTCCCCCCCCCCCCAGAAATCCTGCGTTTGTCACTGAATAGGGACATTTTTGTTAACTGGCACATAGAATAAGGTGTTGTACCTAAGAGTAACCAATCCAGTGGTGTCACTATCGGGGTGCGGGCAGCATCTGGGTGTCACCCTCAAAAGGTATGACTCTAAAGTGCAAGCACTGAAGACAGCCCAGTCTCCGAGGTCTTTCCTCAAGACACCCGGGGACTCCTCAGAACTAACTAGATTTCTGCATTTTCAAACACTTCTAGAAAAATAACAGAATATGTTATTTATAGGCATTTCAGCATGCTTTTGCTGTGGCATGTTCTCATAATGGCACCAATATACTATTACCTGTTAGGAAACTGAAATGCCATGTCTAATTTATAACACTTTAAGGTAGTAAAATATTTTGTGCTCAAACCTTAATGTGTTTATGTGAAGTCTGTTAAATGAGCATTCGCGTGCTCTAAGTAATGGTGTGGGCTGGGATTCGTATCCGCTGTGCACTTTTATGTGTGAAATCAATGCTGGATGCTAATTATTTGTAAATGCTTTTACTGTGCTAAACATAATAACACAAAGTGCATTAATATACAAATCTTTAAATCGGATAATTAAAAAAAATAAACATCACAATGATAATTACAACATAATGGCTTCCTGTGTATTTGCATTTAGGTGTCTTACCATGAATGGTTCTTACCGCTTGCCACTGGTGTAATTCTAGGTTCACAGACAGAACAGACAGAGCTAATTGGAAGACACTGAAGTAAGTAGTTTGGTGAGGACACACCGTGGGGTGTCAATTCCATCTGGTGGAGGCTGCCACTGGTTCTCATGTCTGTAGACAAGGAGATGATGCCACTGGTGGTCTTGTCAGGATGCAACATGAGGCCAGGGCTGTCTCTAGCCTATTTGGCGGTCAGTGCGAACAGGTAAAATGCGCCCCCCCACCCACACACACCTATAAACAGGAAAACAGTATGCATGCATGCTCCAGGATAGGAACGTGGTCTAGCAGGAAAGGGCATGGCCATGCAACAGGGGTGTGGCCTTGCCAAAAAAGACTACCTTGAAAACCTGGTTGCCACTCGTGTGGAGCCGAGCGGGACCCACCACCACAAAAGGACTCGTGATGAATCAAAGAACATTATCACAAATTATATGGGCTTGTGTGGGTTTCCTCCTGGTACTCCGGTTTCCTTACACAATACTCCCAAAAATAAACTGGCAGGTTAATTTGCTTCCTAAAACAGATTAACCCTGGTGTCCATGTGTCCTGAGGTGGCTGTTCACGATAGAGCCATATAGTACATACTCATAGATAAGATGGAATTTAAGGACAGCATATAATTAGACACAGCAAAATGAAGTAATCCATAGAAATCTTGGGCCAAATGTAATAGTATCTAAGTTAGTAAAATGTAAGAGCCTAGAGCTAAACTTGCACTTTTATTACAACTTGGTCAATAGAATAGGATGCAGTAACATGCAATCTTGTATGTTTCCTCAATCCTCAAGATCAAACAGATCAAACTTGCATGACTAAAAAATTCAAAAATGAAATGTCATGGGTGTCCCCCTAAATAAAAAAAATAAAAAAAACCTTTTGAGATGGCCCTGGTTCAAAAATATGAGGGAAAAAAAACTATGTGAAGTCCCCCTGTTTTTTTTTAAGGACCAGCATGGGGCTCTTGGACAAGACATGGTTTTAAAAATACTTGGAGGAAAAGAAGTAGGGGTCCCCGAGCACCAGGCTCTACTAAAATGGAGGTAATGCCACAACCAGGGGACACACTTTATGGGATCTCATGGCCAAAGCATTTCCCCGCATATCTAGTAAGCCCAAGCCAAGATTCTCTGGGGTAATAAATCGGGCACCTATCAAGGCGCCAAAGGCATGAGCTGAAGCCTTGGGCTATCCCTGGCACTGATGAGCTACGGGTTCCAAGTCATAGCATTTAGGGTTTCGTTTTTTAAGAATAATATTGTTATTTTTTACAGAAAGACTACAGGTTCCCACAGGCCTATCAGGTAATGATGTCAGGTACTGGTTGTTGAACAACAAGTACCAGCATGACCAACATCAAGGGCCTGCTCACACTTGTAATCTAGATGTTGCATTTTGTTTTTTTAAAACACACCAACTATTGTAATATTTTATCATATAAATGCAACGGAAACACCATTGTATTAATAACTCAAAAAATAAAGAGGGTTGGATCCTCACCAGGGGCAAAGGCAGGATTACTGGAGGGGTATTTCCCAATTTTGATTTTAGAGTGATTGTCTCCAGCCCAAGCAATATGCATAATAAGCACGTAGCAAGCTATAGTCTGCCCCAAACAAAGTGAAATGTATGTATTACGGTACTTCTGACATATGCAGGGCCAATGATCATGCAGGAAGGTTCTTGAAATACGGGGGACCTCTAGTCATTTTGTCCCCCGTATTTTGGGAACCAGGACCGGCCCTTGAGCCTGGTGCTGGTTTTATAAAATCAATGGGAACCCTATTTGTTTTGCCCCGTGATTTTATGAAACCAGGACCGTCTCTTTGAGCCCGGGGCTGGTTATGCTCAGGAGAGGGGACCTCACGCCATTTTTTTTTCCATTTTTTTTTGTTTTACTCTATTTTTACACCAGCAACATGCACAGATCACAATGATCTGTGCATGTCTCTGACCAATTCGCACATCAGACCCTGGTCTGAAAAAAGTGCGAATTATATTGACCAAAAAAATGCGATTTCCGTTTGCGCATGCTATTAAATAAGCGATTTGTATACTTTTCTGTGCGAAAACATCTGGGTGCGAATTAAGTGCGATTTTTTAATGCACTTTTAGAAAGTGCGATTTATTGCCAAGAAAATGCAAAAAATGGGCCGTTGCGCACCCTATTAAATGTGCGATATGGCCAAAAAATGCGAAAAATTAGAAATCGCAGTTTTTATGCGAAAATATCGCAAAAAAACAGAAATCGACTCCTATTAAATGTCACCCATAATGTCAGATATGTGAAAGTCTCAGAAAGTCTTGGACAAGTGTAATTAATATGATTTGAATATTTCTGTAAAATGTGTGAAAGTATCATGCAAATACTGTTTGTAGGAATTATAAAGATATGCAAAAATACACATTACAGCAAATAACAAAGGTTATGAGATGGTAATACGCAGAGCCAGATTAAGGTCTAAATGGGCCTGGAGCTGAAAATGATCAAGGGCCTACTATGCGCAATAATAGGGGTTGTGGCCAGCGCCTAATAATGTGGGGGGCGTGACCAGTGTTCTGGTTGGGTGGTCTGCTCATGGGTGTGTCTCTATTTTTGTAAATACTTTCAACTAGTTATATATGCCTGGAAAAAGCAGGGGTCTGACATAGGAAAAATGCAGGGAGATATCCAAAGGTGCACCCGCAGGATGCCGATGTCCTAAGATACTTGCGGGGTGAGGCGGCACTCCAGTCAGAATAAAATATTGTGCCGAGCGTAGCAAGGCACTGTGCCCTCTGCTTGGTGAGTGCAGCGAACCCGAAAGGGGGAGCGATCCACAGCCCCCCCTTGTCTGCATTGCGGCTGTCGGAAGTCCGGCGTCAGTATTTCGACCGCCAACATATCATACCGGACCCCATATATCCCTTAGACAAATCATGCAACACAATAGTAACCCCTTTATACTGTACACACCCCTTTATACTCTTACACATTATGCCACATGGAATGAGAAAAAAATTCACACTGACTGAGCCAAAATTCACACTATGGTTCACGGATTGAGTCAAAATTCACGTTATGCCACGCAGATTAAGGCAAAAATTCACATTCTGCCACATGGATTGAGCCAAAATACACACTATACCAAACAGATTGAGCAATAATGCACAATATGATTCATAAACGGGCATTGCGCGCCAAAGGTGTGCATTAAAAATTACACCATAATGTTAATGTTACATGTTAAGCCACACACCATAATGTCCATTACGTATTAAGCCAAACACCATAATGCCTATTAAAAATTATGCTACATAAGTGCTGCTTACCTATATGCTCATTGCCAGGGGTTCCATGCTCATTGCCAGAGTTTCCATGCTCATTGCCATGTGGGATTACATGCTCATTGCCAAGGGGGAATACATGCTTGTGGTAACTGAGGGACAGCCGCCAGGCAGAAATGACAGCCATTGACTGCCGGACAGAGAGCAGGGGGCTGCCCGGCTGTATTTAGAGCAATGTAGGTCCCAGCTATTTGATATAATACCCCTTTCACACCAGAAAATGCAGGGATTTACCCAGGAATATTGACTCAGGATCATGCAGGGACATTCCCGGATTGGCCCCTTTTACACCAGCTATATCTTCGGAACCAACTGAGCCATTTACACAAGGGATTCAAATTATTTTCAAATGATTTTGGTCCTGTGAAACTGGGCCATTTAGTTCCAGAGAAATCTGTCCTCAAACAACATGAACAACCATGAAATTACATTTCAAAAATGAAAAAAAAAAATTTGTTTACACGAAATATCTCTAGAACCAATGAACCCATATGGACCAGCCTGGTATCAGATTGAAGGCCCAATTTAGGTTAGACTGAGATCAACCTTGAGCTTCTGTGATGCCGTTGGAACCAGGTGGGAGTTGGAATTTGTGGGTCTCATGTTATCCTATGGGGAAAACGTTCCAGCTTTGCCTGGCAGTATCTCCGGTTCCCGGGGGGCTAGAGACTCGGTGCTGGGCTCGTTGGAAAGCCCTGACCCTCAGCTACAAAATGGGCATATTTAGAGAGTGGGCCTGGAGCTGTAGCTCCATCAGGCCCATTGTTCATCCGGCTCTGGTAATACGCGCTATTGATCTATTAGAGAAGTTTATACATTGTAGTAGATCCATGACTGAAAACGCCTACAGTATAGGCTTTATACTAGCACAGGGATTACAAGCTATGTTTCTGAATGACCTGGACTAGACATGTCCCTGTTTTATTGCTGCACATAAAGTACAGTAGCTGGAAAACAATCTATCTGCAAAGAGCCGAGAAAAAGTACTTGTTCTTCACTCTTTGGCTATTGACCCTACTCAGGGGCGTATCTCCACAGGAGAGACCTCTGTTGGGATCTTTAATTCCCGTTGACTCATATTTGAATTAAGGATCCACTTACTGATAAAAATACACCACCAATAGTCTGTGCATCAGTACTTCCATTCCTCTCTCTCCCCCCCCCCCCTTCTCTATAAACATTCTATCTTGCCGCATGGCTGGAACCACCAGCCATGTGACAAAATAGAAGCTGTGAAAATGTGACCACTATGTGATTACTATTGGCTTGTGGTCATATTCTAATATTCTAGGGCAGTGGTCAGGAAACTCGGTCCTCATTACCCCATGCAGTGCATGTTTTGCAGGTCTCCTCACAGAATCACAAGTGAAATAATTAACTCCACCTGCGGACCTTATAAAATATGTCTGTGAGTAATTAGTACACCTGTGCACCTGCCGGGTTACCAGCAAAACATGCACTGTGTGGGGTAATGAGGACCGAGTTCCCTGACCACTGTTCTAGGGGACCGTGGTTCAAAAAAGTTTGGGAGGCCAAAATGATGACGCATAGTTATGTATAATTACTTTATAACCCTTAAATATAACAACAAACGCTGAAATAATTGCACGCCAACACAGACTTGTAAAAAAATGTATAACAATGCTTTACTTGTAAGATAGCTTGATTACAGGGATTTGAAAATGCAGACTAACACAAGAAACATAAAATTGATTGGCTTATACTTAAACAATAATTCTAAATCAAATCAAAATGGAAACCTATCAAAGACAGTGATCAGCCATTAAACCTCATTCATAGTTACCTCCAGCCCCCGTGCTTGCCTGATCTTCCTCAACTGCCTGCCTCTTCCTTCTCTTGCTCTGATATTTAAACTTTACCCACATTAATTAATTAATCATAAGCATTGAGTCTTATTGGCCAGCTGCTTTCAGTCAATACTGTCATAATTCACCCATCACCCACCTTCCTTGTTTCTAGACCTTGGGGTCTACACAATATGAGATCGTTTTTATGCCAGTCATAGTTGACAAAATGGTTGCTGCTTCTGACAAACACCTGCTGCTTAGCACAAAGGGTAGGCTCATACGCCATGGCTAGTACCTTGTGCAACAAGCTAACACCATCTGCAGCAATAATAACAGTATTTAAGAAAACAGAGTGTAATAAAAGCATATACAACGGATGTTGTGGTATTACTATGTTTTATTTTATGTTCTCTTATAGCCACTATTTGCTCATGATTGCTACTGTGTAGTAATGGTTTGTGGTCTGTAGCCTACTCGTTGCTGGGAGGCTCCCAAAAATCGTGTGGCACTCTGGTGACTCGAGTAGGGATGGTGGTAGTGCGAAAGCAAATTAGGATTTCAATAAGGTTGCCAAGCTATCACATTATATATATATTATATATATAGCATACACGATGTGCGGCACTCGTAGCAAGAATAATCACGCAGAGTCAGGATCAGTAATACTTTACTGATCCTGACTCTGCGTGATTATTCTTGCTACGAGTGCCGCACATCGTGTATGCTATACATTCACCCTATTCGTGAGAGCACCGGGCGCAGTAACGTCTTAAGAGTGAGTGCCGGACCTATTGTACTATATATATATATATATATATATATATATATATCTATATCTATATCTATATAGATATAGATATAGATATATATATATATATATATATAGATATATATTTATTTAGTTATAAAATTATTTATGGGCTGATTTTATTTTAAACATACAGTATATTCATATACAGTAGCATCAGCATATTTGGATGGATTTTCCAACCACCCCCACATTTCATAAACAACCCTCAATCTCCCTAAACACCTCCCCCCAGATCAGTTTATATACAAAAACCTCTCATAGCATATAATAAAAAGCCCATCGCCACCCCCATAAACATATAGTAAGGAAGTGATGTGGAAACATAGATCCACATTCTAAACTTCCATGACAGGTCTATGTTACAATTAATTTGCATTTTAAATGTTTTCTCTCTCTCTCTTTTACTGCATAAAGTCTCAAATCAGGCATGTTGTATGAGTCAGGAACCATAAGAATGGAATATTTACAGGGGAATTAATTCAGAAAAGAGGGATCACTTTTTTCTGTATGTAGCAAAAATTCTTCAAAACCCACAGCTGTTCCTGGAAATCATACTGTAGAGTTCACAGCAATGATGTCATCAAAATATTCTATTGTAGTCATTTATCATCATGATATTCTATTGTGGTCATTTATGAACTGTAAAATTATTTACATTCCATCCTCATCATATAACATGGTACATTAGTCAGACTTGCTCAGGGCACAGTGCTGTAAAAGTGCTCATTGCAGCATTAGGAAATACAAACTCACCAAAATTTGTTTTCAAAATGGCAAAAAAGAAAATTACATCGTAATTCTGAAACCCAACATAATAGAAGTCAACATGTTCCAGCATGCCGTTCCTGAAAGTAGCGGGACATGCTGAGGTTTTCAAAGTCTGTAAAGCCTAAGTGGTCTGACCCTTAAGGTCCATACACAGTGCGTGACTTTGAGCTGAAAGCAGCTCAGTTTTGTCTTTTGTAAGAATCAGTTCTTATCCAAGAAAGGACATGTTCAGTTCAGTCATGTCTTCTGTTCTAGGATGGCCATCGACCATTGATGATTCAAAATCATTGTTTGTTTATGGCTTATGTTCAATACTTTTGCCATCGATGGGGATGAACCCTCCATCGATGGAACAGCAAAACCCTAGTTTTGCTTTTTTTTTCAGGACATGGCCAGGACATGGAGCATAGCTCCGCCCCTGACACCCACAAAGCCCCACCCCCACATTCTGCTTGGCCCAGGGGCCAGTCAGTTAAAGAAAATATATATAGTAATTGCTTCAGTGTAGTGTCCCCTCTTATAACGGTCTTTATTAACCATGTACTTGTCTGAAATTGCCTTGTACTGTAATTCATTATTTTCTTGTTTTTTGCTAATTTATTTAATGTTTGGTGTTGCGGAACACTTGTGGCACCATATAAATAATCCATCATAATAAAACAATAATAAACAGATGCCTCCTGCCTGCTTCTGTGATCCGCCGTTGCATGGACATCAGCTACCTGAGAAGACACCAGATTATGCAGGATGGTCAGGCTTTTCACACTGCTCGATCCAGGAATTTGAGTCCCTGGCATCACCACTCCCACAAAATGAGCATGGCGCGCTACATTTCCAGCAATACTGCCAGCTCATACCACCCCTGCCCTTAAATGCCTGCAACCTACATGCTTATGGGGCAGTAATAGGACCTGTTCTTCATTTGTGAAGAGCAACTCCTGCAAATTTGCAGGTATCCGACAATCGGAGACATACATAAACGTCAGGTTTATATAAAACTTTGAATCGGTATCAGTTCTTGGGGTATATGTGCTTCCCTACATTCAAAAGTCCTGGAAGAAATTTACACCGGTTGCTTGCCAGAAGACATAATGCTGAATATTATTGTCTCATGTCCTATGTTCTTATCCTCATCCCTCCACACTGCTGATCATTACCAGAGATTACTTTAATGTAATATGTTACCCTATTTTTAGACCTAGAGCAAAATGTCACCTTAATCAATCCTTATTTAGCGCCATTGCAAAACCATACCTCCTGTACTACCCACTCAAACAGCAAAAAGGTCATGTTAAAGAATCAGCAGGTAGAGGGAGTCAATGGGACTGCAGCAGAGAGGAGAAAACAGTGTGCAAATCAACAATCAAACCACCAGAAATAATCATTGTGAGGGCAATAAGGGGTATGCAAACTATACAGTGGCGTAACATAAAATTTTGCTCCCCCCCCCGCCAGGACAATATCGTCCCCCCCCCGTTAAAAGACAAGACCCCCCCCCCCCCGGGGAGCTGGCAGGGGGGTCCGTGCGGCGCAGGGGTACCTGTGGTCAGGGACTTGGGAGAGCCTGGAGGTCCCTGCGGCGCTGATTATGAGTTGCCGGGGTCCCTGCAGCAAAGTGGAAATAATGCGCTACCGCCGTGCGGCGCGGGAAGCACTTCTGACTCTGAAAACACTGGGCGCATGCTGATTGGCTGAATCTCAGCCAATCAGTGTGCGGCCGCGGCCAGTGTTTTCAAAGTTAGAAGTGCTTCCCGCGCCGCCGCACGGCGGTAGCGCAGTATTTCCACTTCGCTGCAGGGACCCCGGCAACTCATAATCAGCGCCGCAGGGACCTCCAGGCTCTCCCGAGTCCCTGACCACAGGTACCCCCGCGCCGCACGGACCCCCCTGCCAGCTCCCCGCTGCACCCACAAGCAGTGGGGAGCTGGCGAAGAAACAACAGCGCCCGCAGACCCCCGGCGCCTCCCCGCCACCGCGGGGGGCTGCGGCCCTTTAATTACGCCACTGAAACTATATTCTGCGATGTGTAATTCAACCCCTTTGTTACAGTAACCAGCACATCTCTTGTTAGAAATGACAGTATGTTTGTATAATATTGTTTTAAGAGTCTGTCTCGATCCCAAATTCAACACATTCATTTCCAGTTCATTGTAGTTATATATCTTGTTATTAAATGTGGGTGTGCTGACACTGCAGATAAGTGAATGTGCTATAAGCTATAAGATAATGTCCTACAATATACCATCTAACCTATCTCTGAAACTAAGCTTTAAAAATTGTTATGCTGAAATAGATCAATTTTATATTTTGCCATCTTTTACGATGCAGATTTGGAACTTTGGGTCTCTCTCTCTATTATTTCTTATGAAGCCAGCAGTAGGTAAAAGGATTTTCCATATTTACTGTGATATTGCACCATGCAGTGCAAATGATTTTGACTTCCGCTGAGAATCTCTTAACAAAATCTTTATCCCGAAAAAGTCACATATCTAGGATGGCTGCTCAAACTAATCAAATCAATTTGCTGAAAGCAAAGCCAACAAAAAAAACCCCATTAAGCTCATAGTACATCTAAAAAAAACAACAGACAATGTAGAAATAGCTTTTAATTTTTTTTGATTGATTCCTCTTAAAGAAATAGCAAAGATAATAATTCTGAAAAAAGTGTATCATTTGTATTTTTTTATATAAAATTGCAGGATTCAGATGGATTGACCTGATTCCATCCTGCAGCCCAGCCCATATGGAGTATATGATGTCATTTGGCTTATCTGGCCCTAAGTAAAGCAGCTTGCCTAAAGCTGCTCAACATCTTCCAGTCAGAAATTTATATAGCATTTAAAGCTTCTATGGGTAATATAAAATGTATATAATGAATTATCAAGTTAAATTGCATGGTTACCTTGGTACATTCATGTATCAGGGCAGGTCTTTACTTGTAACACCTGGTTAGCGCACTCCAGAATCCACAACTTGGAGAAAAGGCTTAGCTATGTTCAGAGGGACAGGTCAACAAACTTAATGTGCAGATCTCTTTGGGCCAGATGTATCAAGCTTCAAAAGTGAGTGATAAATAAACAACCAATGAGCTCCTACCTGTTATGTTACAGACTGGGTTTGAAAAATGGCAGGTAAGAGCTGATTGGCTGGTTGTTTATTACTCTCCACTTCATCACTTTTTGAAGCTTGATACACCTGGTGCTTTATATTGGTAAGGTGCAGCCAAGAACTATTTGCTGGAGTCAAGAGATGGGAGTCTTTTAGTGCCTAGTAACACCCCCTGGGTGCTGAACATGAATGTACTGTATTTCTTCTCTGTTATACAGAAACCCTGGACTCATCACTGAACTGTGAGAAGAGGCGAAGGATGGTTCCCATTTAGTCAGTGGGGAGCTCTATTTCAGATGGGGTGTTGCAATGGGCAACATGGGATGTTGATATGGTCAACCAATCAGATGCTATAAATAGTATTATCATCTAGAATGTGCTAAATAAATAAGAAGTAGATTCTGATTGGTTACCCATAGCAGCATCCTATGTGAAATAGAACTCCCAACTTAGTAAAACAATTCTAGTGTGTCTATCTGTCCTGGTAGTGTGAGAAGCTGGGACACTAGTACGATTTGGGCTCTCTTCATCTGATTTCAAAGGATCGGATTGAAATATCAGGTGAAAAGTGTCAAATCATATGTGTTTCATCTCCAATTCCGATCCGATGCTCGGTCCCATTCTCATTGTATGGGAGCCAGATATTGCAAGTGTTGCCACAAGAATTTGTCAAATACTGCAGCACCTGCTGGGATTGCATATGATACATCGTATGCAAAATGACCACATAACAGTGATGGGTGGTTCAAGGGGGATTACATGCAATGTCAGCCCTCTGAGAAGTTGCACAGTGTATGTGTGCCTTGTGTGTGCCCTGTTATCCTGTGTCCCAGTACTTTCAGTGTTTCTGCCTTATCTGTAGATCTTTCATCTACTGTAGCACTGTCATTGTGTCTGTCCATCAGTCCTGGGAGTGGTTTAGTCTGCTTTATCAGTTGGCCTGTGTCTCAGTCCTGTCTGTGCGTCCACCAGTTCTGTCTGAATGCCTGCACCAGGTATGTTACTTGTATGATGCAGAATGGTAGCTCATTATAAAGCATGGGTATGTGTAATATTGACTGTAAATTTGTAAGTTTACAGTATTTGTTCTTAGGGTTCAACGTCCATCTTATTGCTCCGAGTTCTAAGTCACACAATCTGAACATGAATACATAAAACAAGTGCATTTACTTTTATAGTGACATCAACAGACCCGATCAGTTCAACAGAGAAATACATACCCTCTAATGTGATCCATTCCATTACATCTACAATGCTCTTCTCCTGGACTTTCCCCTTAATATATATTTGCGATTGCTTGTGTTGAATCACCCTTCTCATCAATGAACTTGTTTAACACAGATGTTGGCAATCAAACAATTATCAGGAAGTCCAGGAGAGCAGAGCATTTTGTACCTAATGTAACAGGTCATGATGGAGGGTATGGAGGTACATATAATTATATAATAAAATACTACCATTAATAATAATATTATAACAGCTAGACCTTCTATAGACATGATTTCCATATGAATATAGTAATATGAGGATCTGCTAGACCTTCTGTAGACATGATTTCCATGTGAGAATAGTAATATGTGGATCTGCTGCAATACCATTTACAGATGACAGGTGGCAGCCTACTGTACTACATTCTGGAACTCTAGACTGTACCCGAGTTTGTAAGTGCACCACCTCTCCCGAAGGGAGGTTACCATTGGGAGACTCCACACATGTTCTAAACACTGATACAGTGGCGTAACTATGGAGGGTGCAGGGAATGCAGCTGCTATGGGGCCCGGGCCCTTGGGGGGGAGGGACCCAGCAGGCAATCCCGTGCACCCGCTTATTTCTATTTAAGGAATGCTGAACGGGCAGGGTTATGAATAGTTGCCCTTCACCTGAACAGGCAGTGCAGTGTCTGCTGTGCCATCCCATGCCCCCTCCCCCGTTTAGCAGCAATGATTTGCTTAATGAAGGGGGAAGTGGTCTGGCTGATCCAGCCTACTCCTTTACCCTCTCCCCTCTTGGGATGCTGTCAGTACTCAACTAAACGTCACCTTCAAGTGCCCATATGAGGCTGCTTCTTGTTCTGTTTGCCTGTTTATCAACTTCAGTTTCATCACTCGTATTTCTACAAACTCGCTCTTAAGGTGCCCAAACACGCTGCGTTAGCAGCGTGCAATGCAATTCGATGCACGTTCCCTCGGCCCATTCCATTAGGTACAATCTCATAACTCAATACCCAACCCTCTGGCCACCCACATACTTTCTATTCCATTTCAAACCCCTGTTTAATCTTCTCTATTTTAGACTGAAATCATCAGCAGTGGCCTCTTCCTTCATTTTCTCCTTGCAGCTATATCCCTGTTACCAGCTTTTTTTGTTATTTCTCTTTCTCTTATCCCACACTGGTGACTTTGCAACCCAAACCAGTATCTCTGGTTATATAGGTTTGTTAATATTTATATTAAGTTATCCTATATAATGATACTTTCTAATACCTGTATGGTAAAAAAAGAGTGGAGAAAAGGACAGTGGACAAACTGCACACAGCCTTGACAGAACATTTATCAAGAGCATTTTATAACATTGGGGCAGATGTATTAAGACTTAACAAGAGATAAATGCAAGGGTGATAAAGAGAGATAAACCTCCAGCCAATCACCTGCTAACTGACTTTTTTCAAACACAGCCTGTAACATGTCAGTAAGGATGTGATGGGCTGGACGTTTATCTCTCTTTATCACCCTTGCATTTAACTCTTGTTAAGGCTTAATACATCTGCCCCAGTATATGTAGCAGTTGATTGGTTGCTACGGCAATTTCTCCACTGCCCGACTTCAATATTTTCACTGCTTCATAAATAGACCCCACAGTCTGCAGAATTCTAGACCATTTGTTGTTTTCAACATATAAATGGGCCCATTTATCCTTCCAAATAGATGAATTCTTTTTTCTTGCTTTTGAGGAAATAAAATACAGTATATTAGACCTATTCAGTAAATAAGCAAACTTCCATCTCCAATGTAACTTGCCATTGCCATACACTTTTTCAGATGGCATTAGTTCCTGAAGGGTATTCTATTAATGCATGCGCAGAAACACTGCTGGAAAAGTTTCAGTAGTAGGTCCGTGAAAGTGTTAATGGTGTTAGTGGTAGGGCTTGCAGGCCCATTGGAGCAATAATGAATTGTATCCACCACCATATACAGAATATGTCCAATTCTGAAGATACCCCATAATATTTATAAACACCTTCCAGTGTGTTTTCTGTGCAGCACCATAGAGAGGGAGAGAGTCCTCTGTATAAAGTGTCTTCTATATATTGGAGATTAATTTATGATGGAGATCATATGCCAAAATTAATTTCCAGTTTTCAATCTAGCAAGCATTCTGTTGTTGTTGAATACTGTTAACCATTCAGTTGTGATTTATATTTATTATTAGTACACCGCAAGGGTTTAACTACCATAGGTGCAGCGAGTGCAGCTGCTATGCGGCCCAGAGCTGAGAGGGGCCCACTTTGCCTGTCAAAGTATCATGTTCTAAATACATTTTCCAGCAATAGTTGATGAATAGGGGCCCTTACAAACTTTTGCTATGGGGCCCACATGTATCTAGTTACGCCACTGGTACACCGTCATCTCCCTTTCACCGATATGAAAAGGCCTCATAGCCAAGTAACATTGAAACTGTTACAAAAGTTTTTCTGTGGGTCCAAATATGGTCGCATATTGAATTGAATGGATTTAACGGATTTTACTAACGTTGTAAATTGATTACAGTGTTCACTTGAGGGTCTTGGTCTAATCTTAATGTGAAATAACACATCCCTGAAAAGGTGGGAAGAATTGACTAATAATTCAAATCAGATTAAAATTACATATGGCGAGTGATTTTTTTTAATGCAAAATATTCATAGAAATGCACCCTGGGATTTCATGGCATTGGAAATTGAAAATAAAGCTGATGTTCATTTACATATTTTTATTACATCTACATAAAGTTACAAAGGCACCATCAAGTTAGTTTGTGTTCAATTCCATGGGCACATTCCCAAAAAAGATTACACTGTGATTTAATCTATATTGTGATTTGATTCTGCATTAATGTGTCAGGATTGGAGCCCAGGAGAGCTAAAAAATATGGCAGTTTAAAATCAACTTAATAAAAATATTTCCTTGCTCTAGTTTTCAGTGTTATATTTGAAATAAAATAGGTGGGGAAGGAATATAGGTTTCTATCTCATCAAACTTTGCTAAGTCGAGTACAAAAGTAGTGGAAATATCATTGGACAGCTTGCAACGGGATCTGGACATTTTCGCTCAGCTGCTAATTCTTTGCTAGCCGTACACATCCATTTATACAGCGTGCACATCAATCCGCAAGGCAGGATTTTACTATAGTGGGCAGTGGCGTAACTATAAATTTTGCTCCCCCTGCCAAAAAGTTTATAGCGCCCCCCCTCCAGGCTCCTCTCCAGCATGTTTACCCAGCGTGTGACGTGATGATGTCACATGTATAACGGAGAAGCTGAAGCAGGAGAGGAAGAGAGACCAGCAGACACTTCTGATTCCCTTGGCTCTGACGCATCCCCTAGCATGCCCATCTGTCTGCCCATCCTGTACACAGTAGCCAATAGCCAGCTTTGTGTACAGTCAATTGAATCAGTGGGGAAATTTGTCATCTCTGCCATGGCTGCACCCGTGCTGCGGCTGACTCACCTCCAGTGCTCAGTCAGTGGGCAGCGGCAGGCAGCAGCATGTCAGTGCATCAAGCAGGTGCCGACGCCCACACAGACCCTGCTGCTGCTTGCTCCCCCAAGCGGCTGCTGGGGCTGCCTTACAGTAGTTACGCCACTGATAGCGGGGATGCGTCTACCTGTTTGCAAGCTGCTGCTAATTTTCTTAACAGTGATCAGGTCTGAATCGGGCCCATACTGTGGGATATAGGGCCTAATTCAGCATTAGTCACGAGAAGATGCAGTTGTGTGCCAGCAGAAAGCCACAAATGTGAATAGGTCTGAGTCTACCATTAATCTGCGGCTGAGACAGCCTGGAAGTGGACCCCTGCTGACGCCAGAGACCCTCCCCGATAATGCCTGGGTATGCCTGCGTTTTTTCAACACACACCCATAAAATGGCCGTTGTCCGCCCCAAATGCTTCCTGTCAGTAAAACTGTAGCTCCATTGCTTTTACAATCCAGAACGAAATTTAGTTGCCATTTTCCATCGTTCATGTGCAATGCCTATGGTATGCATTCGCAGTCATTCGATAAATGCTCGATTTATGAATTCTAATTAGTGATCAGGCTCATAGTGCGGATTGTATACAATGTGGGACACAGAACAGGTTGGATAAAGTGCACGTCAGATACATAAATAGTACATTTACTATCAAAAGTGGTGTCGGCAGTGCGGGGGTGCTGGTGGTGTCTTCCGAATGGGGAGTGGCGGTGGTGGCAGTAGTACAGGAAACCCGGCGATGTCCCCAGTTTGAGGGTGCCAGTGGTATCCTCAGTTTAAGGGTAATGGCTTTGACAGCAGTGGGGAAGGGGGTTGCAGTTGTGGCAGCAGTGCAGGGGTGGCAGTGGTATCCTAAATGTGAGTACATTCAGTTTTGGCAGTACAGAAATGTAAGTGGTATCTTCAATGTAAGTGTGAGGGTGCTGGCGGAAATGGTAGCTCAGGTGATAATGTCCTCCGTGGGGGTACGGGCAGTGTAGGGGGTGGTGGTTTTGTAGGCAGTGCTGGAGTGCCTGTGGTGTACTCGAGGTTGCTAGTGGTGCAAGAATGCTGGTGGTGTCGGTAGTGCAGTTATGCCAGCAGTATTTTCAGTGCAAGTGTACAGTGATGTCAGCAGTGTAAGAATGCCTGTGGGGAGATTGCCAGCATCTCAATATCCAAAGTGTGGGGATCAGTGCAGTGCCTTTTGCGTGGGGATTCCATCAGGGTGCTTAGCGTGGTGGTCCCTGCAGGTTCAGCAATGCAAGGGACACAGGTGTGGGTGGCATTGTCCTCAGAGTGAGGGATGAGGGTGGTGCCATTTTCTGTGCGTTGTGCCATTGAAGTCAAAGGGTAAACGCTGATTGGCTGAGAACCATGACAGCTTTCTCAGCGGCCACCCATTGATTTCAACGGGACATTGAAACCACACACCTGCCCACCACTGTCGCTTGCCTGTTCCCTGCAGGGCCCCGGTGACACTTATCCACTGCTGCATTCTATCAGCGTCTCTCTCAAATTTGGAGGGTGCTATTTGCCCCACCCCGTTCCGACACCTCTGCACGAAGTATATGCACAAACAAAGTACATATAATAACTGCAAGGACAAGGTACAGTATATTGCACAGTCACTTAGCTGAGAGTCTTGATACTCGACAAAGCAAGGCAAGCCAAGGCATGAAAAAGAATGGTCTGACAAAGCTTTAATGCATACTTTATAAAGAGTTATCTTGGACAGCTAATACATGTAAGCATTCAATTCCCTGGTTTAGAGTGCTGCCCATCGGGACTAGCAACCTCAATGGCTGGCGTGTCTCTGAGCCCCAGTAACCTAGCAATGGCAGGGACCGACTACCATGATGAGACATGGCTCATCTGCACAGAAAAAAACTTTACATGTCCTTTACTAGAAACACAAATCAGAACTAATGGTTTTTATGTTCAAAAGAAACCTGTTTAGACTTGTTTTTGAGTTCAAATGACAACATGTTCTAATTTTAGCTGTACATTATTAAGAAAATATTGGAACATCATAGAGCCAGATGTACTAAGCCTTGAATAGTGATAAAATGGAGAGTGATAAACCACCATCCAATCAGCTCCTAACTCTGGGTTGCCTACCCTCCTGGAATTGCTGGGAGGGTCCTGAAAATTGGGTCCCCCTCCCAACCTCCCAGAAAGGTGAGCAACCCTCCCATTTCCCAGTGACAGAGGTTTAAATTGCTGCGATTCGCAATTTTCAGTGGAGGGGATGGGGCTAAATATGCAAATAGTGGATATTTAGCCCCACCCCCCTCCTTGCAGACCCACGACTTGCAGGATTTGCATTACTGGGGGCAGGGACTAATGATGTCACCATCAGTCCCGCCCCCAGAAGTGCTGCCGGCAGTCTACTCTCCAGGGTTCTCCCGGAGAGGAGACTGTAAAAGTCGACAACCCTATCCTAACTTTCATTTGTCCATACCTCCCAACTGTCACGACTTTAGAGGGACAGTCCCGATTTTCGGGTCCTGTCCCGCTGTCCCACCCGCGGCAGGCATTGTCCCGCTGCGGGGGGGTGACAGTTGGGAGACCCCCAATCTAGTAGAATAGACGCTGTGCGCATGCGCACAGCGTCTATTCTCGTATGAAAATGAGGTCGCGGCTAATTAGCATAAGCCGCGCCCTCATTTGCATACGCCCCGCCCCCTTTTGGGCGCTCACGCGGCTTCGCCGCGCGAGTGTCCCTATTTCATACGGACAGAAGTTGGGAGGTATGATTTGTCTGTTACATGTTTTTTAAACCCAGTCAGAAGCAGATTGGCTGGAACTTTATCACTCTTCATTTTATCACTTTTCAAGCTTAGTACATCTGGCCAAATCTTTAAGACCAGTTACATTTATTTATTTCATTGATTACTCCATATACAGTAGTTTACATATTTGTTTTGTAAGGCCATACACATGCCTGGATACTTTCCACACAGAAGATTTGCCAGAGACTTACTGTATGCCCCGAATCATCCAGTATAATGAGGGCAGGTCGTCTTGTTTGAATACCTTGGTTGAGGTATTCTTAGAATTATGTCTTGTAGATCATTGTAGTCTTGAAAGAAAATGTTAAATTACTGAACGGATGAGGCTGCTGTGCATCAAAAACCTGTCTCATCATTATCCCTTTGGGAAGCAATAAAAAAACATACTTTAGGGTCCTTTTGGCAAAAATATGGTTAATTGCATTAAGGCTGGATGGTTTTTAAGTATAAAAGGGTAGTAAAATATAAGCTGTCCGCCAGAAAACCTATCAGTTTTGCTGCATATTGATTTAAAATGTAATCGCTCTTGCAAGTGTAGTTGGAAGAAATGTTACATTTTGGCAACGATTCCTTCAAGTTGTGAAATCTTTGAGATTTATAATATTATTAAAGATAGCAGGGCAACAGTTCTCATCTTAAGCTTCAAACGGATTCTTATCAGTCAACAGCACAACTCTAGATCTTAAGGGATTGACAAATATTTAACTATATACTGTAAGTTTACAATTACACAGTGCAGGACATCACGTAATACTGTATGTGACGTCCCCATTCAGGGCTAGTTGGACTAGTTACAGAAATTCCAGTCTTTGGAACTCTACTCATTAAAATAGAGAGTTGTGGCATAATTCTTGCTATAATAACACAATTGGTTATTGTACATGCAGCGGCGTAACTATAGCACCGCAGCCCCCGCCACCGCGGGGGGGGGGGCGCTGTGCATGTGGGGGCGCCGGGGGCTGCGGTGCTATAGTTAACCCCCCCCCCAATCCCCCGCAGACTTACCTATCTCGCTGGTCCCGGCGGCTCCGTTCTTCTGCTGAGGACCACCAGAAAATGGCCGCCCCCATATAGCACACAGTTCTCTGAAACTGTCTGCTGTATGGGGGCGGCCATTTTGTGGTGGTCCTCAGCAGAAGAACGGAGCCGCCGGGACCAGCACGATAGGTAAGGCTGTGGGGGATTGGGGGGGGGGGTTTGCATAGGCGGTGGGGCGGCAGGGCAGGGGGGTAGGGGTGCTTGGCGGGGCGGCGGCGAGGGGGGCACCCGAAACGTACGCCACTGTGTACATGTACATAGAAAAGCATTGTTAATGGGACAGAGTAGATATAATGCATGTCAGTGATTTTCAACTTTTTTACCTTGCAGCACACTAAATAAGATTTTAAAATTGACAAAGCACACCGTGAGATTCCCACAGGACAAAACACACTGGCCTCCACATGAATGAAAAACCAAATGTATTTGTTCCGATATAAAAAACAGTCACACTGGTCCCCACAGGTAACAAAAATAAAATACATTGGCCTTTACATGAAAAGAAGAGACCAGTTGAACTGGTGGTGGCTGTAAACTGGTTTGGGCAGCTCAATGTACACTAGTGTGCCACACCACAGTGGTTGAAAAACACTGCTGTAGGTTCAGGGGCGTAACTAACTATTCAGCGCCCCCCCGCCGCACGTTTATTTGGCGCCCCCCACCTAACCTGCCCCCCTTCTTACCCGCGGTCTGCGTCGTCTCGCCCGGCTCTCTGTCGGGACCTTCCTGACGTCACGTTCCCGGCCGGCTCCTGCTGCTACAATGAAAACGGACTCTTAGAAAATGGCTGCCCCCATACTGCAGACAGAAAACTGTCTGCAGTATGGGGGCAGCCATTTTCTAATTGTCAGTTTTCATTGCAGCAGGAGCCGGCCGGGACCGTGACGTCAGGAAGGTCCAGACAGAGAGCCGGGCGAGACGCAGACCGCGGGTAACTATAGCCCCGCAGCCCCCCCGGCGGCGCCCCCAATTTCTCTGCGCCCCCCCGCCACCGCGGGGGCTGCGGAGCTATAGTTATGCCACTGTGTAGGTTTCAGCTCAGTTAATTTACAGTTGAAATATTTTTTTGAACAATTTGCAATGTTATTGATGGCATATGATTGTTTCATAGAAGGAAATTTCTATGTTGGCGCACAATTCATGCCCATATAGGAGTCTGAAAACAAACTAGTTTAGAATAGTTTTTGATGGTCATTTGTTCAAGGCCATATGTTCAGAAGGATATAAATACATTAGAGACTGTACAAAGAAGGGCAACTAGTGTGTATGGCCCAGCGATTGCCTACTAGCGATGATGCGTGCTCCCGCATCATCGCTAGGAAAGTGGTTAATCTGCCGGTGATGATGTCTGTGACAAAACGTGTTAGTCCCAGCGTCTCTCCTGCTTGGTGCCCCCGTCTGACGGTGCGGTATACTCTGCGGCGCAATCCAGTGTCTGCGGTGATCTCTGGTTCCTGATGACGATCGTGGCTTGAGGGGAGCAGTCTGCCGTGGATATTGTGTTATATCATGTGGTAATCAGTCCACAGCGCTCTTATACATGGTACGAGCAATTGTCTTTTTATGCCTGGAGTTTGTTACATTCTCCTACTGTATATTAAAACTTTTTTATCTTCACTATGAGGTGCCCCTCTCTCTTCTGTTTGTTTTAGACTCTTGTTCATCCCGACCCTGGATGCCTTCCCACATGAGAGGTTGCCGCAGTTCATAAAAGTGGACTTGGTGCTAAATTCATATATACCCTTAAAAGTCGGGTTTGGACTTTCTTATTGGACTCACTTATCAGCGCTGATCACACCTGTGTCTTTTACATTGTTTGGTTTGTTTGTTGGGTCAATTGTGTGGGTTCAGCTGCTTATTAACTGCCGAGCTCCAGTGTAATTATGTGGAGACATGGTGATTTGACCATCATAAGATCACAAGAATGCAGTTGTATTTTTAGTGAGGTTAATAATGTGTTTACACCATCTGTTGATCAGCCTAATAAAGCTGACCTTATATTGAATTTCGAAAAATTGCATGTAAAAAGGCCAAACTTTGGTGGGACTTAAAGAGTCTAAAGGCCCCCATACACTAGCCGATTTTGGTCAGATTTCGGCCTGTGATTGGCTGAGCGCTCTCTCAGCCAGTCAGCAATTGGCTGAGAGAGCGCTCAGCCAATCACAGGCTGCCCATTCATTGTATAGGCTTTTTTTTTCTAGCACTGACAGCTCCCGGCTCCCTCTGCCCGGCTCTATGCCGCCTGTGTCCCCCGCAGCGTCCCCAGCCCCCCCTCCTCCCACCAGCAGCCCTGCTCTGTAGCCCCCCCCCCCTGCTCCCCGGGTTTTTTACATGTGATAAATCGAGACGATTTATCACATGTAAAAAATGGCACATCAAGTGCCAATCTAATCAAGCTCCCCCGGGGAGCAGCCGGGGAAGCTCAGGGGGAAGTCGGGGGCGACTTGTCCTAAGGACAAGTCGCCCTAGTGTATGGGGGCCTTTAACAAATATATTGATTGCAAAAGAATCCCACGAGGGCTTTGCCTATTGAAGTCACCTACTATAGCAGGGGTCTTCAACCTTTAAGACAGCGTGGGCCACCTAAAAAAATCCAGTGAAGCCCGAGGGCCACTATACTCTACTGCGGTATTTCGGACAGCCTCATAGAATCACAGCTCCCCTATAACATCAGCACAGTCCTTCATAGATAGTTGGCACAGCCGCCCATACTCAGCACATAACCCCCCCCACACACACACACACACATACCCAAATAGTTATCAGCAGCCAATTTGGGTTCCAGTGCAAACAGTAAAATTTGTGCCCCCCCCCCATATATAATTTGATATTGAATAAATTGCACGCGCCGTAGACGCGCTCCCAAAAAGGGGTGTGGCCTAATTATAACGAGTGTGAACTAGCAGGAAAACAATTACCTGTCACCTCTTTTGCAACCTGCATGACCAGACATTGGTTACCGCAGGAATGGTCGTTGTCCTCACACGCTTAAGTTGACTGAAGGCTGCACAGTGACATATAAACATGAAGGCCCACACAGTGACCTAGTACGCCTCACAGATCGAACCCAAACAATGAAAGGCTACTTAAATCAATATACACTGTTACACTGTTTATCCATAATACACATTACACATTATGCCGCACACCGTGATGCCCATTACACATTAATCCACACAAAAATTATGCCCATTGCACATTATGCCCCACACTGATGCCCATTATGCCACAGACCATAATGCCAGCAGTACTCCTGCTTATACATATGATGCCCCAGCAGTGCCCCTCACCTACAATGCCCCAGCAGTGCCCCTCACCTACAATGCCCCAGCAGTGCCCCTCACACACAATGCCCCAGCAGTGCCCCTCACACACAATGCCCCAGCAGTGCCCCTCACACACAATGCCCCAGCAGTGCCCCCTCACACACAATGCCCCAGCAGTGCCCCTCACACACAATGCCCCAGCAGTGCCCCTCACACACAATGCCCCAGCAGTGCCCCTCACACACAATGCCCCAGAAGTGCCCCTCACACACAATGCCCCAGCAGTGCCCCTCACACACAATGCCCCAGCAGTGCCCCCCACACACAATGCCCCCAGTAATGCCCCACACACAATGCCCCCAGTAATGCCTGCAGCATTGCCAGGTCCCCTGCTCCCGCCAGCTGTACCTCCTCATCCTGCAGCTTTGCCGGGTCACCTGCTTCCACCATCCATGCCTCCTCCTGCAGTTTCGCCGGGTCCCCTCCGCCAGCTGTGCCTCCTCCTCCTGCAGTTCCAGCACCGGGTCCCCTGCTCCCGCCAGCTGCGTCTCCTCCTCCCGCAGCTTCGCCGGGTCCCAACTCCCTAGCTCGTGACCAGACGTGCCTCCTCCTCCCTCAGCCATGCTGGATCCACTCCTCTGCCCTGCCTGCAGCCAATGGAAATCGGGTAGGCGGCACCCGGGGGGACTCCATTACGCTGCCTCCCTCGGCAGCGTTTTCTTTTACTTAAAAAAAAAAAATCCTGTGCATGGCGGGCTGGCGGGCAGGGGGCCACTGAGATCAGCTCCGCGGGCCACTCGTGGCCCGCGGGCCGTGGGTTGAAGACCCCTGTACTATAGGGTCAGATAATGAACATTTTCTTAAGGATTGGTACCGCATTTTAGATGAATGCTCGTCAGAACTTATGAGATTACTTGTGTCTGAAAAAACTAAACTTTTTAAAGAACAGAGAGACAATTACAAACTACAGCTGTAGATTTAGAGAACATTTTGGATAAAGATAAAATTGCAACAGTTAAAACACAAATAGAGAAAAAAGTGTCAGTTATTGAAACCAAAGTTATTAAACAAAACAGAAAATTCGGTACTCTTTACCTAGCACGGCGCCCATCGCGGCCATCGCGGGCATTGAATGCACTAAAAAAATCGGGTGCGACGCGACCGACGCGATGGCCGCGATTTCCCATAGGGAACAATGTTAAATTTCTCAATTGACCCGATTTTTCTGTTCAATGCCTCAATTGACCCGATTTTTCCATAGCAAACAATGTTAAATGGCCCACAGAGGCCAAATAAGCACCCTAAAGTGTGAAATGGCCCCCACAATTGTTAACTCCACCTCACGATCAACGTGTACCCGAAGCGTGGCGAGCGTAGCGAGCCCGCGAGGGGCGGCGGTACGCGTCCTATGACCTTTTCATACCCCCACTATCCACGTCGGCGTGGAGTTGAGAATAGAATAGTGTGGCAAGCGCAGCGAGCCACCGAGCCCGAAGCGTGGCGAGCGCAGCGAGCCCCGCGAGGGGACGCAGATACCTGTGAAGCCCGCGAAGGGACGCGTTTACCTGTGAAGGTATCCGCGTCCGCTCGCCACACTATTCTATTCTCAACTCCACGCCGACGTGGATAGTGGGGGTATGAAAAGGTCGTAGGACGCGTACCGCCGCCGCTCGCCACGCTTCGGGTTGACGTTGATCGTGGGGTGGCGTTACCATTGTGGGGGCCATTTCACACTTCAGGGTGGCTATTTGGCCTCTGTGGGCCATTTAACATTGTTTCCTATGGAAAAATCGGGTCCATTGAGGCATTGAACAGTAAAATCGGGTCAATTGAGAAATTTAACATTGATCCCTATGGGAAATTGCGGGCATCGCGTCGGTCGCGTCGCACCCGATTTTTAGTGCATTCAATGGCCGCGATGGCCGCGATTTTTTTACCTGCGATGCCCACGATCAAAATCGTGGGCGCCGTGCTAGGTAAAGAGTACCGAAAATTATTTTATGGGACAAAGCAAACTATGGCCCTTATTCCGATTGAAGCGGTACGGCCCGCATGCGGCCGTACCGCCGATGTTTTCTCTCTGCACATGCGCAGAGGTCACTCTGCGCATGTGCAGGGGAAATCTCCGTTTAAAAAAATTAGACGCCGCAAAGGGGGCGTATAGGGGCGTGAGGGGCTTCAGTCCCTCATTTCCCTATGTATACGCCCCGCGTTTCATGGGCGTTCCCATGCAAACGCGGGGCGTACGCATGGTAATGAGGGCATGACGCCACTCATGGGGGCGGAAAGCTGACGTCGGCGGATGTCAGCTTTCAGCCCCCATACAAGCTACCACACGGACGATTGTCCGTGTGGTCTCAGCTTGCGGGAGCTGCCGCGGCGTGCGGTCCTGCCTTCGATGGTCGTCGACCATCGAATGCAGGGGGCAGCTCCCAGCATGGTGGAGGCGTACGCCTCCACCATTTTCGTGCGGTTCGCCAGCCGTCCGTGTACGGACGGCCGTGGCGAACCGTATGGTGGGCGGGGATTCGTCTGGTGCGGTCGGAGCCGCATATGCGGCTCGACCGCACCAACCAGAATAAGGGCCTATGAGCAGAATTGATCCCTGGGAGAGGGCTACTGCTTAATCCCACAAATTCAAATCAGGATTGTCCTCCCTACCCCCACTGCTATATCAAATATATAAAGTATAAAATCACTTTTTTTTGCCAGTCAATTGCTGTGCCTTTATTACAACATACAGTGTGCTTATGTTTTTGTTAATTAAATTATACTTATACAATATAATTTATTTCTTATTGTATAGACAGCTGAAGTTTGTGCTTTGTTTGTGCTCTACCACTGCCAGATAGTTGTTTACCATTTGCAAATGCTAATTCACATAAACTGATGAATATCCTTTTAATGTTAAAGTAATCATTTGTAGTGATTGTTTTCTCTTGTCCTCAAATACTCAAATAATTACATTAATTTGATTGGTCAATAACATTTATTTTATTCATTCAAGTTAAGAAATATATTTCTACATTTTTTTTGTCTGCCTGTTTGCTTCCCTGACCTCACAGCTGTCTCATCCAAGAAACTATTAATCAAATCAATAGTTTGTCCAATAATGTTTTGCTGATTAATGAACACTTTGTGCAGTATTCAATGCTCTTTTGCGAGCTATGATGGTGCGTAGTGCTGATTGCTCCTGCCTTTACCCGGTTTTTGAAACGTTTCTTTCACCAGGTCAGAGCAAGTTAAACCCATTTCACATTGCATGTTGTAAACGGTATATTACTGGTTATTTACCGTTTTTGTACCTTTCACATTGAACCCATTGTGAAAGGTACAAAAATGGCAATTCACCAGTAATATACCACATATTCCCTGGTACTTGGCCTGTGCTCCCCCCTTCCCTGGTACCTGGCATGGGCCCCCCCTCCCCTGGTACCAGCCTGTGCCCCCCCTCCCCTGGTACCTGGCCTGCGCCCCCCCCCCCTCCCCTGGTACCTGGCCTGCACCGCCCTCCCATGGTACTTGCATGTGCACGGGGATCAGCAGGTTCCCTGCATTGCTGGGGAGGCAGCGGTTTCCGATCGGGAAATGGGCAGTGTGCAGCGGGGTTCTCTGCGGTGGATGGGAACTAGTAGCGCTACTAGTTCCCATCTGCCACAGGGATCCTGTCGCACACTGCCCATTCAAAGAATGGACCCCGCTGCCTCCCCTAGTTCCCATCCGCCGCATCACAGCTACCCTTCCCGGCACTCCTGGAGCCGGAGTATTCAGTGAGGGCGAGTGTCTCATCAGAGTGCCGGTAACTAGCAGCATGTGAGTCAGGGAATGGCAATCCTCTCCCCGGCCGTTCCTGCCCACTGGACATGGGGGAATCCTGAGTCTCACTGTGCGGACAGGTGGTACTGCGGGCAGGTGGGGCTGCCAGCACAGATCAGTCTGGAGGAGCTGTCACCTGGCATTCAACGAATAGACCCTGCTGCCCGAATACCCGCGCGCTGGCAAGTACCGGGGGGGGGGCTGCAGGCCAGGTACCAAGCTGTACAGTAGGTCAATCCATACATACAAAAATATAGAAGGCTAAAAATACAAAATTAAACTTCCTTTAATAAAACTTTAGCTGTGGAATTAAAATGGTTTCACCAAATGTACAGTATGCCTGTTGCCTACAGGACATTGATTTTTAGTGTTCCTATTTATATTTGTGGTGTCTTATATATACAGTAAAAGTAAAATTATTCAGAGTATGTTAGTTATGCTCTAAAAAGCGTACTTCCAATAACTCAAACTTAATATACTTCATTTATTTTTTATTTTCCATTATTGATATTAAGCATTTTTGTTAATGTAAAAGAAACCACTGCCGTTTTACTTCCTATGAATAGGGATTCAAACTTCCATGACAAACAGACTTCTTCACAGCTAGTTGAGCCGAGTCCTGAAACATTTCTCCTATTCTTTATTGCCCAACTTAGCTGTGCCATCTGCCACCTCTCTCCTCACACTTTCAGTAGTCTTGTAAAATGAAAGTCCTGACAATTGGCAGCAGTGACAAAGACATTCTGCTAGCTACATTACTCTTAAGAGGCTGCATCAAGGTTTATTAACGATCTCCCAAACCAGTGTGAAGCAATATATTGTATTACAGAGCAATACAACTATTACCATAGATTAATGGTCGAAATGTGAGGTGTCTGTCTACTACTGAGCATTTGTTATATTAATATTGAATTAACAATAAAATGACAGCCAATTAAACTGGTGAAATATGGTCCTTATTCTGGTCTATCCGTTCCCCTGTGTGTTCGCGCAGGGAAGTGATGTTGTGCCACTACGAATGCGCATAAACCATTTTGCGCATATGCAGCCTTTTGGTGCAAGCAAAGAAAGAAAGAAGCGTGGGACGCCCAAAGGTACATAGCGATATTGATTATTCGTCGGCCACTAGCACACACAGCACTGTTGGCATGAGAAGTGGGGTGGTAGAGAGTAGTTGCGCCCATGGGAACAGGCAGCATTTCATGGGCATTCCCATAAAAACGCTGGGCGTTTTCCATGGAAATGGGTCGATGGTGCGGGGGGCGGGCAGCTGACTGCCCGCTTTGCGCACAGGGTGCCCACAGACCTAAGACACCACACAGAGGGGTCTTAGGTCTGCGAGCACTGTAGAAATCATTCAATGGTCGGCAAACAGCAAATTATTTCCTCCCTGCATTCAAGCTGCAAATGGATGTTTATGCAAAACATCCATTTGCATGCCTGCTGGGGAACGCTGCGTGCGAGGGAGGACTCACAAGGCTGCATTCCTTGTGAGTCAACCAGAATAACGTCCTATGTGTGTGTGTATTTGTGTGTGTGTGTATGTGTGTGTGTATTTGTGTGTGTGTGTGTGTGTGTGATTTGCTTCTGTTAGTACAAATTTTATAATTGGAAGCCACAGCATTAGTTTTGTCTATAACATTGACCATAAATAATTAGAATTGGTCCTGGACCTTCAATCCTGGACCTACAACACTGTAGAGTCTAGTATATACAACAGATGTAATACTGAATGCTATAGTTTAATCCAGAGTACATTCGGTCCAATGCACAGTGTATAAAACAGGAGGACATAAGTACTACATTTACGTTAATGTTGTAGACAGTTAAAATGTATTTATGTTAATGGAGAAATACCAACACAGTTGCAATGTGAACAATTTTAACTATTACTTAAAGTTATAATGCAAAACTATCAAAAGATTTGCTTTCTAAACAAAACTTAATACTGTACATCCGTGTCCATAACCTTCTGTCAACATTACAACTTTTCCTATATATTACTATAAATACCAGTTAGCATATTAAAGAAGTCCTCCTTTTCCTATTTTGCATCAATTTTAATATATTTAATAAATACATTTAATTTTTTTAATCAATTCTGGAAACAGGAAGAAATTAATTAAATAGTTTAACAAATTAATAAAATAAGCTTCTGAAGACATATTAGAGACTAGAATTTACTATAAGTTTTGTAGAAGCTTTTACCTTAAGTATTGACAACATATTTATTGAGTACTAGTATCCTTTTTCATAGAAGTACTGTACACAAATCTTCAGTCCATCAGATCATGTATGAGGATGTTTCATTAATAAGGTTACAAGACCTCTCATACAATGTAATGTTCTCTATTTCATTCTGACTTCCCCCAGACCAGAGCAGGTAGACCACTGCTTCTCCTCACAGCCATTAGACTGCAGCTTATATCGGTCATACTGCCCCAAAATCAAATGTAAAATGCTGGGCTTAGTAGAAGCATGGAGAACAGCGATGTGTGTGGAGTGATTTCTAAAGGGCACATCAGCAGCTGAAATTCATTGCCAGTTTATTGAGGTGTACGGTGATAACATCATGTCATGAAAAAACAGGTTTAGGTATGGTGTGATGCCTATGGTGAACATGCTTGACTGGAGATATCACTGCTCATCTAAGGTCTGTCCTGGCATTACTAAAACTCTGGTTTGCAGGAATCTTTGACCTGAAAACTTGATTTACTTTATTGACCAGTGTTGCTACCTAGCAACAGCTCCCATCCGTTCCACCTTTGGTTGGCACCAAATGTTGCTAGCACAGTCGGACTAAAAGAAGGAGCAAGCAGCTGCCAATAAATAACAGAAATAGACTTCGCTCTACCTTCAAGTGTTAAGCCCGACATTCTACCGAAATCTACCTGTTTCAAGTTTTAGTTTCTACTACTAGCGCTTACAACATTCAGTTTGTGAACCTATCTCAATAGCCCAGGTACTAAAAGGGCTGCCTGTTTCAGTTTAATAAATCATTCCTGGTTTCAAGTTACTACCAGTTTGTGTTTCTTTACAGTGATGGATCCAGGGGTAACTAAACTAGAAGGCCATACTGTCTATATGTTTTAAAGACAGGTTGTCACCAGTGAGCTTCAGTGGTGGGGGTGTGCGCGCATGCCCCCGGGCACCGCTGGAGCTGTGCAGGGAGAGGAGAGTGACATTTATTTCACTTTTCTCTCCCTCAGCGCATTTCGGGAGGCTTGCTGCTTAATCCACCTGCTATTGCTAGGTGGCAAACATCCCGGAGAACAAAGGCTGCACTCGAAACCCAGCAGCAGAAACACCAGCAGTGTGTCAGTCAGATGCAGAGGCAACATACTGTAACAGCTGATTTAGCTGCCACTGAACCGGTCTGCTGAGGCTCTTACTGTAAAGGAAGAGGAAAACATTTTGGGGCAGATTTATCTCACTCCGGATCCCAGATGCGGATTTGATATGATAAAATTGGCTAATCCACAATGTGATAATTGATTACATCGTATGAATACTAGAGATGTGCAGGCTCTAATTTACTCTGATTTCAAAGCAGGATCTTATTGGCTGTCCCAGATCACATGACAGTTGTTGACAGTTGATAGCCAATAAGATCCTGCTTTGAAATCAGAGTAAATCAGAGCCTGCACATCTCTAATGAATATATCAATTATTGCAGCAGGGCCAGAGCTTATGAAATAGCTCTGTCCCTGCGAATGCACTCTGCAGGCATTTTGTGGTATTTTTCATGAATATTTTGTTAACAGTGAACTTAAAGTGTTTTAGCCTAGAACAGTGACCATGTAGCAAGAGAGTCATCCAACAAAAGACATTTAGAGTAAAAGAATGGTTGTCTGGGATTTTGCTATCCGCTGTCTTGTTATTTCCTCATACAGTATATGTGTTACTGAGAAGGTTATTGTGTGTTCAGAGAATATTCTATTGACGTGACTGAAAAACGGTATTTTCCATAATTCTAGCCAAAGAGGCATTGCAGCAGTTAAGAAACAGAAATCCATTTAACTAATGAAGATACTGTACTGTGTATTTTCTACTTTATTGCCAACTGTCTTATATTTGTCATCATATTTCATTTGTGCTGAACTCTCTTTCATTTGTATGTTGATCATTATGTTATACATTGTGATATTTCCTAGACCAATGTCCGTTTACACCCCTTTAATAAATCTACAAGATTATACAATTTATCAATGTTGTCAAGTCATGTTATTTTCTTGTGTACATATGGGGTTAGGCTCTCCCCTGTAGCCTGAGGGGGGTAAGCTTGTGGAGTCATTGCCACTTATCTGGGCTCACACCAATACTCGGGGTACCACGGGGAAAATTTAATAGGATGAGAGATTCAGAAAGTGAGAGATTTAATAAGAAAACTCGTTTTTTTTTTAAACGGCGATCATTTACACTGCAAAACCAGTTTGATTTTGAAGTGTAAATGATTGCCGCTTTAAAAAAGCGGCAATCACTTTCTGAATCTCTCATCCTATTAAATTTCACCCCACATATGATTTAGGTTTTCATTTTGCCAAGCACAGGATTGCTGATGACTATATGGACCAAAGAGGTCTTTCTGATCCCTGAACTTAGTACACTGCTGAGCTAATGAATACTAGGACAAGCCTTTGTGCTGGCAGCATTTGCTGGATTTTATAAGGGGCGTGGCATATATTTGCAGGTATATTATATACTTATATTATATTATAAGGGGCGTGGCATATATTTGCAGGTTTTTACCCCCAAGGTTATAAAACCCAATGTTAACTGGCCTAGAGCTGATTGTGACTATGGTGGGGATACCCCATTCTAAAGCCTAGAAATGGTAGAAACAATTTTAATAGTTGTCGCTTTTGGACCCACTTTTTTGCAGAAGAAAGCATTCACATGCATTATATTTGTGGGCGACGAAAGGGGGCACAGCCCATGGGAATGCCCAGTATTTCATGGTCATTCCCATGAAAATTCTGGGCATTCTCATTCAAATGGGCCAGTGACGCGAGTGTGGGGGGCGGGCAGCTGTCACCAGATGTTAGCTGCCCGCCCGCTTCATGCACAGGGCGCTTGCAGATCTGAGACACCTCAGACACCATAGAGGTGTCTCAGATCTGCGAGCGCTGGAGAAATCATTCAATGGTCGCCGACCATCGAATGATTTCTCCCCCGCACCCAAGACTGCGAATGGATGATTATGCAAATTAAATGGGTGATCATGCAGATGATGTGAATGGATGATTATGGAAATTACCCATTTGAAGCTGTGCGAGGGGGTCTCTCCCTGTAGGCAGCGGGCGGCGTTTAGTCCACATGTAACGATGCAAATTTTGCACCGTTGCATGTGGATCAGAATAAGGTCCTCAATGTGAAAGCCGGTGGTACAGTATAAGCAGAAGCAGCATTTTTCTGACAGAGATCTTTTAATTAGCAAAGCAACAGATAACATTTGAAGATACACTAAAGTGCTTTTAGAAAAATAATTCCATGTTTTATTGTATCATCTGCTGTTTTAATAGCTCTAGATATTTCAGCAAAATCTCACATACTGGTATTAAACTCGGTACATAAAAACACAGGCTAAGGAACTAAAATATTTTAACTTCTTAAAGGAAAGCTACTGTACTACAGTATTTTATTTAAATTCAATTTAATTTCCATGTAGTGAAGTCAGTACTTGTTTCCTAGCACGGCGAGCAGAGCGAGCCCCGCGAGGGGTCGTGGAATATGAGCCCGAAGCGTGGTTAGGGCAGCGAGCCCCGCAAGGGGACGCGGAATACATGTAAAGTAATCCGTGTCCGCTCGCCACACTTCAGGCTCGGTGGCTCGCTGCGCTCGCCACACTATCTAAAATCAACTCCACGCCGACGTGGATAGTGGGGGTATGAAAAGGTCGGAGGATGCATACCGCCGCCCCTCACGGGCTCGCTGCGCTCGCCACGCTTCGGGTTGGCGTTGATAGTGGGGGTGGCGTTGCCAATGGTGGTGCATTTAACATTGAAAGCACCAATCAGGGTGCTTGTATAATTAAAAATCGCATCGCATACATTGCATGCCGCTATATTGCATGCGATGCGATTGTATAAGATGTACTACGATCAAAATCGGGGGCGCCGTGCTAGGAAACAAGTACTGTGAAATCATATATAAACAGTATCATTCTGATTGACTTGTATTCCTGCGAGATCGGCCCCATCCTGATGTTTGTGGGACTTTGCACGCATATATGGTCTATTATGTGCATCTGCAGTTCCCCTTTGCAAATGGCTTTGGCGACACACAAATCGCAGAGCCCTTTGCAAACTTTGGTGCTGGTGCGGACGGCACCAGCAATGGGAATCGCTCATGGGAACCCCATAGTGTTTTATGGGCATCCCCATAAAAATGCTGGGTGTTCAAATGGCTATGTGGGCAGGACGATTTCTGCCTGGGGGCGGGCGGCTGACGTCACAGGACGTTAGCTGCCCGCCCCATCTTCATCCCAGCATTTGCAGATAAAAAGTCAGTTGCGAGGGCAGGACCAATCATTCAATGGTGGGGGACCATCCAATGATTTCTCCTGCTGCAGTCACATGCGAGGTTCAAGAGGGGAATCGTTGGCGGCAGGGAGACGGGCCCTCGAATGGGAGGCAGGGGGCATCTCTGGTGCTCGGTAAGCTCCAATCTTCGCAGCTTATGGAACCAACCAGAATCACTGCCTAATGCAGTGATTTTCAACCTCTTTACCTTGCGGCACACTAAATAAGATGTTTACATTTCCAAGGCACACCATGAGATTCCCAAAGGGCAAAACACATTCCCCCCCCCCCCCCAGGAAAAAAAAAAAACCTATTGGCCTCATATAAAAAACAATCACACTGGTCCCCACAGGTAACAAAAATAAAATACATTGGCATACCTCCCAACTACTAGTTTGTCCGAGGAGGGACACTTGCGCACGCTGAAGGCGCGTGCTTTAAATTAGAGGGCGTGGCTTGCTGCGGGAGGGGGCGTGGCCGACAATGCCGCGAGGCCATGCCCCCGTTTTATGCTGTGAAGGCATGGCCCTGAGGCTCTGGGAGCCTCTAGCCAAGCCCCCAGCCCCTCTGGATGCGGGGGATAGACACTGTGCGCATGCGCACAGCATCTATTTTCCGCTCGCCAGCAACTAAGGGGGACTACTAACTGTCCCCCCCAGCCACAGTACACTGCCGGTGACAGGAGGGACGTGGGAACGTCCCCGAAAACCGGGACGTTCCTGCGATTATCGGGACGGTTGGGAGGTATGTATTGGCCCTTTACATGAAAAGAAGAGAACAGTAAATAACAATTGAACTGGTGGTGGCTGTAAACTGGTTTCGGCATCTCTAGATCTGGGGGCACACTTGAGAACAGCTCAAGGCACACTAGTGTGCCACAGCACAGTGGTTGAAAAACACTGGCCTAATGTATTAATTTTTCATACATGTTTATCTGTCTGTAGTAAGTTTGCAATTGGCCAGAGTCTTAATAGCTATTCCCGATTCTGTACTCATAAACTTTCACCAAACTCTACTCATTCATTTATGATGCTTCTTAAACTATTACCTCTTTCTTGATCAGTTAGAGACAGTCATATCAGCAACACCATACAACTAAATTACTGGCAGTGCCCTATACATTAACAGCTCCACTGCTGCTCACATTTTAACAGCTGACAACACATTGGGGCAGATGCATGAAGGTGGCCATACACACGCAGATTTATCTGCAGATCTGTCTGATTGGAACAAAAACCTGGTTATGGGTGAGAGCAAATGACAGTTGACCATTTGCTTGGAAATGCTGGAAAACTGACAAACTGACACTAATCCATAACCATGTTTTTGTTCCAACCAGCCAGATCTGAAGATAAATCTTACTAGTGTATGGGCACCTTTAGACCTGGTAAAGTGATAAAGTGGTGATAAAGCGGTGATAAACTAGAAGGTGATAACTCACCAGCCAATCATCACAATTTTCATTTTTTCCAACACAGCTGATTCGCTGGTGTTCCACCTTATCACGGAGTCAAGCGCCATCAATATTGCTTTTCCAGTTTACTTAATACAGTATAAACTAATGTTATAATTATGTTTTAAAACCGAAAACATAAAATATGGTTTAAGAGTGAAAATACCTTTAGTACATCTTCATCCGTAGATCTGCATTCCACAGCTTCCGAGATATCGGTGATTGAGCCAATGCTGTCTATAGCGACAGACTTAACGGGAACCGCTACTGTTTTCCCAGTGAGAATGGCAGTGTTCAGTATCTCTGCTTCCTATAATACAAAGACAGATTCTGCTTATATCTTGTTCTTAACTAAAAACTTTTATTTATTCAAAAATGAGAATGACTACAGTACTTAGGGGCACATGTTGGTTGGGTCTAAAACTCTGGAGTAAAATGTAACCAAAATGGGATATTTTCTACAGGTTGCAGAGCTCTGTCAGGGTAGAACATGCCCAGTGTTATGCCAGTAACAGTAGTGTATGCATCTTGTTTATGCCAAAAGATGTGGCTTGGGCCTGACAGTGGTTGCCGTAAATATTACATTTACACACATTATATTCCTTTAATGAAATGTTGTAAACATTAGCCTCTCTGTGTTTGAAGAGTGTTATTAATAATACTATATTGCATTTATCATGTGAAATACAATAAAACAGCACAAATACAAATAAAAGTAATAATACATTTCAATGAAATATAAATTACCCGAATCCCCTACCCTAATCCACCTCTTTAGAATATATATATCAAACCAAAATTTGCTATTGGGCTGTGGACCAATTGCAAATATGAAATAAATAAAGCAAATCGATTGCAGCTGCCAACTAATAATATCAGTGGGAGGGATTAAGACAGAAGCATCAGCTGACCTTCGTCATCATTACGGATTACTAGCAGTGCCTAACCGTAGATGTTTAATTGATGTTTATTCATTATATTCAATGATGCCGAGTGATTATTAACTTTATTCAATGATACATTTTATTCTTTTGCATTTTTAAGTTGACTCATCTGTATATATATATATATATCTTCTGTAGAAAAGTCCATGCAGGCTATGGCCAAACCATATTAGGTCCCTCAGCGCCATATTTGTGTGCACAATAAGTTTTAGGGGAATACAGGGACACTCTAATGCTGTGCACACCCTTAAAAACACATCCCTGCCGCTAGCTATACATTTTACCAGACTGTATTCCATTAAAAGAAGCACCCATCAATCAATTATGTGTTTTTTTTGCATGTACACAGAGTAATTAGAAGATTAAAACTGAAATAGGCAGGAGTATATGGT
The DNA here is from genome assembly GCF_055691185.1 of Crinia signifera. Lineage (NCBI taxonomy): Eukaryota > Metazoa > Chordata > Amphibia > Anura > Myobatrachidae > Crinia > Crinia signifera. Next base: position 367,008,019 of record NC_139217.1, on the reverse strand, counting down.
GTGGCTGAGAGATGTTTTATATTGCAGCCAGTACCAATAGATGATGGTAGACACGCCTGATTGGTGAGGTTAGACAGACCCAATGGGTGGTGCTGGACATGCCCCTTTGATGGTGCACCCCCTAATAAAATGTGCTGTGCATGCTTATGCACAGCGCATTGCAACTCATGACACTGACAGACACCCCCTTCCCCCCAATCCCTTATATCAGGGACTTTTTTTACCTTTTACCCCACCTTTTACGCCAACGTTATCCCCTTGTTTTGAAAGGAAAGGAATCATATATTATTAATTCTTATCACATATACAGTATATATATATATATATATATATATATATATATATATATATATATATATATAGCAACAGGGTCCGGGTTTTTAAGCCACCACAGCAGGTAAAAATATTTATTCACAGACGATCACATCACATAGTCACATATATATATAAACAATGTGGTCACAAGCCATAGGGCACCCCAAAACTAGGAAAGGTGAGTGCCGATGTTTAGTTTATAATATATATATATATATATATATATATATATATATATATATATATATAAAAGCTTGCAGTGGAGTGAGCTACTCTATTTCCATTGTGGTCACCTTCCTGTGGAAATTTAGAAATTATTTATCCACTTGTGAGGTTCGCTTTTATTCCGTTTATACGGTCATCTTCCTGTTGGAAATTAAAAAGTGTTTATCTATCTGGGAGATCCGCATTCATTCAGTTGAGACGGTCACCTTCCTGTTGGAAATTAGAAATTGCTTACCCACTTGGTTGGTCCGCATTTATCCCATCGATACAGAGTTATTGCTTTCGTTGGAGAGCATTGAATTGTTCCAGGGTATTGGTTCCCTCTACTGTGTACCGATTTTAAACAAATTGTTTGATATAAGGAATTTCTTCTTTGCTATATACCTCATATATGGCGTTGCCCCTGATGTGTTGAAGAAACGCGTTGGGCTTTGTAAACAAAGAATTTCATCTCGAACGAAGTCTACTTTTTATTGTTGAACATCAGAATTTCACTCCAATATATGATTGTAACATCATGTTTATTATGTAGTGGTGCTAGGTGGTACAATTAGAGCGCACTCCAGAAAACCCCATATATATATATATATATATATATATATATATATATATATATATACACACACACACATATTTAATTGTACATACATTTAATATAGCCCAGGAGGGCTCAGGATTGCAGAAGGAGCAGGAAGAGGGAGGTAGATGCGAAGCAGGAGCCAAATACCCACTGCCGCTGCCACTGAAAGGCTGCCAATGTCTCCTCATGTGCTGGATCACTGCTAATGCGGGAGCATCCCTATGACACTGTGCACATCGAAGCTGCCGAGCTGGGAGCCGTCCAGGGGTAATGGACGATCGCGCTACTGAGACACAGCCAGGCATGCATATAGATTCATATGCATGTAATGTTCCCCCAGTTCCCCAAACACTGCCGCATGCAACTTTGCACACTGTGTTGCTGCACTCATATAAAATATTGTTTTTCTAATTACAAATTTACAGGGGGTGCCCCATTATTCTGTGCCTCAATACCACTGATTGGCTCTGCTCCCCCCCCCCCCCATTAACCATGTGTGGCTCTGTGGACCGACAACAGAGACGATTGTGTTGATGATTTTATTTTTGAATTAGCCAATTTACATTACGATCCATAGCCTATGTTACTCAGGGGATTTTAAGGAACATATCAGTGTATCAAAAGCGAGTTTATCACGAACATACATACAAATAAACAATTTTATTAAAATATTTTGCACCAAAGGTCAAGCAAACACAAGTTATACGCCCCCCCTGTGGTCTGTATGCAATGCCTCCTGTATGAGTGAGCTTGGCCAATGTTTGCAATAACCCTCTGTAATCTGTCCTGTCTCTCTAAATTCTGTTTCATGAAAAGATTAATGGAGTTGGGAAAAAAAAGTAAAATGTACCGAAGCTTTTCTTTATGACATACTGTATTACATTTCCTTTGTTTTCCATATCAACGAATGGGTTCTTATTCATTTACAAGGCTACTGCAAGATATATGAGTCCCAAATGTCTCAGTATATATCCAGTCGATCACTCAAACTCTCAGTTGTTCCATCTGTATCACTCTGTATCCTATAAGGTTTTTCCTGTTAAGACGCGGATGATAAGAGGTGACCTTTCTTTTCCACTACACAGCATTTGAGTTTTTATTGGCAGGATATTATTAATCAAGCGCATTGCCTTAGACTTGGTTATTGGGTGTCCTTATAAAAACGATAATTGCATTGGCTGCCCCTGACATATTACTGAGCAGCTACACTCAGCTATTTTCCCAGTGCGGTAAAGCCCAAAAATAAGTATGTAGATGGTCCATGTAAAGTGACCTGGGGCCGGATGTATCAAGCTCCAAACATTGATAAAATGGAGAGTGATAAACAGGTAGCCAATCAGCTCCTAACTTTCATGTTACAGGCAAGGCTTAAAAAATGACAGGAAGGAGCTCACTGGCTGTTTATCACTCTCCATTTTATCAATTTATGAAGCTTGATAGATCTGGCCCTTAAGCTCCTAAAAATGCTATATGACCCCAAAAATTAACATGATAACATCTGTTGTTGGGACAGCAGATCTGATGAGACAAGTTAGATATAGAGACACAGAAATGTTACCTCTATGCATATACCTCAGAGAGCACCACACAATTCGATGGATAATTAATATAAAATGTATTATTTATTAATTAGCTTGTATAAGCAATGTAAATGACAAGCTAACTAATACATACAAGCTTATTAATAAATAATACATTTTATATTAATTATCCATCCAATTGTGTGGCGCTCTCTGAGGTATATGCATAGGGGTAAAATCTCTGAGTATCTATATCTAACTTGTCCTTTTAGTGTTTACTGAGCACCTTCCAGTTTGCCATTGGGAGCAGCCACCATTAGTTTTCATCCAATCAATATAAATTGATTATTAATTTATAACTAATTTATAATTATTTGGTCAATATTTGCGCCCCAATTGGTTTTCTTTGTTTAGATCTGATAGAAGCATGTCCCAGCAAGGATCTTGGCACTACATCACCTTTTTTGACATTTGTGTGCATGAGTGGAGGCAGAGAAAAATTATTATATTGTACATGTGCAACTTGTACCTGTCCTTTGATTTGATCATGTGAAACCATTTTGAGGAGTTTCACAGTACATGCAAGTCTAGACCACTACAGATATGGAAAAGCAAGTCAACCAACCAACCACATCCCTTAGAAATGTGTCCTATTTTCACTTTCAAATATATTAGGATATACTCTTCGGAGTTGCATCTTTGCACATCCTATGTGTCCGCCTGGTGCACATTGATTATTGGGGCGTAGCTATGGAAACAAGACATGCTGTATAGCTACAAAAAGTAACTTCTGTTTAGCAGAACAGAGAAATTGTATTAGATTTCACCAGAAAAAAACAATGGCAAAATTTGGTAAAATTTGGTGAGTTTCACTTTAAGAATTACACGTTAACACTTGCAGTGTACGCTGAGATTTAATTATTTATAAAAAAACACTTGGATGTGATGTAATTTGGCGTGGATTATGTGCATTGGGCCAAATTACATTATAAATTTTAGTGCAATTGTAAACGTTGCCTGGCTATATTAACAAACAGCGCACAATGTGGAACAGAGAAGTGCTCCTGCATAATTATTCTAAGCTGCACTTTTGTTGTATAAAACATACGGGTAATAAAGTTTGTTTGATACACAGGAAAAGCAGAGCATGGCAATGGAGAACCCATTGATGTTTTAGGCTTCCTGACTTGTAATTGCTGAGAACAGGCAAGGTGACAATATCACCTTCACCTCCATTCAGATACATCAGACACTTCTGACATTTCGCGCTGCAAGGAACAGAATTGTGTTCAGAAGTAACATGGAATCTTGTCAAGCTTTTTGTGTTTGTTGACCTGCATACCAAGCAAGGTGGCATCTACAGTAGTTTTCCTTAGATCTGCCATAAAGCATTAACATCCATTGTACCCAATGGCAACTGTTCTATTTCAGGCAGAAACCGGTGTTCTTACAAAGGGCTCGTATTACATCAATGCAGGAGATATGATTATCTGTGCCAGAAGCTGATTGCTCTTTCAACGGATGTATTGTGCTTCCTACAGGGTGGACATGTACTAAGGAAGCTGTTTCAATTACCTGTATTTCACGATTTTTTTCCTGAAATTATCTATTGGATGTTATCTACTTTGTTGGTAATCAAATTACTTACTGCATATAAATATTGGATTTATCATAAAACATGAAAAATGCAGGGCAATTAGTATACCAAAAATGTAAATTCTTGATCATGATACTGTACTCTAATTCATGATAAAAGGAAAAAGGGCAACTTTTACACTGTCATTTAGATTTGATACCCTTTAAATATGGCAAATGTAATAGGGTGCGATAATTTATACATGTGCTATATTTGGTCAAAACTGTCTGAATTTGCAAGTTTTTCAAAAATTGCACATGTAATAACATGCGAATTGCGTTTTTACTTGTCTAAAAAAAATCACACTTTAAAAATCATTGCGATTCCCCTTATTTTGGCAATCAGCACGAGGCCTAAACAGCCAACAGGGTAATGCCACAGCCGGGTGAAACCTTTTACGTAAGTTCCCCCGGCCAAAGCATTCATCCCTGTGGCTGGCCTGCCCAGGCAGGGACCCTGGGGGAGTGAGGACACCCCCCAATAAATGGGCTCCCCCTCCAGAGTTAACCCTTCCTGGGCTAAAGCCCGGGGCTGTTCCCGGTATCCCAGGGAGGTGGGCACCGGGTTGATTGTAGTGTAAAAAATAGATCAAACTATTATGCATTGTTGTGGAATTACAAGTCCCAGCAAGCGTGCACCGTATGCAGGGAATTGGAGAACCACAAGTCCCAGCATGCGGGGTATTAAAGGGCACGCAGGGCCTTGTACTCTCTCCTGGACTGGCACAGGTGTAGTATACATAGGATCTGTCAGATATAAGCAATAGGGAATTGGTAGATACCAAAGATAGAGGCACATAGTCAAAACCAGCCAGTGGTATTCTCCAGAGACCCACGTAAGGGGATACGGTCGTGTCTGCTGCAGATGGACAGGCCTTTGCCTTTAAATAGGGTTTCCCTGTACAACTAAAAGAACTAGAGACTGTGAGCAGGAACCTTTGACAAGTAAAACTGTATACCATGTGAACTATCGGGCTGAAACCAATGGTATCCTAATTAGCTGCTACTGGTGATTATTCTATTTGCTGGAAATGATGATGCTGAACTAGCTAAGACAGTGTAGTCTGAGCCAGCTGGAACTGGGTAAACTAAGCTGGGCTGAAACTGCAGGAATAGGCTGGAACTGGGAAGACCGAGCCAGACAGGAACATTCAGGATGGGTCTGGATTGGTAGAAAGAGCTCAGCTAAAAACAGGCATGACCAGGTTGATCTGGTTGGAACATGCTGGAACCAGGTTGACTTAGCCGAGCTGGCCCCAGCAGGACTGTGCTGGAACTGGTAGACTGAGCTGGCTGGAACCATTGAACCCAGCTGAAACCAGAAAGGCTAGTTTGGGCTGGAACTGGCAGAATAAGGTTGGAACTGGAAATGCTGTAGACATGGCCAAATCCAGATCTGATTGCAGGACAAATTTCTTCTCAACGGGAAAAACCATGTGCACTGCAGGTGGAGCAAATGTAACATGTGCAGAGAAAGTTAGATTTGGTTGGGATGTGTTCAAACTGAAATGTAAATTGAAGTGTAAAAATAAAGCAGCCGGTATTTACCCTGTAAACAAAATTACTTACCCGAATCTAACTCGCTCTGCACATGTTACATCTGCCCCACCTGCAGTGCACATGGTTTTGACCATTTTGAGAACAAATTTGCCCAGTGATCACGTCTGAAAAAGGTCCTTCATCCTAAGAGTAGCAAGTCTGCTGCCTCAGAGACACAGGAAAGAAGACTGCTATGCCATAACCAGTGCCTGTCCTTGTGTTTCCCTCCTATTCCCCAATACATTGTAAGCTTGCAGCAGGGCCCTCCTTCCACCATGTATGTCTGTTCTACCCAGTTTGTTCTTTCAGTGTTGTCAACATTTGTAAAGCGCAAAGGAATCTGCTGCGCTATATAAGAAACTGTAGATAAAAAAATAAATAAATAGATGAACAAAGTCTCATGGCGGTGCCCAGCACCTGGAGTATTAGAAACTCCCTGGGGTACACACTGGGGAGCATTGGACGCAGCACTGAACAACCACTCACATGATTGCAAAAGGATACAGCGGTGGTGTTATTTCAGTAGGGAGGACACTCTGATACTCGGCAAACTGCAATCTGAGTCAACCAGAATCAGGCCCAATACATGATGAGCACTATTTTATGCTTCTTAACTGTCCCACTTTGGGTGGATTGTCCCACCAGCCTGTGATCAGAAAGTTTGCTGGCGATTTGTTGAGGACTGATATTGATTTGGGGCCAGATGCATTGATAAAATGAAGAGTGATAAACAGCCATCCAATCTACTCCGGCGGCCTGACATTTTTCAAACCCAGCCTGTAACATGGCAGGTAGGAGGTGATTGGCTGGCTATCACTCAGGGCCAGCGCTAGGCACCTGAGCGCACCAGGCAGGGGGGGGGGGGCGGCGGGGGATGGGTGATGACGCCACATCGCTCTACAGGGGGGTTGGGGTGATGTTGTGCGGGCCGTCGGTTAGCTCCACTGGGGGAGGGATACGGCCATCACATCACTCCACGGGTGTGGGGGGTTGCTGGGTGATGCAGTGAGGGCCATCGGGACACTTCAGGGGGGGTGATGCTGCGGCGGCCGCCGAGTCACTCCACGGGGGGGGGGGGGGTTGCTCATCTCCATCCTGCTCCCTCCTCACGCCCTCTAGTGGCCGACACCCCAGGCAAATGCCTAAATCTGCCTAGTGGTGGCGCCGTCCCTGCTATCACTCTCCATTTTATTACTTTTGAAGCTTAGTGCATCTGGCCCTTGATTAAGAGGATTGGAATTTGCTGAACTGGTTCCCATTGGAGTAAATTTACTAAGATTGGAGTTCTATTGAAGATGTGATATTACCCACAGCAACCAATCAGATTATATTTATTATCTTCTAAAAGGTGCTAAATAAATAAGAAGTAGAATCTGATTGGCTGGTATGGGCAACATTCCATCATCAATACAACTCCTGTCTTAGTAAATTTACCCCATTGTAAAGGCAGGTGTTTGCAAATCATGGAGTATACTGTAAATATTTGGTTTTTAAGAACAAAAAAAGCATAGTACCAAGGGCATGTCCAGGCCTACCCATGGCTTGGCCATAGGGTGACCAACTCATCCCTTTAATCCGGGACACATATTAATTACACAGGTTCTGTGGCAGTTTAAAACCAGGTGAAATGGAGTCTTGAGGTGTGGCAGTTTAAAACCAGGTGAAAGCCAGCCACAGAATCTGTGTAATTAATATGTGTCCCGGATTAAAGGGATGAGTTGGTCACCCTACTTGGCCATGTCACCAGATTGTTGAGTTCTTCCCCAGACTTGCTTTGTAGAGCTATGATTATGGGAGCTATACTGTTATCACCATAAATAGGTTATAAGTTGTTATACTCCACCTCTGCCATGGGCTAGAGCTGACCTCATTCTATAGAATAGAATAGAATCAACTTTATTGGCCATGTGTGCTTGCGCACACTAGGAATTTTCTGCGGATTTACAGTGCAGCATCAAGCAGGGATAGGGGGGGAGAGGACATTGCATACATTACATTGAGGACATTACATGTAGGGAACACATGCCCGCCGAGCTGCCCAGAGCCTAGGCAGCCATCAGCGGTGCCACTGGTCGTTGCAGCAGTCGGTAGGTAACAGTATAAGCAGGGACAGTTACAGTTATCACACAGGGAACCCATACCCGCTGAGCTGCACAGCGCCTAGGCAGCCATCCGCGGCGCCACTGGTCGCTGCACCAGCCAGGCAGGTAATATTGGAGCAAAGACACAGGGTTACATACAGTAGCTGAGTGCACAGTTCCTTGGCAGCCATTTGCGGTGCCATCTTGTAGGCCTCAACGGGCCATCTTCCTGTAGGAGAAACCAGCGTGGAAAGCTGGTGTGGTGGTGGGAATTGGTGGTGGGGCAGAGAGAGTCACTGAGTCACTGGGGAGAGACAGTGAGGCCTGGGGCTGTAGTTGGGCCTACCTGGGCTGAGAGTCACTGAGGGGGGGGGTGATCCTGCTGGCCTCTGGGTGTCATGCCGGGGTCCCCATGGTCAATGTGCCCCCTGACCTGGCCGGATGATAGCTGGTGTGGTTATAGGACATTGGAAGCTATATGGTGAGAGTTGCCGGGAATGTGCTCACTACATGAGTTACTCTTTAAGCAAGCCAATTTAGAGTGTAATATTTTTTCCAGTGTCCTCAGAAGGTCATTGCTTTATTTGAATTACACTTCAAGAGCAAGAAACCCCAGGCAAATACTGTAGCTTTGACATAAACCATGCAGCATTTTATAAATGGAAAGTCAGTCCAATTTCACCTGGAGTTGCTATGGCTACCCTCTAGCATTATCATTAAATAGTTGCCAACCCTAAGGGCATCATGGTACCTGCATTGCTAAAAATACCACACAGTTTTATAAAGTATTCTTCACATAGAGCACTCAAAGATCTACAATATTTGTACATACACTGCACAGATTACCTGAATCCATCATTTACATGTTATAGACTTGTCAGTATACACTCTGGAATCACTTGGCTTATTCCATCTGCCTACCACTTGCGAGCAATTTGGTTCATCTTTTGGCTTCCATTGCTTCCAGCTTTTATTACAATTACAAAACATCCTTCCCATTTGGCCGTACAGATCTGAGGACATTGCTACAATGCTATCCTGAGGGATTGAAGTCCTCTAGCGGCGCTGGGTAACTATTAGCCCTACTAGGGCATTGTAACTGATCCAATTTGCTCCAGCTTGCACCAATGGTTTACTATTCACAGATTTGTAATTGAGACGGTACAGTCAGTACACCTTTCTCTGTACAAAGTCATCAATCCGGTCCAGACCCACTCTGCTCATTAGTGGCTCAGCCATATTAACAGTATATATATATATATATATATATATATATATTTATAATTCTTAAACTGTCAGTGATGTATGTGCTTTCTTTTTATATGTGTATTTTAATGTTGTCATTAAATCTATAAACCCTTCGTCAAACAAGCGGAACTTGTTTGTATTTTCTCTTTTATGTTATAGTCATTTCAGTATAGGCTACATTAAGGCAAAACTATTTCTATGCACTATTTCATCCAAGTGTGAAGATTAGTATTGGGCTCACGCTTAAACACATTGGTGGCAGCGGAGAGGCAGCACAATGATTTGGCTTACGTATAATGCTGGATTTCTCACTAGGCATGTACTGTAAAGCAGGTTCCTAGGTCTGCCATTGGATGGGGACAGCACAACAGTCCCACTGCTTCAGAGCTTTCAAGTGCCTGAAATTGAGCTGTGGCTATTTGGATACAAAGACCAAGCTCCACATTCAGACATGATGGTAAGGCTGCTAATTTTCAGAGTCAAGCAATCAGGTCTATGCCGCCCCACCAGAGTAACATCTTGCCCTGGGCAAGCCTGCTAATTGCTTAGCACAGCTTGTGAAATATCGCAGACCTGCAAATAGCTGCAATTCCATGTGCAAGCCACTCCCCATCAAATGATTTTCCAGTGTATGCAGTCTGTGCATTGCTCAGGACTCACTCTGTGGCTGCGATAGAAACAGGTTGATTAGTGTGATTTTGACGCATCGACCAATAAATCGCAAGGAAAGTAATAAATCGTATGTCATTTACCTACTATTACTATTGTGATCCAAGGCATGGGCCCGTGCATCATGTCGTATCCAAAGATTGTCATTGCTGCAGTAAGGATTTATGGTAATCACAGTGGAAATGGTGCACATCATGAGTGTCTTTCCTATCTGTGATGTATTGCAAGATACAGTACAGATGCAGCCAGGTTTAACGGCTGCGCCAGCGATGCATTCCCGGGCACACGTTGTCTCACACGCTCGTGCGTCCATTGCTGGGAATGGACTGTTCAGCCCATTATTTAAATTGTGAGTATAATGTGTGGGCTGTAAATATATCTTATGTGAACTCTTGCATAACATATATCATAGGATATATCGTGAGTAAATCATAAGTGAAAAAAAGCAATAATGTACAAAATCATAAGTAATGGATTCCTGGGAAGCTGCCATGGAGTTCAAAGGAAATCACAAGCGACATCAACTAAAAATATGTTGCATTAGCGTATGGCCACCTTAACACCTTGAGATCTGACAATAGTGGAGAGCAGTGGCAGCTCCAGAAGTGGACAGGTCCATAAATAAACATTATTTACGGACACAGCTACCGTATACACCGAGCAGCAATACTGGTTTGATCAACAGTAGGGTACAATATTTTTTTTTTAACGTATTTTTTTCATTTTTAAATCAATAAAGTTATTTGGTGCTTTGCAACTTCCTTTTGCCTTTTGCACAAAAAAATAACAATGGCAGGCTGCCATGTACACAATAGCTATTGTCCTTACATACTGTTTTAAAAACAGTTTTTTTTTCGCACAAATAGATTTCGCACTTCAAGTGAAAGTCCTTACTTTGAGGACAGTGTACTAGGAAAAAAATTCGATAAAATTTGCATCAACAGATGTTTACGGTTCCACATGTCATTGGTAAAGATTGCTACTGTATGAACATGGAAGCCATGCTAACCTAACTGGTATGCAATATGGCAATATAGTCGCCAGCGACCATATTGCCAGAGATATGAGCCCATATCGCTGCCGTGTGTACATGGCATAAGGGGGTTATTCTGATTCACTCCGACAGGCACAATCACTCCCTAATGGACAAAACCATATGCACTGCAGGTGGGGCTGATGTAACAAGTGCAGTTACATTTGGGTGGGGGATGTACTTCACACTGATATCTATATTGCAGTGTAAAAATAAAGCAGCCAGTATTTACCCTGCACAGAAACAATAAAACACCCAAAATGTAACTCTCTCTGCACAGCTTACATCAGCCCCACCTGCAGTGCACATGATTTTGCCTATTAGAGAGTGATTGTGCCTTTCCGAGTGACTCAGAATAACCCCCTAAATCTGTTCTTAAGCCCTGGGGAATACTTTTGGGTCCACCCCTATTGCTCTTCAGGGATTTCTGGGGCTTGACTAACTTAAATGTCCACCCTTTTGGTGAAATAGACTGGCTCTGCGTAGCCGCAAACCACCTGCCTTCTTCAACAAGGCCAGGCCTCTGACACAGCTCAATACTGATGCACCAATATGGGATTCCTGAACAGCAGGACGGTGCTGCTTCCTGATGGGGAGGAACACCGGGACACCCGTCACCCGTGCTGCATCAACAGGAGTCACCTTTTAGTAATTCTTGCCACATTTAGTACCTCTGTGTCCCTCTCCTCAATAACTGCTTCAACTGTCACATGCAGCTCTGCTTTTTAACCCCTTTGCTTTTGGGGCTCTTACTCTGTCTTTGAGCCAGTGGCGTAACTACATTTTGGGCGCCCCCCCGCCGTTAAAGGGAGGGCGCCCAGCCACTCACCCGCCCCTCCGCCTGCCGCACCAACCCCCGCAGTCTAGATGTTCAGATCCGATATATCTGTGGGTACCTGGGGGAGCGGCAGGCGAGGACCACAGGCGGCGCAGATGGAGACCGGGGGCGCGGCGGGAGAATAGGAAGAAATCCTTTTCAAAAGACCGGGCGGCCGCTGATTGGCTGACCTCTCAGCCAATCAGCGGCCGCCCGGTCTTTTGAATAAGATTTCTTTATATTCTCCCGCCGCTCCCCCGGTCTCCATCTGCGCCGCCTGCCACTCCCCCAGGTAGCCGTCAATGCAGGTGGGGGGGACGCTGCGAGGTGGCTGGGGGGACGGACGCTGCGGGGGATGGAAGCTGCGGGGGACACAGAGGCGGCAATTACTTACAGCTGAGCCGGGCAGGGGGAGCCGGGAGCTGTCACTGTCAGTACGGAAGAAAAAAAAAAAAGCCCATACAATGAATCGGCAGCCTGTGATTGGCTGAGCGCTCTCTCAGCCAGTCAGCAATTGGCTGAGAGAGCGCTCAGCAGCCAATCACAGGCTGCCCATTCATTGTATGGGCTTTTTTTTCTTCAGTACAGACAGCTCCCGGCTCCCCCTGCCCGGCTCAGCTGTAAGTAATTGCCGCCTCTGTGTCCCCCGCAGCTTCCGTCCCCCACAGCGTCCGTCCCCCCAGCCGCCTCAATGCCCCCCTGCTCCCTTCACATTGCAGCTAACGTAACTATAGCACTGCAGCCCCCAGCGCCCGCACATGCATAGCGCCCCCCCCGCGGTCGCGGGGGCTGCGGTGCTATAGTTACTCCCCTGCTTTGAGCCCTCTTCAGATTTACTGTCACTTATCAGCCTCCCATCTCCCTTTAGGAGATTGGTACAATCCGCAGCCTTGTGGTTGTGAAGTTTAATCAAGACAGTATGAGATTAACCCACCTCCCCTCCAGGAGGGGTTTCTTATATACTGTATTACTACTGGATGTCACACAGGGGCACTGAGGAAGAGTTGCAGGGGGGTTGAGGTCAAGGATACTGAGGGGGAAGTTAAAAGCAGGGTGCAGGCAGAGACACTGTGGGAGTGTTACATAGAGGCCAAGGTCAGTGACACTGATGGGGAGTTACAGGGTGGGTTAGGAAGGGACACTGAGGTGGAGTTACAGGGACTTGTAGTCTCACACAGCTGGACAGGCATGCAATGGTCTAGTTACCTTTATGGCCACAGACTTCTTACATTTCCATACAGAGTTCTTGTATTCTGTACTCTGGACTTTCTGGTGAGTCCATGCAGTGAAGCTACCACAGCAAACATTTGCTTATTGTAGTGGCTTGTTGCATACTTGCCTACCTGACCCTCTCCATGTGGGAGAAAATACTCTGCTCCTGGACTTCCCTGGTAATGTATGATTGCCAGCACCTGTGGTAAAACACCTTTACCTAGCTCCCCACAGGTGACGGTAATCCTACATAACCAGGGAAGTCCAGAAACAGAGCATTTTCTCCCACATGGAGAGGGTCAGGTAGGCAAGTATGGCTTGTTGCATTTAGCAGACCTCACTTGACTGCTGCTTAGGAAAGTAAATGAGGAAGGGATGATGCCTCACTCCTTCCCCTTACCTGGAAACAACCCGCTCCTCAGCTAAATCCACCATTGTGACTGCTGTCATGCTAAGTACAATACATTTCTAGATGTACAATTGTCAGCATCGAATGCCAGATCGTGCAGAATGAAAAAGCGTGGAACCAGCAGTGGATATCGGATGACCAATTCTAAGGAGTGGTCCTTTGTTTCACTTATGTGACTCTACCCCCTGGCGGTGGTGACACCAGGTGGTGCTCCCCTCAATTGCAAGTGCCTTCCTTTCTAATAAGTAGTAGATACCACCATTAACACATATAAAAACCCTTGCTTGTCACGCTTCTGTGGCTTGCTCCACTTCACTTATTCCCAATAGATATCCATGTGCATAGTAAGTCGAGCAAATGCTGGGAAACGTGAATAACCCCTTAAAAAATGTGTCAATCATTGTGTGTCAATTGTTGTTATGTCAACCTTTTTTACCTGTCAACCTTAAGTACTGTTGACCTACAACATTATGCATGGATTATGTCATGTTGTCTTATTAACTGTCCACCATTACACTGCTGTTCAATCATCCAGACACCTGTGCCAACTGAAAGGCCCCAACTTACTTTTACAAATAATTAGACATAAATTTTTACCTTTATTGTAGAATTTCCCTTCCTGAAACACAGTCACATATTGCATTCTGACACCCCACTTCCACTTTTGAGATATTGAATTTAAGTGCCTGATACAGCTTCAATTGGCCCACAGGGAATTCCTTGCGGGGACTGATGTTGCGGCTCTGCCCATGCAATTTGGTGAATATACTCATGTCCAGGGCCTCATTGGTGGGTCTGCCCAGAAAAACACAGAGCATCTGCATGCAAATGTATAATTGTATTACCTATATAAGATATACATTACAGGTTGTTATTATTATTATTATTACAGTTTCTTATATAGCGCACACATAGCGCATTACAGAGGATATTTAAACATTCACATAAGTCCCTGCCCCAGTGGAGCTTACAATCTATATTCCTTTCCACATGTACATGCACACAGACATTCTAGGATTAATTTTGTTAGGAGACAAATAACCTACCAGTATATTTTTGGATTGTGGGAGGAAACCGGAGTACCCGGAGGAAACCCACGCAAGTCCGGGGAGAATATACAAACTCCTCGCTGTTAGGGTCATGGTGTGAATTGAATCCATGACCTCAGCGCTGTGAGGCAGTAATGCTAACCATTACACCATCCGTGCTGCCCCATTATGATGAATAGAAATGTTTGCTTGGCAATTTTCACACCTATTTTGACAAATTCCCTTGGCACTACTCAAAGGGTTAAATATGTTCAGTGTTACTAAGAACATACACTATACATAAATGAAATTATATTAACATATTTCATACATTTAAGAACACTTCTATTGTAGAATCCAATGAAACCATACAGATGGAGTCTCAAGCGCGAGCGCACCCTTCCGACGGCTGGCGGGGCCTGGCGGCTGGTAGGGGCTGGCGATTCTATCCGCAAAGATTAAACTCTCTCCATCTGTACTTGAGCTCTTCAACTGACAAAAATGTAAAAAAGGAAAAATAAAATAAAGAATATAATAATGTCTTTGAACTTTTGCTACTTCTAAATCCCAATGCCATGTTCTGTTAGACTAAAATGTTTTCTACTTAGTGATTATATAGTATAGGCGATTGGGGGCGTGGGCATAAAATGCTGTCCAATGATTGCTGCAGTTCTTTTTTACAGACCAAAAATAAATAGCACAATTACTGAAATGTTGAAACTTCATTTAAAATAGTATATCCACTGGAATAATAAAATTGCTTAAAAGGGAAGCACAAAGCCATATCTCTAAGCTCCTGCTGAGAAATGGAATGCCAAGCTATTTGCACACTGTGAATTCAATGTTCAGTTCTACTGATTTAGACATACACAGGAAACATTCTTTCCCCATTAAAGAATGTGGGCCGTACATAAGCACATCTAGAGCATAGGTTTAAAGTGACATCCTAAAAAAAGGAAGCTGTAAATGTCTCGTCCTACTGTTCCCATTTACAAGATGGCTGAAAGCGCAATTATTGCGAACCTTTGGATTAAAGAGCACACTTTGTTCTATTAAAATCTCTTTCTCCAAAAAAAAAAAAAAATCAAAGTTCTGTTTTGTGAAGAATAAAAAATCTGACTTTTGACAGCTATCTTGTGGGCTTTTTTTTATTCTTTACATGCATTATTTAACCCCTTACCGACGCAGCCTGTTTTTGCCTTCCTGACAGAGCCCTTTTTTTTAAATCTGACATGTATCACTTTATGTGGGGATAACTTTTTTTTGCTTTTACTTATCCCAGTGATTTTGAGATTGTTTTCTCGTGACACATTGTACTTCAAGTTAGTGGTAAATTTTGGTCGATACAGTCTGTGTTTTTTTGTGAAAAATACCAAAATGTCATAAAAAAAATTGAAAATTTAGCAATTTGCAAAATGTTAAATTTTCTGCTTGTGAGACAAATAATCATACCACTCAAAATAGTTAATAACTAACAAAGACCATATGTCTACTTTATGTTGCCATCATTATTTCAACCTCCTTTTAATTTTTTTGGACACTAGGAGGCTTAAAATATGAATAGCAAATTCTCAAATTTTCAAGAAAATTTCAAACACTGATTTTTTTAGGGACCAGTTCAGTTCTGATGTGACTTTGAGGGACTTGTATGTGAGACACCCCCATAAATGATGCCATTTCAAAAACTGCACCCCTCACAGTATTCAAAACAGCATTCTGGAAGTTTGTTAACCCTTTAGGTGTTTCACAGGAATTAAAACAAAGTGTAGGTGAAATTTCAAAATTTCATTTTTTTTGCTGATTTTCAATTTTAATACATTTTTCTAAGGAACACAGTAGATTTTACTAGAGAAATGTGACTAAAAATTGATTCCCCCAATTCTTTTGTTTACATAAATATCCTATATGTGGCCCTAGTGTGCACGTTGACCAAACCACAGGCTTCATAATAGAAGGAGCACCTACTTGATTTTGGAGCCTCCTTTTTATGAGATTATTTTTTAGGCACCATGTAGGTTTCTAGGCACCATAAGATGCTAAAAGTTAGGAACCCCCCCACAAGTGACCCCATTTTGCAAACTACACCCCTCAGGGAATTCATCTAGGGGTATAGTGTACATTTCAAACCCCCAGGGGTTTCACCAATTTTGGTACAACTGGGCTGTGAAAATGAAAAATTACATTTTTTTACACAAATGGCACAAAATTTTTCATTTTCACAAGGAATGAAGGAGACAAAGCACCCCAAAATCTGTGCCGCAATTTCTCCCGAGTACGGCAATGCCTCATATGTGACCAAAAAATACCATTTGGGTGCATGGCAGGACTCAGAAGGGAAGGAGTGATATTTGGATTTTGCAGCACACATTCTGGTGGAATGAATGGTGGGTGCTATGTCGCATTAGCAAGACCCCCGGAGCACCAATACAGTGGAACCCCCCCACAAGTGACCCCATTTTGCAAACTACACCCCTCAGGGAATTCATCTAGGGGTATAGTGTACATTTCAAACCCCCAGGGGTTTCACCAATTTTGGTACAACTGGGCTGTGAAAATGAAAAATTACATTTTTTTACACAAAAATGCAGTTCTGGCTCAAAATTTTTCATTTTCACAAGGAATGAAGGAGACAAAGCACCCCAAAATCTGTGCCGCAATTTCTCCCGAGTATGGCAATGCCTCATATTTGACCAAAAAATGGCAGGACTCAGAAGGGAAGGAGTGATATTTTGATTTTGCAGCACAGATTCTGGTGGAATGAATGGTGGGTGCTATGTCGCATTAGCAAGACCCCCGAAGCACCAATACAGTGGAACCCCCCCACAAGTGACCCCATTTTGCAAACTACACCCCTCAGGGAATTCATCTAGGGGTATAGTGTACATTTCAAACCCCCAGGGGTTTCACCAATTTTGGTACAACTGGGCTGTGAAAATGAAAAATTACATTTTTTTACACAAAAATGCAGTTCTGGCTCAAAATTTTTCATTTTCACAAGGAATGAAGGAGACAAAGCACCCCAAAATCTGTGCCGCAATTTCTCCAGAGTACGGCAATGCCTCATATGTGACCAAAAAATACCATTTGGGTGCATGGCAGGACTCAGAAGGGAAGGAGTGATATTTGGATTTTGCAGCACAGATTCTGGTGGAATGAATGGTGGGTGCTATGTCGCATTAGCAAGACCCCCGAAGCACGGTGAAATGATGAACCTAATAATCCATAGATGTGTGGTATATTTTAAAACACTCCTTCATACATAGGCCGGGTTTGTCGGGGCAAGTTTGCTTTCTTATTCCCTTTTTATAGCAAACTTTGCACCTTTTTTGTGTCCTGCCCTTTTTTCCAGTGGAGGGGATTTCGTTAGGAAAATGCTGCCCTGATACAATACGGGGGCCAGTACTAGAAGTACTGGGGCCAGTACTAGAAGTACTGGGGCCCTCTGCCTGCTGGTTCCCAAATATTAGGCCCTTTATGACTTCCTCTTGAAAGTGCATAAATGGGTACTTGTGGAGTATCACGGCTCCCACGACCTGCATCGTATGCAGATCGTATGCTAAAAATCGCATCGCATCGCATCGCATGTGGCATACGATGGCATACGATGCGATGCGATGTTTTACCGATTTTTGACTATTTTAGCTCAAAAATCGTATGCCATCGCATAACATCGTATGCCATATGTAGTGGCATACGATGTCATACGATGCGATACGATGTTTTACCGATTTTTGAGCAAAAATGGTCAAAAATCGGTAAAACATCGGATAACATCGTATGCCATATGTAGTGGCATACGATGTCATACGATGCGATACGATGTTTTACCGATTTTTGAGCAAAAATGGTGAAAAATCGGTAAAACATCGGATAACATCGTATGCCATATGTAGTGGCATACGATGTCATATGATGCGATACGATGTTTTACCGATTTTTGAGCAAAAATGGTGAAAAATCGGTAAAACATCGCATGGCATCGTATGCCATCGATGCGATACGATGTTTCACTTATTTTTGAGCCATTTTAGCTCAAAAATCGTATGCGATCGCATCGGATGCCATACGATGGCATCCGATGCGATGCGATGGCACCCGATTTTGCACTGAAATGCATCAGAATGCATTGAAATGGGTATTAAAGTAGTGAAATGCCCCCAAATGCCATTTTTCATAGTGCACCACCCCCACTATCAACGTCAACCCGAAGCGTGGCGAGCGCAGCGAGCCCGCGAGGGGCGGCGGTACGCGTCCTACGACCTTTTCATACCCCCACTATCCACGTCGGCGTGGAGTTGAGAATAGAATAGTGTGGCGAGCGCAGCGAGCCACCGAGCCCGAAGCGTGGCGAGCGCAGCGAGCCCCGCGAGGGGACGCGGATACCTTCACAGCTATACGCGTCTCCTCGCGGGCTTTACAGGTATCCGTGTCCCCTCGCGGGGCTCGCTGCGCTCGCCACGCTTCGGGCTCGGTGGCTCGCTGCGCTCGCCACACTATTCTATTCTCAACTCCACGCCGACGTGGATAGTGGGGGTATGAAAAGGTCGTAGGACGCGTACCGCCGCCCCTCGCGGGCTCGCTGCGCTCGCCACGCTTCGGGTTGACGTTGATAGTGGGGGTGGTGCACTATGAAAAATGGCATTTGGGGGCATTTCACTACTTTAATACACATTTCAATGCATTCTGATGCATTTCAGTGCAAAATCGGGTGCCATCGCATCGGATGCCATCGTATGGCATCCGATGCGATCGCATACGATTTTTGAGCTAAAATGGCTCAAAAATCGGTAAAACATCGTATCGCATCGATGGCATACAATGCCATGCGATGTTTTACCGATTTTTCACCATTTTTGCTCAAAAATCGGTAAAACATCGTATCGCATCGTATGACATCGTATGCCACTACATATGGCATACGATGTTATCCGATGTTTTACCGATTTTTGACCATTTTTGCTCAAAAATCGGTAAAACATCGTATCGCATCGTATGACATCGTATGCCACTACATATGGCATACGATGCCATGCGATGGCATACGATTTTTGAGCAAAAATGCTCAAAAATCGGTAAAACATCGTATCGCATCGTATGACATCGTATGCCACTACATATGGCATACGATGCCATGCGATGGCATACGATTTTTGAGCAAAAATGCTCAAAAATCGGTAAAACATCGCATCGCATCGTATGCCATCGTATGCCACTACATATGGCATACGATACCATACGATGGGAGCCGTGATACTCCACAAGTACCCATAAATGTCCCCGTCTGGCTGGTAGAACGGAATAGTACGTAAGCGTTATACAGTGCCATCTGGATGATATACACGGCCAGCTTCTTATACCATATTTTTGTTTTCCGCAGGGCACTGTACGGCTTCAGTACCTGATCTGAAAGATCCACTCCGCCCATGTACTTATTGTAATCTAGGATACAAATAGGTTATGAGGTGTGGGTACTGGTACCTCGTACAGGGACGGAGGTGGTACTGTCTCCGTGAATTGTTGTCAGTATAAGGACATCCCTCTTGTCCTTATATTTGACCAACAACATATTTTCGGTGGATTGTGCCCTGCTTTCACCCTTTCTCAGTAATTGGGCAACGTGCGTTTTTGGGAGGCCTCTTTGGTTCTTGCGCACAGTACCGCAAGCTGCTGTACCTCTTGAACCAAGGGCCTTAAACAGGGGGATGCTGGTGTAAAAGTTATTCACATAGAGGTGATAACCCTTATCCAGGAAGGGGTGCACTAAATCCCAGACAATCTTTCCACTAACACCTACGAGGGAGGGGGGGCATTCTGGCGGTTCAATTCTTGTGTCCTTCCCTTCATATACCCTAAACCTGTAGGTGTACCCTGAGGTACTTTCGCATAGCTTATACATTTTTATGCCATACCTTGCCCTCTTATTGGGAAGGTACTGGCGGAATTTAACCCTTCCTTTAAAATGTATCAGTGACTCGTCTACACAAATGAATTTTTCGGGGATGTACATCTCAGCAAATTTGGCGCTGAAATGATCAATGACCGGCCTGACTTTGAATAGCCGGTCAAAGGTGGGATCATCTCTGGGTGGGCACTGTGCATTATCGTTGTAATGCAAAAATTTAAGGATCGTCTCAAAACGAGTCCGGGTCATGGCCATACGATGAAGTGGGGTGCTGTACAGAACATCTGTACTCCAATATTGTCTAATTTCTGGCTTTTTAACTATGCCCATATGTAACACCAGACCCCAAAACTTCATCATCTCTACTGCATCTACAGGGGTCCACCTAGCAAATGATGACGTGGGGTTTTGGGCAATAAACTGCTGGGCATATAAATTACTTTGGTCCACCATTAAATTTATAAAATCATCAGAGAAAAAGACTTTGAAAAAGTCAATATCTTTGAGGCCTGTAGTATCAAATTGGATTCCTGGGTTGGCCAAAAACTCAGGAACCTGGGGCTCAAAATTGTCTGGTGGTGGGGTCCATACGAGATCAATCATTGGGGGGGGGGGGTCTCAGCTGCTCTACGGGGGCGTCTTTGAGGGGGTCCCTCATCACTAGAGGAGGAAGAGGAGCTTAAGACGAATGCAAATTCATCGCTTTCTTCACTGGCTGTGTCAGTGTCAGAGGCAATAAGGGCATATGCCTCCTCCGCTGAAAACAGTCTTTGCGATGATTGGGACATTTTTATTATTTTTGTGTTTGTGTAAGTGTAGTGTTTCAACACGTGTATAGTGTAGGGGGGGGTACAAACTTTATTTCAACACGGGGGGTATGTAGTGTGTATGTAGTGCTTTAACACGTGTAAGTTATAAGAAAAAAAAAATGCTCCTGCGCCAAAAATTGAGCACAGATGTTGGTCAGTAACGTCCGTCATTGATCAGCGCTCAGCGGCCACAGGACACCCACAAAATCACTGTGGGTGTAAAAAAAATTAAAAAAATAGACCCCACAGCACCCTCCCCAAAAAATAAATAAAAAAAAACTGCTGATGAGTCAAAGGCAACAGGAATTTGATCAAAAAAAAAAATAATTAGATCAACCCTGTGCCAAAAATGCTGATCAGTGATGTACGTCACTGATCAGCGCTCAGCGGCCACAGGACACCCACAAAATCACCGTGGGTGTAAAAAAAATAAAAAAAAAAAAACCCACAGCACCCTCAAAAAAAAAAAAAAAACTGCTGATCAGTGATGCAACACTGATTAGCAGTGAGGGGCAGCAGGCACACAACTTTTGGTGATACCTGACAGGGTATATATATTAAAAAAAAGCCTGCACCCCAAAAAAAGTTGCTGATCAGTTAATTTATACTGATCAGCACAAAAGGGGGGCAGCAGGGGGCAGCAGAGACAAAATTATATCACACAATATTATATTCTCTGACACAATGACGCTGCAGCAGCAGCAGGAAGCAACAGCAACCACAGCAACCAGGAAGCACCAGCAGCTGGCAGCACGGATGCCACCAACGCTGATCAGGTCAGTATAAGGGGACAGATGGGCACGGAGACCGCTCTGCACGCTGTTCCTGACCGGAATGGCGGCTGTAGGGCTGTCTCCGTTATTTTCTGTGAGGTGTAATGGCTGTGATTGGTCCGTCGGTCCGACGGACCAATCACAGCCTTGGGGGCAGGTGGGGTGAGGTGGGGTGACCACCAGTGAGCCCTTTACACCCGGTGGTGATTGGTGCTGTACTTAACAGCACCAATCACCACCGATCCCTGTGTTACCGAGCGACGTTATTCGCCGGTACACAGAAAACGCTGTAATTGGCTGTTCACATTTGAACAGCCAATCACAGCGATCGCCGATGGGGGGGGGCATCGCTGCCCCCCCTGGGCAATGAGGGAAGATGTCTGCTGTCAGGGACAGCAGCCATCGTCCCTCTGTCACCGCGTCTATAGACGCGGTGACAGTTTACATTCATGACGTACATTTATGCCATGTGTCGGGAAGTACATCCCGACCATGACGTAAATGTACGTCAAATGTCTGGAAGGGGATAATAAAAAGTTTCACAAAAGAGCATTTTCCAATGCTGTATAAACCTCCATCAGTGATAACAGAAAAAAATATTCTTCAGTATTAAAATGATAAGTGACACTCAAGTACTTGGTACAGCTGACCAACATGATCTCTGTTTGGATCAACATAGCTGTCAATATACAGAAGAACCTATTCATGCTTGTGAAGAAAGGCTTTGATGTATAGCAAAGACAAGTATAGCAATCCTAGTAATTCAGCTACTCCTGTCATGCTAATTGCTTATTTTAATAAATATATTTTTATCTCAATGCGCTAAGCTTTACTGGTTTTTATTTGCACAAATAATGTTAATTTTCTGCCACGTAGATTTCAAAGTCCATCAGTAGGAGAACCATCTCCCCTGCAGGTTGTTCCTTATGAGGCACCTGCTTACCAGAGGTTCCTGCTCTGTCCATAAATTATTTGGAGCCATGCATATGAATAAGATGTTGCCATTCTATTTTGCAAGCAAGGTTAGGGTCTACGAAGCTGCAGTAGCCTCACCGGTTACCACGGATATTTTGGTATAGACTTCCACCAATGAGCAGACTCCAGGGGCGAAATGTAATAGAGTGCGTTTTTTTTTTTTTTTGCGGTTTTTTTTTCACAAGAACTGCCGTTTTCGGGCATTTCCCGAAAATCGCATATTTTATAGGGTTTTGAATATTTTGAAGTGGCGATTTTTAGTCACACTTCAATTCGCATCCAGATGTTTTCCCATTGGAATCACAATGCCATGTTCTGTTAGACTAAAATGTTTTCTACTTAGTGATTATATAGTATAGGCGATTGGGGGCGTGGGCATAAAATGCTGTCCAATGATTGCTGCAGTTCTTTTTTACAGACCAAAAATAAATAGCACAATTACTGAAATGTTGAAACTTCATTTAAAATAGTATATCCACTGGAATAATAAAATTGCTTAAAAGGGGAGCACAAAGCCATATCTCTAAGCTCCTGCTGAGAAATGGAATGCCAAGCTATTTGCACAATGTGAATTCAATGTTCAGTTCTACTGATTTAGACATACACAGGAAACATTCTTTCCCCATTAAAGAATGTGGGCCGTACATAAGCACATCTAGAGCATAGGTTTAAAGTGACATCCTAAAAAAAGGAATCTGTAAATGTCTCGTCCTACTGTTCCCACTTACAAGATGGCTGAAAGCGCAATTATTGCAAACCTTTGGATTAAAGAGCACACTTTGTTCTATTAAAATCTCTTTCTCAAAAAAAAAAAAAAATCAAAGTTCTGTTTTGTGAAGAATAAAAAATCTGACTTTTGACAGCTATCTTGTGGGCTTTTTTTTATTCTTTACATGCATTATATAATAAAAAGTTTCAAAAAAGAGCATTTTTCAATGCTGTATAAACCTCCATCAGTGATAACAGAAAAAAATATTCTTCAGTATTAAAATGATAAGTGACACTCGAGTACTTGGTACAGCTGACCAACATGATCTCTGTCTGGATCAACATAGCTGTCAATATACAGAAGAACCTATTCATGCTTGTGAAGAAAGGCTTTGATGTATAGCAAAGAAAAGTATAGCAATCCTAGTAATTCAGCTACTCCTGTCATGCTTATTGCTTATTTTAATAAATATATTTTTATCTCAATGCGCTAACCTTTACTGGTTTTTATTTGCACAAATAATGTTCATTTTCTACCACGTAGATTTCAAAGTCCATCAGTGGCAGAACCATCTCCCCTGCAGGTTGTTCCTTATGAGGCACCTGCTTACCTGAGGTTCCTGCTCTGTCCTCAAATTATTTGGAGCCATGCATACTGTATGAATAAGATGTTCCCATTCTATTTTGCAAGCAAGGTTAGGGTCCACGAAGCTACAGTAGCCTCACGGTTACCACGGATATTTTAGTAGACTTCCGCCAATGAGCCGACTCCAGGTCTTATTAAAATACCACCATAAAATGGGAATGCATCTACATTTTCAGTTATTCTGGAAGATTATAGAAACAGTACACACACACACACACAAATATATATAAAACTAAAAATTGTCAAAGTTACAACAAAAGATTACATATAAAAGCTTTAATGCAGAACAATTCGTTTTACACAGAAACGGGCTGGTGGGTAAGATGGGGCAGTAAGGCAACTGTATCTTGAGTCACTGACATTACAAAGTTTCTGGACTAAGAGTCAGGGCTGCCTCCGGAAAGGAAAGGTAGGTTTGGGGATCAATCAGGGCAAGACTACAGTATATGGGTCTGTACAGTACTGCTGCTGCTATAATCACTATGGGCGATATGCATCAAAATTGCAAATACATTATTTATTATTTATTTACAGTTTACTTATATGGAGCATACATATTCCACAGCGCTGTACAGAGAATATTTGAACATTCACATCAGTCCCTGCCCCAGTGGAGCTTACAATCTATATTCCCTAACACATGTGCACACACACACACTCACAGAGGAAACCGGAGTATTCAGAGGAAACCAAGCAAATAGGGGGAGAATATACAAACTCTGCACAGTTAGAACCATGGTGGGAATCAAACCCATGACCTCAGCACTGTGAGACAGTAATGCTAACCATTAAACTACTCTACACTCTATTCAATTCTTTGGTTGCTGGTATGCGTATGCAGGGAGACCTTCTAGCCAGGATATTTCTTTAAATATATAGCTTCCGATACATATAGACTTTAGTGTAAGACTTAAGGGTCAAAATGTGAATACATGGTAATCGCCCTGTGCGTGTGCAATCCATCAGTAACAGAGAGGGGTCACCATCATCTTATGATGGCATTGGCTATTTGGCACTTTGGCATCTGCTTAGATCCCTTCATTGGCTGTTGGATTCATTATGCACAAGCATGAATCAAATTGTAAGCATACACGCAGACACTACTGAGTCAGACACTGCACGATTCAGTATTACTGCTACAGTAGTGGTTATAAATTGATTGAACATTTGCTCCTTTGTACAGGAGCAAATGGTGAATCGCTCCAGTGATTTTCTATCCATCGCTGCAACTCACTGTGACATAGCCATCGGCTCCCGAAAATAAATAAGCTCCATTGTCTTTTAATAAATTCTCGTATAGATTTTTTGTATCTTTTTAATTCAGTTCATTTACCTATAAAATGAGTTTATTTGTGAAAGAGTAGGACTATTTCTAATGAGCCTTTTCATTGCAAGTTTGTGTTTTGATAATGATCCGAGGGCCTTATTCAGGTTCATCACTGTGGACGCTGGGTGCGAAAACCATCTAGTTGTGCGAAAATCATCTGGTTGTGATTTTCCCACTGAATAAAGCAATGATTAAGCATGGATCACTATTCAGGGAATTTGCCGTGGACTGCGAGGAGAAAGCTGCCCTTCAGACAGAAAGAGATGGCTGCTTTCATATTTGAGAAAGGATCGATGATTGGTATCTCGTCTCAAATCCATGCACAATTCCCGAACCATAGAAGAGATTGAAATGTGTGTGTAAATGTGAGTAAGTCTGAGGCTTCCACTACTCTGTGACTGAGAATGGTGGAAGACATCATAGACCCTTCTCAAGAACGCCAGGGCAAGCCTGTGTTTTTTTAAACACACCCAGAAAAGGTCACGTTTCCACCCCCAAATGCCAAGGGGTTGGGATTGTTTGGTCTACAGCAAGTTGGTCGACAAGCATCAGAATGACAAGCATTAGGTCGACACCGTTAGGTCGACAGGGTTCTAGGTCGACATGGGACAAGATCGACATGGGTTTAGGTCGACAGGTCAATATGTCAACACAAGCATTAGGTCGACAGTGTCTAGGTCAACAGTCAAAAGGTCGACATGGCTTCATCCATTGGCCAAGAGGAAGCCAATGTTTTTCATTGTTTTTTTACCCAAATGTCGACACAGTCGACATGGACACAGTTTCCAGTGCACCGCCTCGCTCGCAATGCTTCGGGCACAGTGCCTCGCTGCGCTTGACACTCTATTTTATTCTCCCACCACGCCCTAGTGGATAGTAGGGCATGAAATACCACCTGTCGGCACATGTCAGCTCAAAACACAGTGAAAAAACCCATATCGACCTAGACACTGTCGACCTAATGCTTGTGTAGACCTAATGGCCTGTCGACCTAAACCCATGTCGACCTAGAACCATGTCGACCTAATGGTGTCGAACAACTTGCTGTAGACCCAATGACCGTATATCCCATGCCAAGTTCCTGCCATTCAAGCTCTGGCCACATTACGTTTATGATCGATGGATATTTTCAGTTGCTATGTTCCCTTGTACATGCGCACTTTATTATTATTATCCTTTATTTATATGGGGCCACAAGGGTTCCGCAGCGCCTGACAATAATACATAGATCAGCAAAAAAAAAATAAAGATTTACAGTACAAATGCAAATTAAAACAAGTACATTGTAAATAAAAGACAGTTGCAGCTGCGGACACTGAGGCAATTATAAAAGTGGCAGAGATATATTCTTAGAAAAGCAAATGAGGAGGGAGGGCCCTGCTCGTGAGAGCTCACATTTACTTGTTTGATAATCACTCAATTTGCAAATTCTTTGATTAGGCTCCATTTTGAATAAGGAAAAAAGGAAGGGGTGGAGACCGCGCTAGAACTAAAACATGCAACAGGTATATGTAATGATATGTAAAAATTTATTAATACACATTAAAATACTATTAAAAAATTAAGGATAGCATATCCTAAAAAAACATAAGATACCACAAGCGTGATGTAGAGGAGGTATAGTCACCCACAATATATTGCACAGTCCCGAGTCCGTTCCTAGAATGCCTTTATACTTTTCCCGATTTGTAAGCCTTTAGGAGAATATTTATCCCCAGTCCAGGGAGCTCCTTGTTGTTGTATAGGTGCTCTACCTGGAGTGTGTGGAAAGCCGGGGAGCGTCCGCTGTTTGTGAGGTGCTCTACCTGGATTGAGGTCACTGGAAGCCAGGGAGCATCAGATGTTTGAAGGTGCTCTACCTGGAGTGAAATAGTTGGGAACCAAGGAGCATCAGATGTTTTGAAGGTGCTCTACCTGGTATATGCTGGTGAGGTCCCAAGAATAGGCTGGTGGGAAGGATATTGAAAAGGCTGGTCCGGTCACAGGGATAAATGGTGGTTTGTAGATTCAATAGTGGGTGTCTTGGACCCCTTTTCACCGACGCGTTTCGCTAAAAGAAGCTTTATCAAGGTGATGCTGCTGGTATCATGAGATGGTGTTTTTATACCTTCTCTAATTAAGGCAATGATTGCCACCTGTTGCATGGTTAATTGGTTAGAGTCATTCTCATGTGAAAATATGGTTTAAATGATACTTATAATGAATAGGAGACAAAACTATTACACAAAATAACCTAAAAATTACAAAACGAGCGTTTTAAATGGTAAAAAATGCAGTTTATTTGTTTATACATACTGGACCCGTTTCCGGATATCCGGATATGTCACTTCCGGGTCTGAATGAACCGCACATGCGTTCCATGGCGGTAGTACAGGGATGGTGATATTACATTAATGATTGTATAGCGAAGACCCGTTTCCGGATATCCGGATGTTCAGTTACTGGGTCAGGTGGAACGCTAATGCGTTCTATCGATATTCTGTGTACAGTCTAGGCGCTTGGATAGATGCGCCCTTAACAAAAATGGCGGAAGCAGCGCTTCCGGATTCTGCAAAAACGGAGTATGTTTGTTCCCAGCTTCCTGCCCAAATAGGTGCACGGAGTTGCTGGTTTATATTTCCTCCTCAATTCGGGGAAACAATAAGGAGATTTTTTTTTTTTTTGGGTTCCCTTCTTATGAGTATATAGCTCAAGGAGCGCATGTGCAGCTCATACATACAGAAATTCATGATTTTTACTATATCACAGTATATTTATAATTGTATTCAGGGACATAAGTTAGGCATATGGTTCTAAGGTTGCTGCTCAAAAAAACACAAATAGAGAGAGATATATAGGCATATATGATGACAATAATAGTGGAAATATCAAAATCAATAATAATCAATAATAATAACATATGTTGGGAAAATATACATATATCGAATTTCTTCTGTTGGGTGTATCATCAAACATTCCGTATGGTCACAAATAATTCTTCCAACATTTTGGAAATAATTTTTAGTACAAAGAAAAAATGAACATCTGTGTATATATACCCCAGTTCATATTTCTAGACAGGGAATAGGGGAAAATCAAAAAACATAAGACCAAAAAACAAAAAACGGAAACAAAAAACAAAGCACAAAAGACAAAGGTATATAAGACTGGAGGTGCATTGTCTGTACAGAATGTTTATATGACAGTATTGAGCTCCACAGCTTCATTCAATCCTCCAGGATGTATGGAGTCCATCCTGTACATCCAATACACCTCCTGTCTGCACAGGATCTTATATCGGTCTCCCCCTCGTGGGGTCCTCTTGACGTGTTCCAGGCCTACCAATCGGAGGCCCTTTGGGTCTCCCCCGTGATACTCATGGAAATGCCGGGACACACTATGTGTGAGTACATGTTTCATAATGTTACGTCTATGTTCTAGGAACCTAACCTTAACCTTTCTGGTAGTGCGTCCTATATAGTGGAGTTTGCACTCACAACTTAACATGTAAATAATGTAACTCGTATTACAGTTTATGAAACTGCCAATTTTGGCACTAGTGCCCTCTTTATCCCTTACTTCATGACAATTCCTTTGTTCGATGTATTCACAGGTGGTGCATCTCGATGTGCCGCACCCAAAGAAGCCCTTTGGTTGGTTTCCTAGCCACATATTTGTGCCTTCTGTGTCTATTGTTGATGTAATCGGTTTAAGAAAGCTAGGGGCCAGAGAACTTTTTATGGATTTATTCTTTTTGAATACAAATAATGGTTTTGGAGGGATTACATCTACCAGTAGGCGGTCCTGCTTTAGTATTTTGTAATTTCTTCCTATTATTTTTCTAATTTCGTCCGAGTGACTGTTGTAGGTGGATATGTAAGTTATTTGTTGGTTCTTTTCTACTGATTTTTTTGGTTTGGTTTGGAGGAGTGTTGCTCTATCCAGAGTTAGCACTTCGTCGAGAGCTTTTTTCGTTAGTTTTTCGGGGTATCCCCTTTCTGTAAAGGAAGTTACCATTTCTTTTGCTTGTTTTTGGAACGTTTCTTTAATAGTACAGTTGCGGTATATCCGCATCAGTTGGCCCTTAGGGATTCCCTTCTTCCAAGGGGGATAGTGGGCACTATTAAAATGAAGATAGGCATTCGTGCACGAATGCCTATCTTCATTTTAATAGTGCCCACTATCCCCCTTGGAAGAAGGGAATCCCTAAGGGCCAACTGATGCGGATATACCGCAACTGTACTATTAAAGAAACGTTCCAAAAACAAGCAAAAGAAATGGTAACTTCCTTTACAGAAAGGGGATACCCCGAAAAACTAACGAAAAAAGCTCTCGACGAAGTGCTAACTCTGGATAGAGCAACACTCCTCCAAACCAAACCAAAAAAATCAGTAGAAAAGAACCAACAAATAACTTACATATCCACCTACAACAGTCACTCGGACGAAATTAGAAAAATAATAGGAAGAAATTACAAAATACTAAAGCAGGACCGCCTACTGGTAGATGTAATCCCTCCAAAACCATTATTTGTATTCAAAAAGAATAAATCCATAAAAAGTTCTCTGGCCCCTAGCTTTCTTAAACCGATTACATCAACAATAGACACAGAAGGCACAAATATGTGGCTAGGAAACCAACCAAAGGGCTTCTTTGGGTGCGGCACATCGAGATGCACCACCTGTGAATACATCGAACAAAGGAATTGTCATGAAGTAAGGGATAAAGAGGGCACTAGTGCCAAAATTGGCAGTTTCATAAACTGTAATACGAGTTACGTTATTTACATGTTAAGTTGTGAGTGCAAACTCCACTATATAGGACGCACTACCAGAAAGGTTAAGGTTAGGTTCCTAGAACATAGACGTAACATTATGAAACATGTACTCACACATAGTGTGTCCCGGCATTTCCATGAGTATCACGGGGGAGACCCAAAGGGCCTCCGATTGGTAGGCCTGGAACACGTCAAGAGGACCCCACGAGGGGGAGACCGATATAAGATCCTGTGCAGACAGGAGGTGTATTGGATGTACAGGATGGACTCCATACATCCTGGAGGATTGAATGAAGCTGTGGAGCTCAATACTGTCATATAAACATTCTGTACAGACAATGCACCTCCAGTCTTATATACCTTTGTCTTTTGTGCTTTGTTTTTTGTTTCCGTTTTTTGTTTTTTGGTCTTATGTTTTTTGATTTTCCCCTATTCCCTGTCTAGAAATATGAACTGGGGTATATATACACAGATGTTCATTTTTTCTTTGTACTAAAAATTATTTCCAAAATGTTGGAAGAATTATTTGTGACCATACGGAATGTTTGATGATACACCCAACAGAAGAAATTCGATATATGTATATTTTCCCAACATATGTTATTATTATTGATTATTATTGATTTTGATATTTCCACTATTATTGTCATCATATATGCCTATATATCTCTCTCTATTTGTGTTTTTTTGAGCAGCAACCTTAGAACCATATGCCTAACTTATGTCCCTGAATACAATTATAAATATACTGTGATATAGTAAAAATCATGAATTTCTGTATGTATGAGCTGCACATGCGCTCCTTGAGCTATATACTCATAAGAAGGGAACCCAAAAAAAAAAAAAATCTCCTTATTGTTTCCCCGAATTGAGGAGGAAATATAAACCAGCAACTCCGTGCACCTATTTGGGCAGGAAGCTGGGAACAAACATACTCCGTTTTTGCAGAATCCGGAAGCGCTGCTTCCGCCATTTTTGTTAAGGGCGCATCTATCCAAGCGCCTAGACTGTACACAGAATATCGATAGAACGCATTAGCGTTCCACCTGACCCAGTAACTGAACATCCGGATATCCGGAAACGGGTCTTCGCTATACAATCATTAATGTAATATCACCATCCCTGTACTACCGCCATGGAACGCATGTGCGGTTCATTCAGACCCGGAAGTGACATATCCGGATATCCGGAAACGGGTCCAGTATGTATAAACAAATAAACTGCATTTTTTACCATTTAAAACGCTCGTTTTGTAATTTTTAGGTTATTTTGTGTAATAGTTTTGTCTCCTATTCATTATAAGTATCATTTAAACCATATTTTCACATGAGAATGACTCTAACCAATTAACCATGCAACAGGTGGCAATAATTGCCTTAATTAGAGAAGGTATAAAAACACCATCTCATGATACCAGCAGCATCACCTTGATAAAGCTTCTTTTAGCGAAACGCGTCGGTGAAAAGGGGTCCAAGACACCCACTATTGAATCTACAAACCACCATTTATCCCTGTGACCGGACCAGCCTTTTCAATATCCTTCCCACCAGCCTATTCTTGGGACCTCACCAGCATATACCAGGTAGAGCACCTTCAAAACATCTGATGCTCCTTGGTTCCCAACTATTTCACTCCAGGTAGAGCACCTTCAAACATCTGATGCTCCCTGGCTTCCAGTGACCTCAATCCAGGTAGAGCACCTCACAAACAGCGGACGCTCCCCGGCTTTCCACACACTCCAGGTAGAGCACCTATACAACAACAACAAGGAGCTCCCTGGACTGGGGATAAATATTCTCCTAAAGGCTTACAAATCGGGAAAAGTATAAAGGCATTCTAGGAACGGACTCGGGACTGTGCAATATATTGTGGGTGACTATACCTCCTCTACATCACGCTTGTGGTATCTTATGTTTTTTTAGGATATGCTATCCTTAATTTTTTAATAGTATTTTAATGTGTATTAATAAATTTTTACATATCATTACATATACCTGTTGCATGTTTTAGTTCTAGCGCGGTCTCCACCCCTTCCTATTTTCCTGTTTACTGTTTGGGATTGACACCCCAATTTGGAGACCGCTGCTTAGGCTCAACAACTCCTCCCAGGCGCACTCCTAGGTCGCATTCGTGACCTATACCTTTTTTACATCCATTTTGAATAAGGCCCTGAGTGTGGGAGGCATGTGAAGGAATGTGTCCTAATTACACATTCTCTCATAAGTTACAGAGGGGAATTGGCGCGCGCGCGGGGGGGGGGGGGGCGGGATAATTCCGACAGGCGTTTGGTAAACTGTGAGATGTTCGCAGCTTACAGAGCCAACCTGAATCGAGTCCATGGTTTTGTCCATCTCCAAAAATGTCTGAATCAGGCCCAGTGCCCCTGCTGGGTGACCTAGAAATATGTGATCTGCGTTGGGTTCTGAGGACCAAGTTTGAAAATCACTGGACTGCAGAACACATTCAAAATTGAACTTCAAGTCTGAATATTATCCAACTCAGACATATTCACATGACCTGCTCGTGTGGTGGAATTGCCCAGAAATAGATTCATCGTGGACTTAAACATTATGATGATGTCATTATTTCTGTGAATTAAGATAATGTAGTGAAAAAGGTGCTTGTGTGATTTGTGATGATTCAGTTAAAACATTATGGGGGGAAATTTACTAAAAAAAAATCGTGAAAAAAAAATCGTATTTTCATACGAAAATACAATTTTTTTGGGTGTATACGTATTTTTGGCAGTTACTATGCCAAAAATACGTATTTTCGTATTCTTAATGATGGGACATTCGTATTTGTATTTACAAATACGAATGAGTACACCATCGAAAGAATACGGCAGAAATCACCATTCAAAAAAATGGTGGTTCCTGATTTACTAAGCGGCCGTATTGATAATACGGCCGCTAAATAGTGTAAAACTGCCACGAATATATGGCAGGAAAATACCCTTTATTTTCCTTTCGTATTTGGCTTTAGCCTGCACGGATCAGTGAGATCCATGCAGGCTTCAGTGTTAAAAAACAGAGAAATAAATAAAAAAATTTAAAAAAAACAGCGTGGGGTCCCCCCCACAGCCGTAACCAGCACCAGGCTGAAAGAGCCGGGGCCGGTAATAAAAAATCAGGAAACCCGAAAATAGGGGTTCCCCGATTTTTTAAAACCAGCCCCAGGCTCCAGGTCTGGGGCTGGTTCCAAAAATATGGGGGACAAAATGAGTAGGGGTCCCCCGTATTTTAAGAACCAGCCCCAGGCCAAACCAGCCAGCAGGGTAATGTCACAGCCGGGGGACACTTATTAGATAAGGTCCCGCGGCCAAAACATCACCCTACTGACCAGTCAGCCTGGCCAGGGGCCCTGGGGACCCCCCCTCCAGGACTTACCTGGCCAGGCTGAAGCCTGGTGCTATCCCTGGTGACCCTGGGCTGGGGTCACCGGGCTGATTGAAGTGTCAAAAATAGACTAAAAACTATTGTCTTTTACTGTGGAACTATGAGTCCCAGCAAGCCTCCCCCGCAAGCTGGGACTTGGAGAACCATAAGTCCCAGCCTGCGGGTCATTAAAGGGCCCGCTGGCACTTGTAGTTCCACAGTTAAAAAAATAGTCAAATAAACACACACTGACGCACAATAAAAATAAAACTTTAATAAATCCAAAGCCCATACATACTGATACTTACTTATCTTGAGCCTGTAGGTAGGTCCCTGGGTCTTGGTCCGGTGTCCTGTCCTGGTCCAGATCCATGCCGGCATTCCGCTCCATGTCCATGTCGGCGGCGGCTGTCGGCGTCCATCCGGGTCCGAAGAAATCCATGGGGGACCTGTGGAAGGAAATCCAACTCACCCAGGTCCTCCTGTGAAGATCTGTTGTCTTGATCCGACATAGTCCTGGTCTTCTGGCATCTTCTGTCACATGCCGGCGACTCCTGCAGCTCCCCGCATCGGACTGATGAGTGGCGCAGAGATCTTTCATCTTCCGCGCCTCTCCACTGAATGATTCTCGACTTTCTCGGCTCCTGATTGGCCACCTAGCGGCCAATAGAATTATTCAGTGGAGAGGCGCGGAAGATGAAAGATCTCTGCGCCTCTCATCAGTCCGATGCGGGGAGCTGCAGGACTGATGATTTTACGGCGATTTTTTATTTATTTATTTTTTCTATTTATTTTTTTTAGACACTGCAGCCTGCACGGATCTGACTGATCCGTGCAGACTGCCCGCACAAATTCGTATTAGCGGCCGTATATACGGCCGTTAATACGTAATAATACGACATCGGAGGGTTACAAGCAGTCGTATTTGACTGCTTAGTAAATTCCCCTCCGGAAAATGACTTTGCATACGATGTATGCAGTTGTATTCATTCGTAGCAAGAATACGAATACAATTTTTTGTATTCGGATTCTTATTAAATGTCCCACTATATCTGTGAATTGTGACTATACAATAATAGTGTGATTTGTAATACTATAGTGAAAATATTGTCATGGTCCTGTGCAGCTACTTGCTTTTGCCACAAATACAGCACAATGCTGACCGCTTGTATACTCACCTGAAACATACTTGAACTGAACATTACTTTTCCAAACAGGTCAACTCCTGTAAATGACAATAATTTAATTATGGCCTTAAGCTGATCAGACAGTATTACTGGAATCTGGACAATGCAGTTTTCAAATGCTCCAGAGAGCTCCTGGCCAAATTAGTGATTCTATTTAAAAAATGTTAAGCCTTTAAAGCAATAAAAGCTTAAGAGACTAGTAAAGGTATATACACAAATGGAAATATTGCTCCAGACATGTCCTATGTCTATACAATATCGTACAAAAGCTTGTAGTCTTTTATTATGAAAATGTAAACAAGGTTTAATTGCAACAAATGGAGTATTGTGTGATATTTCATAATGTTAAAATATAGCCCTTTTTCCTGGATCGGACCCTCTTCTCTCAGAGGCTCCAGGATCAAAGATGGCTCTTTTGCACCAATCACCTTGTATCAGGTGATTCACTTGGTGTCTAATAGCTGCTATTGCTAAATAAATAGGAAGTGGAATCTGATTGGTTGCTATGGGCAACTTCTCATCTTCAATAGATCTCCCATCTTAGTAAATTTACCCCAATGAGTTGAAGTCAAACTACTATTGCGTGAAATCAACTTTTAAACATTAAAACTGCTAAGAGATGTAGTCAATGAAATGATCATATCAAAACAGGAGCTGTTTGCTATTTTTTCCAATGTTTCAATAATTTTTTTTTTTACAGGATTTTTTGTGCTACACACAGGTTCAATGAAAATGACAGGTCTTCTGGGAGGGTTTCCTGTACGCAGTGGTTAGTACTGTTCCTACCAAAAGTTGTCCAAGGAAAAATGGTAAAACTTAAGGATCAGAGCGACTATCAAAGGGGCCATATTGTGATGATTGGGGAACATTTCTAAAACCAGTGGTGGCTTTAGAGGAGGTGGGGGGGGGGGGGGGTGCAGTGCAGTCCAATAATCAAAGAGGGGAGGAGCCACACCAACTGCCAGTGATTTAGACACCGGCAATGTTTGGAAGTGTATAGGGTGGCAGTTGGTGTGTCTCAACTATTTGAATTTTGGACTGTGCTGCAGTCCCACCTCTGGAGCCTCCACTGGCTAGCACAAATTGCATAAATGTACATGCTGGCTATGATTATACATGTCATAACACACTTCTTTATTTTTTGCAGCTTGCTGCATATGGCACTGCATATGCATACTGGTCATAATGCCCATTCTAACCCCTGTCCGCCACTGAAGGGCCTTTAACAGGCATGTGAGAATCAGAACTGGACAATTGAGGAATGTAAAAGGTGGAATGAAGGTAAGAAGTTTTTGTTCCACATAATATTCTGGGGGGGTGGGGTGGGGTGGTGGTGGTACAGAACAGAAAATAAAGGGGGGGTTTCGGGAGTCAGAAGTCAAAGCATCAAATCTTTAAATACATACAGATAATAAATAACAATAAACAATAAAAGTGGAAAAAACATAATTTTCCTGGGCGCACCCAGCATTTTCGTGGCATGCAACCCCTGACCACCTCCAGCATGCCGAGCCGCCCCCTCCTATTGCCGCCCCCGACCTACTGACCCTGTCGACCTAACTCATGTCAACCTTTAGTCGTGTTGACCTAATGCTTGTCTAACAACTTGTTTTAGACCAAATGATCCATACCCAATCAGAATACCCCATTTAATCTCCCATGGGAAAGTGATGGTGCAACACTTTCTCCAAATCAATCCATGGCTTGGTAGCACCAATGAGCATCCAATCTCCAATTTGAGACACTTGACAGGCATATTGATATACCTTTAGATCAGATACTGTATATCCAAACCTCCGAAAAGTCTAGTTCTGGTCAATGAATTATTAGCAATCTAAGAAGGTTTATTTTTCCAGATATAGATGTAGTTATGTGAACTTAACTAAAATATTAGGGGATTGTACAAAACAAATACATACACTTTGGCAAAATTGACATTTTGAAGGGGGACAATCTGCCCTACCAAGATACCTCGAAGCATATCCATCTATGTAATAGAGCAGCTATCTGGATCGAAAGGCGTCTATAGTTGATCTCAACTAATTTAGCTGAGGAATCAGAAATGTTGATCACTAAATTTAGAATCTAGTTTTTTTTCCATTATATTTATAAAATGGACATATTCCTTAAAGATTCAAGCTCATGCTGAAATTATAGCATGAAACAGTGCAGATCTGCAACATGCACATTAGGGGGGGGGTTCAATTATACTTGGTGCTATTCAATTAAAAGGCCCTTTTTCTTGCCTATTAATTTACTTTATTTTCAGGTATTAACATATCAAAACTAGGGTAAGAAGATCCAGACCTATATGTTAATGAGTTCACATCAGCCGTGAACAAGCAAATTTTTAATCCTTGCTTTTTATGGTATGCCTCCCCCCTTTACTCTGAAAACCAAGTTTTTTCACCACATCCCAAAGTTACACTATTTGGATCTAAATCCAGTGCTAGAAGTACATTGTATTCTTTGTCATATATGTGGAGGCAGCTTGACATAATCTGTTCTTTGTGACATTTTCCCCCGCTTGAAGTAACCAATAGAATGGTACGGTATACTGTGATCTGGTAGGCCACGGCATTTAAATGATTTAATTAATACTGTGATGCCTAATACTGTACGTGGCAAAGAAATAGTTTCAACAACATCCTTGCACCAGCAGCTTGAACTACTAACACAAGGCAATATGGATCTATGGATTTGATGTTGTTAATTCCAAATTCTGCCTCAGTTTTGTGTTCTTAGCTATATTTTTTATGGCAGTAATAGACAATAAGTGTGGTGGTGTACTGCTGATTGGCCATGATGACAGTGGGAGACAACAGACCACATAAATATGTAAGCTTTATGTATCATATAGTGTGAGATGCATGAAGCTATGCCATAGGTAGCAACCAATGTACCCAAGCTACTTATTGTTTCCCTCAGAGGAAATGTTTTTTTTTAGGGTAACATTTCTCCTTAACCAGAATGTAGTCCTGGCCTTGGTGGACATTGGTAGGAAACTTAAGTTGGTTTCGAGTTCACTGATCCCAGCGGATTAATCAGTGGTTGCCAATAGTGAAGGTCCTGTGCATTATCTGAGGAATACAAGAGAATTTCTTCCCGTCACCCTCAAGGGACAGACCTTGTGGACTATGGCAGTGATTGCTACTAACCTTACAAATCCACTCATTTGGAATGTGACCATGAGAGCATTGAGATTTTAAATTGGCTTTGATTTTTTTTCAGAAAAGTGGCCTCCTTACACATCCATATTGCCAGCCTGCAACCTTCTACTCCCTTGTACATACCTCCCAACTGTCACGATTTTAGAGGGACAGTCCCGATTTTCAGGTCCTGTCCCGCTGTCCCACCCGCGGCAGGCATTGTCCCGCTGCGGGGGGTGACAGTTGGGAGACCCCCAATCTAGTAGAAAAGACGCTGTGCGCATGCGCACAGCGTCTATTCTCGTATGAAAATGAGGTCGCGGCTAATTAGCATAAGCCGCGCCCTCATTTGCATACACCCCGCCCCCTTTTCGGACGCGCGAGTGTCCCTATTTCATACGGACAGAAGTTGGGAGGTATGCTTGTACATCCACAGCATGCCATGCTTTACCCCCTAACACACCCATACCATCAGTCTTTCACCACCAGTCTGTCACCTTGCTGGGGTACAGCTTTCACCATCACACTGAATGGCAGAGATGCCCTCATGGAGGAGGAATGTAGCCTAGAGTCCTACGGCATCATATCCAGAGACCTCATTGTCCTTTGGATAGCTCCTGATAGTCTCTGGGGGTAAGGATGGTGCAGGAGCTATCAGAAGGACAATGAAGTCTCCGGATATGATGCCACAGGGCTCCAGGCTACATTCCTCCTCCGTGGGTGAAGATGGTGCAGGAGCCCTTTCCTGGCCACAGGAGGTCCCACAGGTGCATTGGCACATCAGGATCTTCCCTGTAGCTTCTATTGCCAATCTGCCCCTGTTCAGTATGTGATTTACCATTATTCATGGAAAGGATCTTAGAGCAAGTCTGACAAGTCAGACTTAAAAGCAACGGATTCACAGGCTAGGTCTTAAAGTATATGCCCAAGTGAGAACAACTTTTACACCTTGGGTATAAGTTGCTACAACGATTGCAGGAAAGGCAATAAGATAACGCAGATTGAAGGACACGAGTCAACCAATCATGGTCCTTTTGAGAAAGTGGACATTAAATTGAATTTTAACATATTAAATGTACCTAAACCTAAATAATGTGTTCTAGCCTTCAATTTCAAAAATGTGCAAGAAATGTCTTTATTCTAAATGATACAGTATTTAAGACATACATATATATATCTTTAAATTCATCAGTTACAAGAACAGACAACGACTGACTTAATAAAAAAATTTTTAATGAATTTAACTAGGCTGTTGGCACTAAAAAGTCAGAAAATAAATACAAACACCTAAAAATGCAAGCCAATTAGGAGGGAAAATAAAAATAAAACATAAAATATTAAAACAGAATGAGTCCCACTTATTTGGAATCTCTCATTATGTTTCACGGCTCAACTGCTTCCTTAGGCAGTTAAGTCGTTAAACATACGGTATTGCGAGATTCCAAATAAGTGAGACATACTGTTTTTATCATTTTATGTTTTATTTTTTGTCTTTCAATTCATTCACATTTTTGAAAACACTGATGTGCCAATAATTAAGTATACATTACACAGGTATATCTATATTGAGCGCTGGGTGTGTGTCTAGTGGCACCCACACCACATACTCCTACATTATATTTTACAGCTTTGGGTTTGGAACTGCAAAAAACAGTGGGGAAATAGAACAGCTGCCATTTTCATGAAGAAAATTCATGTGCAGTAGAGAAATCACAGGGGACATGGGGCCTTATTCTAGTTCACTCTTTCTGACAAAATCCTTCTTAGAAGAACAAAACCATGTGCACTGCAGGGAGGGCAGATGTAAAATGTGTAGAGAGAATTAGATTTGGGTGAGTTATTTTGTTTCTGTGCAGGGTAAATACTGGCTGCTTTATTTTATTTTTACACTGCAATATAGATCTCACTGTGAAGTAAAACCCCACCCAAATCTAATTCTCTCTGCATAAGTATCATCTGCCCCACCTGCAGTGCACATGGTTGTGTCCATCTAAGAAGGATTTTGTCAGAAAGAGTGAACTAGAATAAGGCCCATGGTGCTGGTGTAATAGACTGTGGCACACTGCCCGAGAGTACTTGGCAAGTGTGCTGGCAAAACTGGGGACAGTGGTTAGAAATCTGTTAGCTTATCTGACTGTTTTGCTAAGCATGATATTAGATCAACAGTCTGGCAATCACCAAACTTCATTTACTAATGTATGTGTCCCTAGTGCAGGGGTCAGGGAACTTTTGTTTTACCTTTTACGCCAAAATATATTTAGATACACCGATGTTACCCCTTGATTTGAAAGGAAAGAAATCATATAATTGTAATGCAGCCCATACACGCTGCTATGAGGGCGTGCTTTCTGTGCTGTACTAGCACAGATCACATTGCATTGCATTGCATGTGCATCTGTTGTGCATGCAATGCGATGCAATTTGATGAAACCTAAGTACAAAAAGTATGTGCAAGCACATACTTTTTGTACTTAGTTTTCATCACATTGCATCGCATTGCATGCACAACGGATGCACATGCAATGCAATGCAATGTGATCTGTGCTAGTACAGCACGCCCAAAAAGCAGCGTGTATGGGCTGCTTAATACACACTGTACCCCCAGAAATCGAGGATAAATCCTGCTAGTACGGTACACAGCCTGACAGCAATTGATGATGATGATGATGATTACCATGTATGGCTGTGTGTGGTATAAAATTTGTACCACACACAGCCATACATGTTAATCATCATCATCAGCAGCATCATCAATGGCTGCCAGGCTGTGCATGGTATAGCCATTAATAATGTGATATCCAGGCAACTATTAGTGTCAGTATTTCAAGATAATATAGTGACAGTCTGTGCAATTTTTTTTCCCTAGATAAGAGATGGGTATACAGGAGCCTATAACAGGCAAACTCACCACTGCAACGACAGTATAGCTTGCGTGCTGCAGAGATGTTGCAGCAACTAGTCGACTCTATTGAAGAAGCCGGCAGACTTGGAGGCGGGGCCTGAGGCATCACACAGGGAAGTGTGTTATACACAAGGGCCTGACGCATTGCACTGTGTCAGGTCCTTGTATACTACAGTACTGTAACACCCACAGCGTGGCATGCATATAGATTTATATGGTACTTATGTAATATCTGGGCTCCCGTTTTTCTTATGAAACCGCGTCCCCTCGCCACGCTTTGGGCACGGTGGCTCGCTGCGCTCGCCACACTATATAAAATCAACTCCATGCGTAGTTGGATAGTAGGGGTATGAAAAAATGGGGTGCATTTAACATGGGAGCCCAGATAATACATAAGTACCGAATATATATATAGATTCTATATGCAATGAAATGAAATTCCTGGGGTAATGGACGGTAGCGCTGCTGAGACACAGCCGGTCACGCATTTAGATTAATTATCATGCCCGGCTGTGTATCGGCAGTGCGACCATCCATTACCCCCAGGAATTTCATTCTTACCCCATTTGGAGTAATTTACCCCTGTTCCCTGACCACTGCCCTAGTTTATAGTTTAACCATTTGACTGCCAACTGAATTCATTAAAATAGGTGTGAAAATTGCCCAAGCAAACATCATCATAAGGACCTGTAATGTTTACCTTATATAGAAAATATCATATTTTTTAACTCATTTTATTTGATTTTATGTAACAAATGTGAGTTACCCTCTAAAAGGTTTTTAAAGCAGACCGAGGGGGAGATTCTCTAAGAATCTCCGCCCCCCTTCGCCGCCCATCGCAATTATAATTATCGCATATGTTGTAACATATGCGATAATTATAGCAAAGGACAGCTCTTGCGTTAAGAGGTGTCTTTTGCGGTGAGAGTCGCCGGGTCCCAGCAGGTCCCGGCGGCTCCCCCCTCCCTCCCACACCTGGCGCTGCTGCTGCTGCGCCGGGCTCTCCTCCTCCCTGCACCCGGAAGAGGATCAGTGCAGGGAGGAGGTCACAGGTCCGGGCAGCACAGCTCTGTGCTGCCCGGACACAGGTGAGGGGGCGATGCGGGGCGGCGGGGGTCCGTGCGGGACGGCGGTGGGTCGGCACGGGGCGGCGGAGGGTTGCGGTAGAAGCCCATTGGCTTCTATGGGGCATCGCCAGATTTTTCTGGCGATGCTCCCCACCGTGGTAACCCGGCGGGGAATGCTTACAGCATCCCAAAATGCGGTAAAAACCCCGAAAACGGGGGTTTTACCGCATTTCTAGCTTAGAGAATCTCCCCCCAAGCTATTTTACCATACCATTCTATATACAGCTGATTATAATTCTTAATTGTATTCATTTATTTTTATATATTTTATATTAATTATCAGATTAATTTAAAAATATGAAAATTAACAGATGTTATTGGCAACAAAGTAATTTAGCTAGTTGTAGTTAATTTTAATATAACAGGTTTTCATGTACCTTATGCGGTTACATTGCATGTACATCAAACATGTTCCTTTTAACAACAGCTTTAAGAATTGCAATTTGTAGTAAATTATCCGATGACCTAAATCCCAGCCATCAAAATCTCTCTCATAGATAAACTCAGGATACATTAATACATTATTAGAGCCAAGGACACCCTGCTGTGTTTACAAACATGGCTATTTTTCAAGCCTTCTTCCAGCGTCCAAGAAATTTGATGTAAAAATGAATTAGAATGCATCTAAACTGTCGGTTCAAACTAATTACTGACTGCTTATTGTTTGCAAACACAATGATACAATGCTTGCCTCCTGCTTACCCTCCACGCATTAAAATGCACTGGCATATGATTTATTTACTTAATCAAAAGCAGTGAAAATGATCCGGATCATCCAAAGTGATTTATGCATTTTACATAATGCAAAATGCTTGAATACATAGATTGCACTATTTAATACCATAGTAAAATCCACATTCAAATACGCACTGAAAGCATTCTGACAGATCCAGAGGCAACAGAATTTGTCATCACATCTATAGAGCGTATCTGAAGTGAGCAAAGATTTTTTAGAATTAAGTTATTTTCCAAAATGTTGTATATAGTATAATGTATGTCCTTATAGGGCTTCCAGTATCTAGGCATTACATAAGTGTCAGGAAATCTACATGCTGCCATACCACCTGGACTGCATCCATATTACATCAAATCCCAAAGTTAAAATAATATGGTTCAGGTTAATCTACTTTGTACTGCTACCTCGGTGAGAGAATTCCTTGAAAATCTGTCTACATTGGTATCCAATTCTATAGCACTACAATGTTTCCTAATTCCTCTTCA
Source organism: Crinia signifera (assembly GCF_055691185.1). Lineage (NCBI taxonomy): Eukaryota > Metazoa > Chordata > Amphibia > Anura > Myobatrachidae > Crinia > Crinia signifera. The sequence goes on along the minus strand of NC_139217.1, from coordinate 366,964,849 downwards.
TTATGCTGGGGAAGATGTTTCTCTGGGCCTAATTTAGTAAGCATCGTGTACATGCTAAGCTGCATGCGATCCTTAGCAATGCAGGAGGAGATGCATACCACCTCCTGCCTGCATCTGAAAACACATAAACTGTGATATCACCATTGCTCTTGAGAAACATTCTTATTATTTATTACCAGTTATTTATATAGAGTACACATATTCTGCTGCACTTTACAGAGAAAATTTGAACATTCACATTACCTGAGTAAGTCTGACCTTAATCAAACTTGCCATCACAACAAGGGACATTGCCATGCCAAGTAAACTGCATTTGTGATGCAGTTCTTGACCATGCAACCCTCATGTTACCCGTTTTCCCAAGCGCCAGCCATCCCTGCCCTGTCCATCCCCATGAATAAGACGATCCCATTTTTGAGTTGGAATGCTTATGCTCTATACTGTTTCTGTTATACTGGTGCTATAAATGTGGTGGAGCCAGATGTCTCACATGCTCGCATATTAGAAATACTAAAACCACCCAAATAGACCATCTGGACGACACCTACCGTATTGACAGCTTTATAAACTGCAATATGGTTTTCGTCATATATATACTTTCCTGTGGGTGCGGACTAAAATATGTCGGACGAACCACTAGGAAGATGAAAGTTCGCTTCCTCGAACACCGAAGGGGCATACTAAAAGGCCTAGCCACACACAGCATACCACGTCACTTTCCTGAACATCACCAAGGAGACCCTGCCAGCCTTTCCATCATAGGTGTCGAACATGTATCTGTTACGAAAAGAGGAGGAGATAGATTCAGGAGACTTTGCAAACAAGAAGCCTTCTGGATGCATGCCCTCAATACCATTTATCCAGAGGGCCTCAATGAGATGGTAGAGCTCAACAATATTATATAAACTCATAATCAAAACTATCCTGTACCACTCTAAACCCCAAAACATCTAAGTCTCTATATCATTACCTCCCTTCCCCATGATTCTCGATTCATTATCTGCAGTCTCCTATTTTTTATTTATTATATATATATATTTTTTACTTTCATTTTTACATCTATTCTATGTTTATTTTTATTTTTACTTTTCATATTTATTTATTCATTATTATTTATTATTCATCATTTTCTTCTCTCCACCACATCTATATTTATCTCCATTATATATTGTATATTCTTTATTTTTCTTGATTTACACTGAAGATAGATACCTTAAGCATAGGTACCCAATTATGCATTAATGATTATAGGATGTCTTTCTCTATTGTATGTTGAGATATACTCTCCTAAAGTATCTACCGTTGCCATTTCATATGGCAGCTATAAATTGTTTAGAAATTATGTCTGTTTTTGCCACTGCTAAATGTTCATATCAATCTTTCTGTAGAAAATTGTTCTATAATGTTCATATATATAGAATAAAAGTCTTAGGTATATATTTAAAAAAAAATGCATTACCACATGTCCCCTTTATAAATATAAAAGGATGCCCACAGAGCTTTATCTTAGTTACATCGATTGCGACTGGCATCCTAGCAACAGGGACGCCACAGAACTCCAATCACCTCATTACTTGGGTAAAGCAAGTCACATGACTTGCGCGATGACGTCTAACGTCTGACCGTCAACACAGTGAGGGATATGTGGTCAGACTTCCGGCTACATATTTCTGCTGCTGAGCAACGCGAGCCACGTGCTCAAACCAGGGGACACGTGACTTCCGTCCGGGCGGCCTGTTACATAGCAACAGAGACGCCGGACGTACTGCACAATCATTGTAAACGAAAGGTTCCCTAGGCAACTGCGGCCACACGGAGCAGCACACAGCTGCAAGTCATTATTAACGTCATTTACACATGTGAAAATAGAGCCATGGTCCCGTTATTTATGGGCCCAAACATGAAATGTTACTGTTATTTTTATAGTTTAGATCTCTAAAAACATACAGTTATGTACTATAGATTTTGCCTCCTGTTCAAATATGTATTTTATATATTATTTTAATGTGAACAATTGCACCACAGCTGCGGCTAATGAGCCATGTGACCCACACCATGGGGTATATAAGACCAACATGGACAGACCTAGCTACCCACCTTTGATAAAGCCACCAGGAGTGGCGAAACGCGTCAGGGAGCTACTGGGGAACCCCTCCCCCCTTGCATTTACCCACAAAATCTTGGATTGCAGCCCGAACCATCCCCTGGATTTACAAATACCACCACAGGACATTGTCTTCTCGTGTCTCCAATAAAGGACCAGCATCTGGTAACATACCATTCATTTCTATCCTTTGGAGCATCCGAGCACGTTGCCAACATTCCACAATCGGTAATTTGTGCCAACTTGGGCCGATTAGTGGACACTCGGACGAGGACATCCTACATCCATCAAGGGTGGTTACTATGGCCCTTATTCTGATCGGTGGCCGGATCCGATTATGCGGCCAGGACCGTGCGTGCGAAACCCCGCCTTCCATACGGATCGCCAACTCCGTCCGTACGCGGTAAGAAGCTGGCCGAACGGACCGCATGTGTATTTTTCACGGAATACGCCTCCTCCATCTAAGGGAACCTCCCCCATCATTCAATGGTCGCAGACCATCGAATGCAGGACCGAGTGCTCCACCAGCTCCCGCAACCTCAGACCACACGGACCTTTTTCCGTGCAAAAGCCGGGATCTGGGCGGGCAGCTGACATCCGGCGATGTCATATGTCCGCCCCCTACACGTGCGTCACGGCCGCATTACCATACGTACGCCCAGCGTTTGCATGGGAACGCCCATGAAACGCGGGGCGTATGCATATGGTAATGAGCCCAAATAGCCCTTCACGCCCCTCTCCACCCCCTGTTCGGAGTGTTCACATATCATGTGGGATTTGGCCGTACGCCCCGCTCGCACATGCGCAGAGACGCCTCTGCACATGCGCAGACACAAAACATCGGCGGGCCGAACGCACGCGGATATATCCGCACCGACCAGAATAAGGGCCTATATTTTGTACCAACTTTGTCCAGGGGAACATAGGAACGGACTCTCCAGCTTTATCCCAATTGCAGGGGGACCCCCACATTTCATACCCATTCATTATCAATTGTGCAATATATCAATTACAGTTTTAAACATATGTATTTTATGAATTTCTTATATTTTCATTGTTATTAAACAAATTGTTACATCGATTCTCATCACTATTGCGCTGTTCACCTTTTTTGTTTCTGCTCTATACTGTTCCCTATATTCTGCTGCTGTCCAAAAATTGTTGTAATGTAGCTTGGGGGTCCCAGAATCAACATGTTCCTGGATCATTGATTTTCTGACTTCAAGGCTTAAACAAGGATGAAGAGGAGTCTTCATACTGATGCAAAGTGATCCGGCTAACACAGTGGTGCGGCAGCAACAACCTCGACCTTACCCCTCAAAACATTTGAGATTGTGTTGGACTTTAGAAGGAAACCAAACACCATGCTCACACTCATAATAGGAAACAGCACGGTATCGTGAGTTTACTCCTTCAAATTTATAGGGTCATAGAACTCCCAACATAATCGCTGCTGTCACGAAGGTTCAGCACTGGATGTTCTTCCTGAGACTGCAGGATTTTCAACATCCCTCAGGAGCTGCTACTTATCTTCTAGACCGCCATTGTAGAGACAATCCTATGCTTCTGGATCAAAGTCTGGTATGGAACCGCCAATGAGAGAGACAGAAGGAGACTGCAAAGGTAATAAAGTCAGCAGAAAAGATTGTTGAGGCTGACCTCCCGCCTGTCCGTGAATTATACCTGTCCAGGGTCAAGAAGCATCCTAGGAAAATTGTGGCAGATAAGCTACACACTGACCACAACTTATTTGAAGCACTTCCATCAGGGAGACGCTAGAGATCCATCCATGTGAAGTGGACCAAAACCGCTAAAAGATTCTTCCTAATAGCTGTCTGTCAACTAAACGATGCACAAAAGAACTATTTAATATGTCTAAGATGTCCAGCCCTATGCACACTCATAGATAGATTGTGTCCACTTTGATCCTGCATGTGTAATGCTTGCAATGTGTGTTATGTATTTTCCCTCACATATTCCTGCATGGCGATGCAACGCTACCGCAAAAAAATCCTAGTATACGCGAGAATACCTGGCCAATAAAGTTGATTCCGATTCTTCTTCTAAATTAGTATAAAATACACAAACTCATATTTCTTTTGTTCATCCTCATACAGAGTTGTTTCCTCCCTCTCCCAATTATTGTTTGCGAAAAACGTTCAACAGATTCTGTCATATAAATAAATAAATATCTAGAACAAAGCAAGTGGAGACAATTTATTTCTCTTCTCATACTAGAGACAATGCAAGATTGAGAGGAATGTAAAAAATGTTTTACTGGACATGATGTAGTACAGGTTGAGTATCCCGTATCCGAATATCCGTTATCCAAATTATTCCGAAAACCATACATTCCAGAAAGTGCAAAAAAAAAAATTGTTTTTGCTAAAAACTCACTGGGGACATTTGTAGCAGCACTGCTGAGGACATGATATGTAACTAGCACTATATATGTACAAGAAAATGATTGCTTGACATTCAAATTCAATATCTGAGATATACACAAATTTTGTTTCATGTTTTGAAACCTTGTTTTTTGAACAAATAAAAAATATTTGTGTGCATTTCATGTGTTTGATGTGTTTATACAGCATAAATGCAAGATACTTCAAAATACATCATTGAAATATTAAAATATTCCGAAATACGGAATAATCCGTTATCCAAAATTCTCCTGCTCCCGAGCATTTTGGATACGGGATACTCAACCAGTAGTATAGATGTAGCTGCGTTCATTGTTGTCAGATCACCGCTGGGGTAGGGAATGGTTATGTTGTGAATGAAAGGTGAGAAAATAATAGTAAGTCAAATAAAATAACAATACCCTAGTAAACACAAGGTTAATATGTTAGTGTTGAGCCAAGGTTAAATTGTGTTCCCTAATACGGATTATACACAGGATGCCGCTTTCCCAGTGTTACTCTATACCCTTTAACCATGGCTCCACACTAACACATTAACCATGTGTTTACTAGGCTATTGTTATTTTATTTACTATTATCTCACTATCTGTTCACCACATTTCCGCTTCCTACAATATTGTCCACAGCTCAGTTGCCTCTACCTGGTACCTGTGTATGCACTATGAGTTCTGTTCACCAGTAGAGCAAATTGGCTGTGCAGGGGGTTAGGCAGTCAAACTCTACATCAAATGGGTGGCCTATGCTGAGGAGGACCAGCCTGGGCTGGCTGGGTATGAAATTACCTAAGGGGGAAGTATAGACAATTTGGTGCCTCATTTAACTGCGATGTACCATTATCCAGCCGCATTGAATGACCCCCAGCCAGCATACCATTACCTGGCAGTACTAGCACTTCCCGTCATACTATTACCGAACAATGCTAACCACCCTCCAGCCAGCATATAGGGGGCCTCGGAAGGGTGTTCGGCAGCATGGGTGGGGATTTGCCAGTTTGAGGGATCTCAGCATATGCGATATTATTGATATTAATTCTAATATGCACATTATATTACACATTCTTTAAAAAAATAATATAAAGTGTTACTGTATCCCATGCCCTGCTGTTATGGCCTCTGATTGGCCAAGATTTCTGTACTTCTGTGAATTTTTCCCCATGTTACTTATGAGGAAGATATCCTTAGAAAGACTTTGGGCACTGCTGGAGAAATCTGAGATTTCTCCATGGTATTCCCTTCTAGGTGGAAGCAATGAAATAATGTTAAATATGAAAAAATTCAAAACACTTTTGGTCCCATTTCGGCGGTGGGAAACTCAACCTGTTTAAAGAGTTATAGCCCTGTACACACGCTTAGATTGGCTTTAGATTTGATGTTAGATTTGATTTTCTATCAGATCTGGCATTAGATCATCCCATTCCATTTGGCATTAGATCTGTACTTTTGCATTCGATTCGGTTTCGATTTCACAATGTAGGCACAATGTACTCATTCGATTTACTGGATCGAATTTGAGATTTCCTTGGCTGCACAGTAGATTTTTCTATTCAGATTTGATAAAACGGGAGCGCGCATCGAATCGAATGCAGATTGAAAGTGTCTATAAGCTTCTATAAGCAAAATCTAAACGAAAACAGGGAAATATCTAAGCTTTACATTTACAAACCTCAAAACTTACTCACAGAGCAAATACTCTTATAGTGTGTACACACGGGGACGATATGTCTTCCGATGTTCCCGATATATTGAACATCGGAAGCCATATTGCATATTAATTGTAGGCTTTTTAGGGCTAACGAGCCCAATGCGCTGCCGATGCGTGCTCCTGAGTGAGCGCAAATCAGCAGCGATATAGTGAGGGCAGGCAACTCTATATAGTGCAGATCTGCACTATATAGTGTAAATTGTGCCCCTCTAGCATGCCGTGATATGCGAGTCCCGATGCGATCTGATCGCATCGGGACTCGCATCTCACGGCAGTATCTGCCGTGTGCACACACCTTTAGATGTATTACAAATAGGGTGGCCAATCCCTGGATCGGGATCAGCGTGATCCCGGGATTTGGCCCCAAAATTGCCATGATTTCATTATAAGATGACGCACGCAGTGTTTGAGCACCTACTTAGGCGCTGCCTGACTGTTCCCAATCCCCAGGGGTATATGGCAGCAACCCGCACTGCCACACACCCATGCCTCCCACCCTGCTTCCAGCCACACCGCTGCTGCACATGTACTGTAAGTAGTGCATTTTAAAAAAGGGGCCCTTTTCCCGTGATCCCAGGAATTTTGGGAGCAAGCATTTTTTAAGCCAAAATCCCAAGATTGAAATAATGCCCCAGGATTGGCTTCCCTAATTACAAACTGGATTAGAAATTGAGTCAGGTACTTGTTTCCTAGCACAATGCCACCGATTTTGATTGTATCCATCGGGTCGGAAAAATTGCGTTGATCGCATCGCATGCCAACTAAATCGCATGCAATGCGATCGACGCGATACCTTTACAGGTATACGCGTCCCCTCGTGGGCTTCACAGGTATACGCGTCCCCTCGCGGGCTTCACAGGTATCCGCGTCCCCTCGCTGCGCTCGCCGCACTTTATAAAATCAACTCCACGCCGACGTGGATAGTAGGGGTATGAAAAGGTCGGAGGACGCGTACCGCCACCCCTTGCAGGCTCACTGCGCTCGCCACGCTTTGGGTTGGCATCAATAGTGGGGTGGCGTTAACAATGGGGGGGGGCATTAAACATACTTTTTAACCATATTCAATGTGAAATGGGCCATATTGGCCCATTTCACATTGTCACCTATGTAAAATCGAGTTGATCGCATTATAATGGCCCGCAACCGACGCGATCAACTCGATTTTCACTTTAAAAATAATTTAACATTGTTCCCTATGGGAAAATCTCGTTGATCGCGTCGGTCGCATTGCGGCCCCTTATTAGAGGCCGAGATGGACGCGATCAACCCGATTTTGTCTTTCACCGGCAAATTAGCTGGTGATTGACAGAAAATCGGGTCCATCGCGTTGATTGTATGCCGTAAGTGCGTTAAATTTAAGGCATACAATCAACGAGATGGGCGCCGTGCTAGGAAACAAGTACATTGAGTCGTTATTTAAAAAAATAAAATAATATATATATAAATATCATTTTAGGCTCATCCATTTGCAGGGCACCAATTATTTTCACATCTGAGTTAAAGCAGCTATCCATATCTATCTACAACAGTGGTCAGGGAACTCGGTCCTCATTACCCCACACAGTGCATGTTTTGCTGGTAACCCAGCATGTGCACAGGTGTACTAATTACTCACAGACACATTTTATAAGTCCGCAGGTGGAGTTAATTATTTCACTTGTGATTCTGTGAGGAGACCTGCAAAACATGCACTGCGTGGGGTAATGAGGACCGAGTTCCCTGACCACTGATCTACAATACCAAATGGCTTTATAACTCACAGAAAGAAGCTGGAAGTATCACTAAAGAACCCTGCTCCCAACCTTATAGTTCAACAAACGGTAGTAAATCATCAGAACCAGTAATAGGCATGTGACTATGATGCTTGCCCACTGTCATCTTGCATGGCTTAGCATAGCACAAACTCTAATCTCAGTTCACTGGAAGGAGAAAAGTTCTCTTCTTTTTTTTTTTTTTTATATGTTTATTACGTTTTTCCAAAATAAATAAAGTTTGCAAACAGATATGTGTACAGTTGTTTTCGTACAGAGTAGAACTTGTAAACAAACATCTACAGCATTCTATACAATTTTTGAATAATCATATTCACAATCAAATACTTCAGACAGAGATTGACGGGTGGCGATGATAGGAAGGAAGGAAAGTACGGGTACAGCTCCCAGCTGTGTTTGTCCCAACCTCATCTTGTCCAGGAGGCGGAGAAACGCGTCATACAGCTTTTAAATACCCCCTCTACACTTTCTGGAGCTCCAGAACTGGATCCCTGACCTGCCTGTCAATTATCCAAAAAGCAAGTACTGGTTTACTTTCAAAATCGATCACTGCCTCAAATATAGCAGTAGGACAGCAGCAGCCTGGGACCCACAGACTATAACGTTATAATTGACTATTTTTATCTTTTTGCTCTTTTTTTTTTTGCATTTTTATATTTTTTATTTTTCTTATTTTTGTCTGGCCAGACATCAGTTAATAAGAACTGCTCTGGAGTCATCAAAATAAGTTTGTCTGGATATAATTGCCCTATGGAGGACGTATACTAATGAAATGACTGGCTACACACCTTTTTTTTTTTTTAACTGTTGCAGCCTTTGATGTGTTTTGTATTTATCATCATTATTATTTTTTATCATATCCATATGTTATTTTAAATAATTGATTGCCACTGGCCAGTGCAATATATACATATAATAAATTTTCTATCTTATTCTATATACATTGTTTCTAGCGCGTGTATCCCCTTTTTTTCTCTAGTTTAATAAAGTTTACAGTAACCATACCGACTAACCAGCCATAGCAAATCTACCAGTCATGTCAGTTTACTAGTTATTATCAAATATTAGAGGTGGGAGTATAAGGATTTCACCTTTACTACCTACATAGATATTTTTCAAGGCTGGTCCTGCTATATGTAATTGAAAAATAAATTAGGTAAACCACCTTTAAATGGTTAGATTTGTGGATGTGAATGGGAAGACTATGCAGTTACACAACACTTTTAAGCTACAACTTAAGACTGCTCTATGCTGTTATTTTTCCCAGGGGTTCATGTAGAGCAAAAATACACTACTTTTTACGTGGTAGTGCAGCTTGCAGAAAACAAGACATAGACCATAAGGAACAGAGAGTATAGTGAGTGAGAGCAGCAGCAGTGACTGTTGGGGAAAGGAATCTTGATCCATAAACAACCACTGCAAGCCATGGGACAACAGACGAGGTGACATCCAGGAAAGTAGAAGTTACTAGTGGTAATAGCTGTCTTTTCCCTCCTAGTTTTCTTGTGCTTTTTCTTTATAGTTATTGTTTTTAATTATAAATGTATTCACTTTTTATCATACCATTCACCTTTTTTATGTGATGGTCTATTGGTTTCAGCAAGCACTGGGTAATGTATCTATATATCTATATATAGAACAAAGGATGTACAGTTGTGCTCATAAGTTTACATACCGTAGCCAAATTTGTGATTTTCTGGCCATTTGTCAGAGAATATGAATGATAACTCACAAACTTTTCATTCACTCATGGTTAGTGGCTGGGTGAAGCCATTTATTGTCAAACAACTGTGTTTACTCTTTTTAAATCATAATGACAACAGAAACTAAATTACCATGATCAAAAGTTTACATACCCCAGTTTATAAATACCGTGTATTGCCCCCTTTAACATCAATGACAGCTTGAAGTCTTTTATGGTAGTTGTGGATGAGGCTCTTTACTTTCTCAGATGGTAAATCTGCCCATTCTTCTTGGCAAGAAGCCTCCAGTTCCTGTAAATTTTTGGTTTGTCTTGCATGAACTGTATGTTTGAGATTTTATTGGATACCTATTAAAAGTTAAATTTTAACATTTTCTTGGGACACTTCATTAGCAATCAATAATCTTCAATAAAATGCTACTTACCAATCAAGTCAGTTTTGAGTGCCCCTTGTAGGAATTTATTTTTCTTCTTTTTTTGTGTTTGAGATCTCCCCAGAGTGGCTCAATGACATTGAGGTCAGGAAACTGAGATGGCCACTACAGAACCTTCACTTTATTCCGCTGTAGCCAATGACAGGTTGACTTGGCCTTGTGTTTTGGATCATTGTCATGTTGGAATGTTCAACTACATCCAATGTGCAGCTTCCAGGCTGATGAGTGCACATTTTCTTCCAGTATTTTCTGATAATATGCTGCATTCATCTTGCCATCAATTTTGACCAAGTTTCCAGTGCCTTTGTAGCTCACATATGCCAATAACATTAGCGATCCACCTCCGTTTTTCACAGTAGGAATGATCATAGGCCTTGTTGACTCCTCTCCAAATATAACATTTATGTTTGTGGCCAAAAAAGTTCAATTTTGGTCTCATCACTCCAAATGACTTTGTTCCAGAAGTTTTGAGGCTTGTCTCTGTGCTGTTTGGAGTATTGTAAGCGGGATGCTTGGCGGCATTTGCGTAGTAATGGCTTTCTTCTGGCGACTCGACTATGCAGGCCATTTTTCTTCAAATGCTTCATTATTGTGCATCTTGAAATAACCACACCACTTTTTTTCAGAGTCCTGTATTTCAGCTGAAGTTATTTGTGAATTTTATTTGTATCCCAAACAATTTTCCTGGCAGTTGTGGCTGAAATTTTTGTTGGTCTACCTGAACGTGATTTGGTTTCCCCAGAATCCCTCATTTTCCACTTCTTAATTTTTGTTTGAACACTGCTGATTGGCATTCTCAATTGCTTGGATATATTTTTATATCCCTTTCCTGTTTTATACAGTTCAATTACCTTTTCCACAGATACTTTGACAATTCTTTTGCTTTCCCCATGACTCAGAATCCAGACACGTCAGTGGAGCACTGGATGAAAGATGCAAGGGTTTTTAAGGAGACCAGAAACTCACTGACTTTTTATACACACACACTGTTTACAAGAAAACAGATCACAGGCGAGAATGGTTACCTTTGATAGTCTTTCAAACCCATTTGTGTCAACTTGCGTGCATTTTATTAGGCCAAAATCTCCAAAACATTTTGATCAGAGTCATTTGGGTAGTTTCTGTTGTCATTATGATTTAAAAAGAGTAAACACAGTTGTTTGACAATAAATGGCTTCACCCAAACACTAACCATGAGTGAAAGAAAAGTTTGTGAATTATCATTCATATTCTCTGACAAATGGCCAGAAAATCACAAATTCGGCTACGGTATGTGTAAACTTATGAGCACAACTGTATGTATATGTGTGTGTTCCAGCATAACTCTGGAATGCCTGGAGCAATTTACATCATACTTGGTACACATATGACTTACAATCTTGGAAAATACACTGTGGCCGTTAAGACACCCCTAGTACCCCTGTAGGGGTCCCGGGGGCCCAAAAAGCGGTCTTTCCACTAAACAAATTGGGTCAGGGAAGCAAATATATGGCAAAGTTGCATAACATAGAGGGGATAGATGATATTGATTGGGTTCAGATTAGGTTTCCAGCCACTTAGAGCCCCAATCCTAATCCCACTGGGGGGCCCAAAAAGGAGTCCGGACAATACACAAAGTGGGTCAGGGAAGCAACATACGGCAAAGTTGCATAACATAGAGGGGGTAGAGGACAATGATTGGGTACAGATTAGGTTCACAGCCATTAACTCCTGCAATCCCGATACTGCTGGGGTCCCGGGAGCCCAAAAAAGGGTTCGGCCACTACAACGTGGGTCAGGTGTATGTCGGTCACACAATGGGTATGGTGATTGGTTAAGCTTAAAACAAAAGAAGGATAAAGTTCAAGTAATGCTAATTGCACAACCAAACCCAGGCAATGCTGGGTACCTAAATTATATTATATTGTTAGCATGTTTCTATTATCAAACCCCTGTGTTATATAACGTTATCAAACATTACTTTTCTTGCTCCACTTCCACACTATCGAACACTATCCTTAAATAAATACACTAACATGGTTTATATCCTTGAAACTGTGGTCTGTATGTGTGTTTAATGTGTCAAATATAAGCCATCCTTTGTGGAAGAGTCTAATATTCATAATCTCCAAAAATATTGAGGATAACTCTGTTAGAGGAACTGAGCACAGAAGGTGAGTGAGTGGAAAAACCCACACAATATCATAGGATACTGCCATGGTGTAAGGCAGGCCCAGTACTCACAAGGCCATAACAGTGGTTCTCCATGCTGATCATTTAGACCAGGATCACTGGAGGCAGGAGGCTGCGGTGAGCCAGACAAGGATCTCTTCAGCAGCCAGAGGTGGTCTGGTGTTGGTCGGTGCCAGGAGGCCACCGCTGCCCTCTTCTTGCTAATGGTAGTCACCTTCTAGGTATAAAGAGTGGTTGCCTAAGCATTTGGCTATCAGTGCAAAGAGTTTTCTGCATGGTGCAGTTATCACAGTCTCCAGGTGTTTTGGCTTACCTGCTTGAATCTTCCAGCCTCCATGCCTAGTTGCGAAGAGGATTCCAGGCATATTACACTTTCCAGATTCTGACCTGCTAATTGCCACTCTCCTCCACCATATTCACTCTGTCATCCTCTCCATGCTCTTCCTCTCACATCTTTTCAGCAATCATCTTCAGTTCTTCACCACGGGATTCTTCAACATTTCTTCAAGTTTTCCAGTCCTTCATTGGCGGATTCTTTGAAATTTTCTTCAATATTTATAATATTTCATCACCTAACTTTATATAGTTCAGTATCCTCATACTCATCATTTCCCAGAATTCTCTTCTCTTCAGTGTTGATAAAAATACTAATCTCAAAGATGTTAATTTGTGATTGCTCTATGACCCCTTCTTCTTTTCCAAAGACCCGTTCTTCTTTTTCAAATTCTATGTTTGTTTATTACTTTGTAATGTAGGCACAAGAATATCATAAAAAAATTCCGGTTTAAACCCACAACTCTCGGATCTGCAGGGGTTTCTGCATTCATCATGAATCCATTTAAACCTTTGACTATGACACACAAATGACTCCAAATATAGCACAAAGGTGCACACAAATCTAGACTATACACCAGGAAGGCCAATTGTGTCTAGTATCAACTCACTTACTGCAAACTTGTCTACATTGACTCTTTCCTCCAGCACCTTGTATAACAATGAGGTGCTTGAAAGATACCACACAGGTCCTCAACATTCTTAAAGATCTAGAGTGGAAGGACTGGTTGCTACTGTAAATTTGATATTGATCTTTATATACATGCACCAAATGTAAAAAAAATTCTAGAAGATATATTGAGATTAAAGGAAGCACATATTTCATTCACTATGGAAGCAATATACTTTGTCCTAACCCATAACTATTTTTGGTTTATAGATGGTTTCTATAAGCAAAATACAGGAACAGCTGCAAAATTTGAACCCGCAATATGAAAATCTCTTTAGCTCAATGAGAGAAGACTATGGGGGAGATTCTCTAAGCGAAAAATGCGGTAAAAACCCAGTTATTGGGGTTTTTACCGCATTTTGGGATGCTGTAAGCATCCCCCGCCGGGTTAACGCGGCGGGGGGCATCGCCAGAAAAATCTGGCGATGCCCCATAGAAGCCAATGGGCTTCTACCGCAACCCTCCGCCGCCCCGCGCCGACCCCCCGCCGCCCCGCATCCCCCCCTCACCTGTGTCCGGGAAGCACAGCGCTGTGCTGCCCGGACCTATGACCTCCTCCCTGCACTGATCCTCTTCCGGGTGCAGGGAGGAGGAGAGCCCGGCGCAGCAGCAACAGCGCCGGGTGTGTGAGGGAGGGGGGAGCCGCCGGGACCTGCTGGAACCCGGCGACTCTCACTGCAAAGGACAGCTCTTAACGCAAGAGCTGTCCTTTGCCTTAATTATCGCATATGTTACAACATATGCGATAATTAAATATGCGATGGGCGGCGAAGGGGGGCGGATATTCTTAGAGAATCTCCCCCTATATGGAATAACAAAAATATGGCATTAATTTAATTACATGAGGACACTGGATTGATCATGTAGGGATAGTGTGTAATGGAACATAATAAATAGCAAACTTGCCAATCTGAAGTTCACAAAGAAAATTAATTAAGACTCATATTAATTTCCTTAACCTAACATTCTTCATAGAAGACAAGGAAATACAGCTAAAAACTGTTATAAAACCAGTTGACTGCAACAGTTTTCTAAACGCTTCGATCAATCATCACAAGAATTGGATTTACAACATCCCAGGAGGACAAGTAACAAGAATTAGACGCAATTGCTCTAGAGAGTTATTTAAAAAAAAATGAAGAATTGATTAAACAATTCAAAGATAAAGCAAAACTGAAATAAAAGTATTACAAAATAGAATGTTTAGATACTATAGAAAAGACTTGTAAAAATACAAATAAAACACTATAAGATCAGGAACAATTACTCTTTAATACACACTGCATATATAGGACAAATTGATTACATAGAGAAAAGCCTAAAAATAAACTGGCACATACAGTACTACTAGCAGATAAAGAACTTAAACCATCATTATCACAAAGAGAAAAAATAAATTATAGACAAGGGCTGACTATTAGAACCAATCTAGTGCAAAGCCAGTATACAGTAAGAACAAAACAATCAAAGAAAACAAAGTTTCATTGTTGGAATCACATATGCCTGCTTTGTATGTTGTGGAAAATGTGCAGCATGCAAACAAAAAATAGGTAAACAAGTGGTACTTGTGTATTATTACGGCGCCCACTACGCCATTTGCGTAGAGGGCTATTCACTGTTGTGAAATCGCATCGCATGCCATATTGTATGGCATGCGATGCGATGCAATTTTACTATATAATGTATTCACTGCTCTTTGAATGTGAATCCATTAAAAAGATAGGGTGCGATAAAATATTGCATCGCATGCCATTATTGTATGGCATGTGATATGATGGTGTGCGATAAAAAATCGCATCCCATCGCATCGCATGCCATTATTGTATGGCATGCAATGCGATGAGATATCAGTTCTGGCTGAACCTAGAATAATGCCATTTAATGTCCTATACCATTAAATGACATATCATGTCATTTATTTTGGCCCCACCCCCCCACTATCCACGTCATCCCTAAGCGTGGCGAGGGGCGGAGGTACGCGTCCGACCGACTTTTTCATACCCTCACTATCCACGTCAGTGTGGAGTTGATTTTATATAGTGTGGCGAGCGCAGCAAGCCACGGAGTCCGAAGCGTGGCGAGCGCAGTGAGTCCCGCGAGGGGACGCGTATTATGTCACATGTATTACGCGTGCGCTAGCCACACTTCGGGCTCGGTGGCTCGCTGCGCTCGCCACACTGTATAACATCAACTCAACGCCGATGTGGATAGTGGGGGTATGAAAAGGTCGGTCGGACGCGTATCGCTGCACTCACCGCGCTTCGGGATCACGTCGATACTGGGGGGCGGGGGCCCTTAATAAAGGACATTATATGTCATTTTTTGCTATAGTACATTAAATGCCATTACAAGTGTCAAAATCGCATCGCATGCCATACCATAACGGCATGCGATGCGATTTTACTACATTTGCGTACATAGTAACATTGGGCGCCGTGATAATACACAAGTACCAAAAAAGTCTGCATCCAGGGATGACTTTTAATTTCATATGAATAATCAAAATTACACATTTAAAGAAAAAAATACATTTCATACTACGGGAGTGATATGTAGTACTTACTACAATGCCCATTTGAATTCCAACATATTGGAAAAATATAGCGTCACACTACTGAAGAAGGATCCTAGTGATCCGAAACGCGTTTGGAGTGACGCTACTAAAGAAGGATCCTAGTGATCCAAAACTCGTATGGCGTGACTACTGAAGAAGGATCCTAGTGATCCAAAACGTGTTTGGCGTGCCTTGCCTTACCTATTGGACTTTATTACAACTGTCAGGACTCCAGGGAGTTTGGAACCTAAGGACATTGCAATGGACTGCTTTGCCTCTGGATACACCTGAATCCTGTATTGCCCCGGTCTGTACCCATTCATGCTTGTTTTTATCCGCACCTATTGTAAGTGTACATCTTGCTTAAAGCATTTTACTGTTAAAAGTTATGCACTATATGTTTTTTATCTCACTTACATGCTACACCTGCTGAGGAGGATCCCCATATAAATGATCCATTTGTGCATCAGGATATTTGCCCCATTTTTTGGACAGAAATCAATGGTGACATTTATCAGTATTATTCATCCACTGTTGGCAGGGGCTGGCTGGCAACTTTTAGCCTGGGGGGAAAGTACAGAGCACTGGCCCATAAGTTACAGCGCATCGTTAAATTTAGGTTTTGCGGTTTAAAAAAAGGTACTTGATTCCTAGCACGGCGCCACCGATTTTAATCTTATGGCATCGGGTCTATGAAATCGGATTACACCCGATTTCCCATTGTACAGCCACCCTGATGGCTGATTACTATGTTAAATGCCACACCAGACCCGTGGTGAAATGCCCCCCATTGTTAACGGCACCCCAATATCAACGCCAACCCGAAGCGCGGCGAGCGCAGCGAGCCCGCGGTACGCGTCCTCCGACCTTTTCATACCCCCACTATCCACGACGTCGGGGCGGAGTTGATTTTATATAGTGTGGCGAGCACAGCGAGCCACCGAGCCCAAAGCGTGGCGAGCGGACACGGATTACTTCACATGTATTCCGTGTGCGCTCGCCACACTGCGCTTGCCACACTATCTAAAATCAACTCCACGCCGACGTGGCTAGTGGGGGTATGAAAAGGTTGGAGGGCGCGTACCGCTGCGCTTGCCACGCTTCGAGTTGGCGTTGATAGTGGGGTGGCGTTAACAATGGGGGGCCATTTGACATAATAATTACCCATCAAGGTGGGTGTACAATTAAAAATCAGGTGTGTGGGTGCATTTAACATTGTAATCAGCCATCAGGGTGGCTGTACAATGTTAAACCGGGTGTAATCGCATTGCATCTTATGCCATTGTAATTTTAAAATTGTATGTGAAGCTCTAAAAACCCGAATATCGGGTCTGATCGGGTCCCATCGCATACCTTAACTAATGGTATGCCATGGGACCCAACGGGCGCCGTGCTAGGAAACAAGTACCAAAAACAATAATAGGACACCACAGGCTTCTCTCCTGTATAATATCAGGACACCACAGGCTACTCCCCCTGTCTTATAATAACAGGACAACACAGGCTGCTTCTCCTGTATAATAATAGGATCCCCACAGGCTGCTACTCCTGTATAATAAAAGTACACCACAGGCTTCTCCCCTTCTATAACAGGACCCCACAGGCTTCTCCCCATGTATAATAACAGGACCCCACAGGCTGCTCCCCTGTATAATAACAGGACCCCACAGGCTGCTCCCCCTGTATAATAAAAATACATCACAGGCTGCTCCCCCTGTATAACATGACCCCACAGGCTGCTCCCCTGTATAATAACAGGACCCCACAGGCTGCTCCCCCTGTATAATAAAAATACATCACAGGCTGCTCCCCCTGTATAACATGACCCCACAGGCTGCTCCCCCTGTATAATAATAATAATCATAACGGGACCCCCACAGGCTGCTCCCCCTGTATAATAATAATAATGGGACCCCCATAGGCTGCTCCACCTGTTAATAATAACGGGACCCCCACAGGCCGCTCCCCCTGTATAATAATAACAGGACCCCCACAGGCTGCTCCCCCTGTATAATAAAAATACATCACAGGCTGCTCCCCCTTTATAATAACAGGACACAACAGGCTGCTCCCCCTGTATAACATGACCCCACAGGCTGCTCCCCCTGTATAATATTAATAATAAGGGGACCCCCACAGGCTGCTCCCCTTGTATAATAATAATAATAATAATGGGACCCCCTCAGGCTGCTCCTCCTGTATAATAATAACAGGACCCCCACAGGCTGCTCCCCCTGTATAATAATAACGGGACCCCCACAGGCTGCTCCCCCTGTATAATAATAATAGGACCCCCACAGGCTGCTCCCCCTTAGAATAATAACTGGACCCCCACAGGCTGCTCCCCCTGTATAATACTGAACCCCACAGGCTGCTCAGCCTGTACAGTACCTTACCTTGATGCCAGACAAGTGAGGCAGCAGCAGGCTGCAGCATGAGGAAGTAGGTGGAACAAACAGATAATCTGTAGTGGCCTCCTGCACTAGACATGTCCTCAGTGCAGGAGGCCGGCGCCCATGTTTATGGAGACCAGTCGGAAACTGGTCAGCCTGGCTGCAGCAGCAGCATCAGAACAATGGCGGCCCGCACAGGACACGATTGAGCGGCCCGGGGGGCACATGGCACCCTGCCCCCCTGCCCAGCCCGCCTCTGACTGTTGGTGATTGAATATATGTTTGGGAACTCCATAAGCGCTGAATAACAGTTTTTATGTTGTTTTGCATCTTACTGAGTCTTGTCAGTTACACTACCTTTTATACATTTTACCTTTGTGCCATTTTTCAGAAATGCTTAAACTGAGCAAGTAATACTGTATCTTGTAAGTGTTCCAAATTAGTCACGCTGTCTTCCCCTTAGTGTTTGACAACAGTGACAATTGAATGCAAACAAGGCTACAATGACATTGCTAGTAGGAAACTGAGTTAGTTTGGTACAGCTTAAATCTCTAAAAGCAGTGAAACAAATGCATTAACTGTTATTGATTTATTCTGTAACACACAATCTGAAACTTAGGGAACCTCCAGGCAACCTAACCATTAACATTAAATTACTTCCTGGGTTCTTCAAAGTAACCCCTTCATCGCTGTGTGTTTTCTCAGGCCGGTGCTGGGCTCATTGTGGTTTTACTTTCTAACATTAGTTTTTATGCCATTTTTATTTAATCTTTTTTTTCTTCATAAACACAGCAAATAAATACATTGTGGTTCTTGCTTTAGCGTTAATTAATATTTTCAAAAGTTACAAAAAAATCCAAATCTGCCCTTGAAAATGATAAGGCATTTTTTTCCTTTGTTCATTTTCGCTGCCTCAGTTTAAATACTTGCAATAGGAATAATATGTAGTATTCCAACATGGAATATCTTTAAAAAAAAAATGTACTGCAATAAATGATGAGACTCTTTTATTTGAAACAAAATGGGGAAGATTTGGGTATAATATACCAGCGCCATCTGTGGAAAATGTAATTACTTGTATAGTGTTAGTCAGTCTGGTTATCAGAAGATAGGGGCACAAGGTTTGAAAGAGGGGATCAACTGTTGTCCAACACAGTAATATGATAGAAACATTTAAGCATTATAAAATTCTGGATTAAAGCAAAACTTCAGAAAGCTTAAAAAACGTGAACATTAGCAGTACCATAACTAGACATTTTTTTGCTCTGTACCTGAAGAGAATTGGTGCTGCACCTCGCCTCCCTCCCTCCCCCTCCATCTCCAATATTCAAAACAGGGATACAAACAGAGAAGCGTGACTTTGGGGAAAGGGGAGTGACCACAGAAGAGTACCAAATCACAGGGAGGAGGCAATTAATGGGCAGGTAAGGTTATAGTATTACACATTTAAAGAGATTGAGGCATCGAGAAGGGGTTTGGAGGAGATATTACTAAAACCCTATCAATGCCTCAGTAGCGCACGCAGGGGGGGTTTCTGAGTACCCAGAAACCTCCCCAGGAGTCTAAGGGCATTAGGCGGAAAGCTGAGGGTCCCCTCTTTCCATGGGTATAAGAATTTTAAAAATCGGCCCTTGGGAACCGGAGATATCTGTCTTCAAAGCAGTGGTCCCCATCCAAGCCTGTTAATTGCTCTTCCCAGTCAGATATTTCAGGTTCTGTCTGACTTAGAGTTTTTCTGGGGGTATATTCCAAAAGCTGGGACTCTCCCCCTATGATGGACACTAGCATCTTGTCTCTACTTTTCCCAGAACCAGAGATATCAGCCTTCCAGCAGCTGGTTACTGCTCCAGCTCCACACACCTGGTATGTAGTTTTATATACTTGTTGGTAGATTGCTCTGCCTCCTGAACTCTGATCCCCTAGTCACCAATATCATTTGGTAGGTGGGATTCTCTAGTTTTTAATTCCATTAAAATCAAATTTCCAGGAACTGGAGATATCTGCAATCAAGCAAGCTGTCCTCCCACCACAAAACTATAATTATTATTATTTATATACATTTGGTCTATCTATAATACTTTAACTGACCCGACATATACTGGGTCACCTAAGTGTTCATCTCCGTGCTTTGCTCCGCCCCTCTGGAAACCCCCTTCTGAAAATCCTGCGTTTGCCCCTGATGCCTCACACTGAAAATTATGATGTGTATTTTAAATAATATACAGTATAGTTAATGCTTTAGATTTTTTTTCATTTATACAATTTTTTTTATAATCTTTAAAAACTTTAGATTGCACATACACAGATCATTTGTTGACAACAAGTACTTTACACATGAAGGATGTGATAACTTATCAGGAGTAACATTGAAGGAAATTTTAAGTGACACATATTGTGGTGGGGGAGAAGGGGGTGGGGTGTTATTTCTGTATGTGTGCAATGTGATGACCAGCAAGAGTACATAATGGTGTTTAATATATTGGCATGCAGAATATACTATGTCATATGACAAAAAGAAACACACTACAATCTAGGCTGGACTGAACTATTATTTGCCAGAGCATCCTTCAGGAAGGTGGATCTCCTTTCGTGATGACAACAGTATGTTGTCATTTGATATACTGTAAACAGCTAATCCATGCTTAAAGACATGAGCTCACTCTCTGTGTTATCTTGGGTATAGTAAACTCCAGAGACCAGTACATTGTTGGCATTTTCTCAAGTTATCATTTAAAAAAAACAGTCTGAGGTGACTAAAACATAGTGCAATTGTGTCACAACTCATCTCTATTCTGTAACGATCATATCTGATTTTTAGCTTGCAACCACTTCACAAATGGTCCATTACAAAGATGAACACTAGGCATTGCTGTTCATTTTCAATTGCTGATGGTGTACAATTACAGCATTCCCTATGTATTATTCATATTATGAATAAATGATAATATACTAAAATATTATAAAGTACAACCTGCTTCCTTGATACAGGGATGACAGTACCGTAATGTCTTCCAGTTCTCCTTTTAGTCATTCTGAAGCTAAATACCCATTAAGATGCGCAGTGAAATATTTCCAGCGAATAGATGAGTCAGTCGTATTTTTGTTGATTAAAATATAAACTTGTTTATAAAATATTGCATCTGTGCCGGTGCCCTACATCAGCAGAGCAGAGATAAGTAACCAAAGAAGTGATTGCTTTTGGCTGTTATGTTAAAATAATCCGGCATTTCATCTCCTAACCTGTCATTTCTCTGTCAACCATGTCTCGTCATTCACATCCACTTCTATTTATGGGAATAATTATCAAGTAATTAATAAAGATATAGTGCAAACTGGAATGACTTCATGAAGTTCGTGTTAAGGAAAACTTATCATTAGATCATTTCACAGGATTGCAAATGCATTAATGGAGCTTGAATTAATTTGCTGGGTGCTAGAGTGTAAATCGGGCCAATAAAAGTGACACATTGACTTTTAGCAGAGGATGCTGCTCAGTTTATGAAGAATGGTGGCATAAATGAAAATTAGCCTCTAGACGATGTTAATTACTCTCTATCCATTAGTAGGAGGGTAATTGAACAACTCATTTTAACAGTAAGGAAACCCCTGCTGGATTCATAAAGGAAAGTATTTTAGTTAAAGCCCTAATTAAAATATAACAGACTGAGAGCGGAAGAAATAGAAGCAGAGACAAGTTTCCAAATGTCACCCAAAAGGACAATTATTACCTTTCTATAGCCTATACATCAATGGATCAAATTGTAGATCCGCAGCGCAGAAGTAAAAAGTTAGTGATCATGTACCAAGTATCTGTGGGGCCGATTCGGGATCGCTCGTAGCAATGAGAATTCGGCCCCAGCCCTGATGGTTTCTGCACATTGGCAAACCCCGGCACCGAACTTCTTTGGCGAATTACACACATTCGCCAGGCCGTTCATTGCAGGGAGGGAGGGCCGGGATGGAAACGAGGCTGGTGCAGGGGGACACCAAGCATTTTATAGGCCCCTGTTAACGTGGGCTGGTGGCTGATGTCAAATGACAGCAGGCCCCGCCCCCTCTTTGGCGGACAACAATAGAAATAAAAGTCAGTTCAGACTGACTTATTTCCGAAAGGGAGAGAAATCATTAGATGGTCGGCAACCATCAAATGAGTTCTCTTCCCTTTGGCTGCATGTGAGGGGGTGTGTCCTTGTACACACCCCCTCACATGGTACACAGGGGATTTAGGTGGTGGGGGGGTGTGACAGGGGCGGACGTTTGGCTGGACGGTGGGCAGCATTTCTGGGCTTGCTAAGCAGCGAACAACGACTGCTTAGCGAACCTTGCTGAATCCTGCCCAATATCCACTTTCACATCAGCTCTGCTTGTTGGCAACTCCAACGCACAAATCTGACGTGAAGCTGTTTATTGTATGCTAAGACAAGAGTTTAGAAAGTCCCAGTAGAACACAATAATTATTTCATTATCTACTGCAGATCAACCAATGTCACATCCATTTGCTGTTTTGTTTTCGGAGAATGCTTTTAGGCACTTCTAGCTTATTAATTTTATATGATCATTTTGCATCTCTGAAACACAGGCTATCACTTACGACCAAACTGCACACCTACAGTAAGTCCCTACGTGCAATGAAAGTTTTTGTTAATGTATCATTTCAGATGTTAAACCTAGAAAGTGAGATGAAAGCAGTCTCTTTGTCTCCTTCATAACTTATATTATGTACAAGGTGGTGTTGATTGTGCAAAATACTTGCGCTGTAAAACAAACAGCATCAAGTTGGTCTTACCTGCACCATTATAGTTAATGGGGACTAGCAGTGCCGGTGCAAGGTGCCGGAGCGCCCCAGGCGCGGGGGGGAGGTGCCCCGGCGCTCACCCGCTCCACGGGTATAATTACTCACCGCCCTTCAGGGGGAGCTCGGGTCTAGCTCAGCGGGCGGGAGAGCTTGAGGTCTGGCTTAGTGGGCAGGAGGGAGGCCTCACAGTTCAGTCCCGGCGCAGTGTGACTGACATCTTCCTCCACCCGCACTGTGTACAGCCGCTCAGCCCGGCTGAGCGGCTGTACGCGGTGCGGGTGGAGGAAAATGTCAGTTAACATGCACCGGGGTCCGGGACTGAACTGCACACAGCGCAGCGAGCCCTCCCTTCTGCCCGCTAAGCCAGACCTCCAGCTCTCCCTCCTGCCCTGCTCCCAACTACCGCCCTCAGTGGCCGGCACCCTAGGCAAATGCCCCTATGCACCTATTAGGAGTCAACCCTAAATGTCTAGCACACTGTCACACATACCAAATATCCTATAGAATAAAAACCTAATGCTGCCCCTCACCTCTGTAGTGCAAGCAGCAGCCACTGGAGGGCATCTGACAGAGCTCATTTGGGGGATGGATATAGCATAAATGGTGCTGTGATGCTGGCCTCCTCCCCCCTCCCTCAGTGTGGGTGAGAGCTTACCTCTAAATCTGTGTGCAGCTTCACATTTCCAAGCAGCCTGCAGCCAAAGTGTGCTGTCTAGTGGTGGCTTCAGATATAGGGCAGCAGCACAGTCCAAAATTCAAATACTGGAGCCTCACCAACAGCCAGTGAGTCCTGGCTGGTGATGTTTGGCAGCGTTTTGGGTGGCAGTTGGTGTTGCTCACTTATTTGAATTTTGGACTCTGCTGCAGCCCCATCTCTTGAGTTTCACTGATGCATTAGTGGGAGGAGGAATGGCCTGAGTCTGCTGGGACATCCCATAACCGCAGCTACGGTCTAAACCCACCGGTGGTCTTCTCCAGGGCTCCTCACAAGGGGATATGTGTTTTGCTGCAACTGATGGGCAAGACCTCTATCAGAGTCACTCAAACCTAGCTCTAATCTGGGGACTGCTCTGAGGATCTCGAACTGGTAGGTAAGTATAAATGGTGGTGGGGAATGCACTGAGGATCTGGTACTGGTATGTAAGTATCGGTAGTCTCTGGCTGCGGTCTGATGATGCAGGTAACAGTCTGCGAACCAATGGTAAAGTTAATGGTCTGGGATCTGATTGCTTAAGGGTCAGTCTGGGAACCGATGGTACAGGATTTGGTCTCTGAACCGATGGTTTAGGGGTCAGTCTGGGAACTAATGTTCAGTGGTCACTCTGGGAACCAATGATTCAGGTATCAGTCTGGGAAGCAATAGTTCAGTGGTCGGTCTGTGAATCAATGGTTCAAACCTTCTAGGTGCGACGTTCACAATCACTTTCCACAATCTCTCCATATATGGAACTAGACACACCCCTTGGGAGGAGCCTGACACACACCCTGAATGGGGCAGTGTGCAAAATTCTGTTATTCTAAATTATTCATGTAAATGGCAGTATAAAGCACAAGCATAGTGATGATGTTATCCTGATGTTAAATACTGTAGTTATTGAAACAAGTGAAATAAAATGAAGTATGCATTTATTATAACAATACAGTGAGAACACATCATTCTTACGCAAATACATGCCTTCAGAAAGAAAGGAAAATGCAATATGAAAATCAGTATCATGCATTACAGTATTGCAGCTTTAAAATGAAAAATGGCTGCAGTTGGTGGAGTGCCCTGTAGCTTTTTGGCATCCCTGACTTACTGTACTGTACTTATTAAATTTTCCAGCCTGGGACTTTCTAAGGCAGTCATAACCACCCTTTTAGCTTTGCATCACCTAGTGACCTACATGAAGCAGAGAAAAGAGTGTAGAAGTGAGCAAGCTTTAAGGTAACATTTATCACGTTTATTCTTTATACTTACAGTATACATAACAGCTGTTGTTTACCAAAGGCAACTTCTCCATAATACGCGAGAGCACATTATTGTATAAGAAAGTAGTACGCCTTTAATATTATTTTAATTGATAAACATTAATATACTGTTCAAAAACTACAGATCGAAGCTATAATCAGTTAAAAGACATAGGGCGGGATTCTCTAAAATCCGCAGCCCTCTTCGCCCGGCATCGCATTTCTAATGACCGCATATTCTCTAAAATATGCGGTCATTAACGCAAGGGACAGCTCTTGCGATAAGAGCTGTCCCTTGCGATGCGGCGCCGTTGCTGGACTTCCGGGTCTATGACCCGGGAGTCCGTCTGCGCATGCGCAGACTGACGCGCCGGCCGCAGGGCATGCTGGGAGGGATCCGTGACGGATCCCTCACACACCGCTGCGGTAAGAAGCCCATAGGCTTCTGCAGGGAACCGCCAGCTTTGCTGGCGATTCCCTCCGCAGCGGTGACACTTCGGAGGGAGGTTAGAGAATACAGAAATGCGGTAAAAACCCAGATAACGGGGTTTTTACCGCATTTCTGTGATAGAGAATCTCGCCCATATACTGTAGATAAAATGTTTTTTGTCTGTCAAAGAGGTCCCAATCATGAACTATAGCTTCAGGTGCGAAGGCATGCACCTTATACACGGGTTGTAGTTGCCACTTGTTATGGACAACTAGTTTTACCAACTTTTTGTTGTTGAGAGATTCCTGACAGTGGCCCACACCTTGACACACCCA
Source organism: Crinia signifera (assembly GCF_055691185.1). Lineage (NCBI taxonomy): Eukaryota > Metazoa > Chordata > Amphibia > Anura > Myobatrachidae > Crinia > Crinia signifera. The sequence continues at coordinate 366,939,081 of NC_139217.1, read as the reverse complement.
CAGCCCACCCATTGACCCGCTCCCAGCTCTGCCCCTTGACCCGTCTTATCATGTTTTTAACCTTTGCTTCAATTCTATTCTTGATTTTGCACACCGTAATGCCACTGACACATTATGTCACACAATGTAATGCCCTTCCACGCTATGCCACACACCATGATGCCCATTACATGTTATGCCACACACACTGCGATGCCCATTACATGTTACGCCATACACCGCCATGCTCATTAAACATTATGTCACACACCGTAATGCCCATTACACATTATAACACACACTGTGATGCCCATTACACGTTATGCCAGGACTCGACAATTTAAAAAAAAGGATAACATGAAGAGAATTTACACCGTAATGCCTATTACACGTTACACACCCATTTCAGGTTATACCACATGCCATAATGCACATTACACATTATGACAGGGCTCTACATTTATTTTTTATAAATAGGGACAACAGGGACAGTGCGCCCCATACCGCAATCAGGCAACAGCCTGGCTATCATAGACACAAGAGATAGCCACTGCATAGACCTGGCTGCTCGCCAGCTATTTCAAATCTCCAACCAGCTTGCGGTCTGGCAACCAATCAGGAGCCACCACTCCCGATTGGCTGCTAAACCATGAGGACTTGATGTTCCAAATAGCAAAAATGTCCCACACGACAGACACACTCTTGCCTCGCTATACGCAACCACTTCCATACTCCCAGAGCCTCAGAGGTAGATGTACTGTATGAAGCAGTGATAAGGGAGAAGTGAGCCAGGGAGCATGGAGGAGGTTAAGTATATCGATGCACAAGTGTGCCTGTTGTGTGGGACATTTTCGCTATTTGAAACATCTTAATATATACTGTATATTATCTATATGTTGTCCACAACAAACGGCAACTACACTACAACCCGTGTATAAGGTTCATGCCTTCGCACCTGAAGCTATAATTCATGATTGGGATTACCTCTGTGACAGATAAAAGTAATTTTATTTATATGGCTATCACTGCTTCATACATCCACCCCTCAGTGATGTGTTGCAACTTCAGCTATCCTGTGTCATTCTCGGGACTGTTTTGTCGTGCACTTTACTAGCTGGTATGTACATGTGCCGGCAGTCTATCACTCAGTGGGTAGGGAAACGAGGCTATCACAATGCTACAGATGACTTATGTGGTCCTGCGTCCAATGTGCAAATGTTAATTCTGGGCAAATGTAAGATGTAATTAGATACAATCCTCTGCCAAAGTATCCTAAAGATTGTGGATTACGGCTCCATCTACTATATAAACATTCACCGTATCCCTTAATGCTTTCTCCGCTGTTTTGCATAGCTGTTTCTTCTGAAGGTAGAGTTCTTCTCCTCTCTTTTCACTACTTCAACATGCAGACCAAGGGCGTAACTACCATTGGTGCAAGGGGTGCAGCTGCTATGGGGCCCAGAGCTGCAGGGGCCCCATCTTTGCTGTTTAAGTAATATGTTTTATATATATTTATCACCATCAGTTGCTAAATAGGGGCCCTTACAAACTTTTGCAATGGGGCCTGTGAATATCTAGTTACGCCTCTGATGCAGACCCCATATCTGCTGATTAATCACTACCTTGCTCAGCTCTATCCTTTATATTATAGCTAATTAAATACCAAATTTACAATGAGACTCTTGGGTCCTCTGCAAACTCTCCATATTGGACCTTATTCTGGTCCATTCGCAGCCGGCGTTTGTTCTCACGGGGACCGATGTACAGACGGATGCGTGTGGCCATGGCGAACAGACTGTTTGCCTGGTGCATGCACCGTTTCATGGGAAACCAGAACCAAGCTACCAGCTATTGAGAATAAGATTTAAGGTCCATACACACTGGGCGACTATGCCCAGCGTGTATGGACAGCGATGATGTCAATCATCGCTGGGGGGAAAGCCGCTCAGTGCATACACACTGAGCAGCTTTCCTCCTGCCCGGCGCCGACGGAGGGGGGCTGGACGGCGTTGCATAGCGGAGCACTGGTATTACCAGCAGATGAACGGCTTTCCCGGCGATGATGCGGGAGTGCGCAGCAGCGCTCACTGCTCAGCACTGGGGCATACACTCTGGGCGGCTTTGAGCTGAAAGCCACTCAAACCTCCTGTTTAGAGTGACTTTAAGGTCAAAGTCGCCCAGTGTATATGGGCCTTTAGAAAGACTTCGAAACAGAGGGCCTAGTTCAGACCTGACCACACTGCTTCCAGGCAATTATCGATAGACTGCTCATGCGGGCGGCCTGTGGTACGCATGCGTGAAGCCGTTGTGCAGTAAAAGCCTGCTACTTTTTAAATGCTGGCCATTCGCAAGGTGATTGACAGTAAGCCTGTGTGTGTGGATGGTATGCTGATGTTTTCTAGGAGTTTCAGGGAAAACGCAGGTGTGCCCAATTGTTTTAGGGGAATTCAATGATGTCAACTCTGCCCCAGATCAGCCCGTTTCTATAACAACCACCCAGTAAGTCCAGAGCTATGCACAGACTGCACAAGGTGGAAAAAATCATTTGATGGCAAGGGGCTTAAGAATGGATTTGCAGCTACTCACAGGCTTGAAATATATTTGCAAGCTGTGCTAAGCAATTTGTTGGCTTGCACAGGGTGGGATTTCACTGTGGCGGGGCAACGTATACCTGATCACTGGGCTCCAAAAATTAGCAGCTGAGCAATCAGGTCTGAATCAGACCCAGAGACAGCGGAATGCAAGTACGCTCCTTTCAATCTATTACCCCTGATGAAATTGTTCAAATGAAATGAGTATCAAGCTGTGCAAGGACACATCTCTATATACAGTAGGGTGATTAAGCGATGCATTCTAGATGGGGGTGGATTATGAGATAGAGAGTGGCGAGATTCAATAGGTTGATCCCCAAGGGCTTTGGCCTCTGTTTCTCTTTTCTTTTCTGTATCCCTTTTCTTAAATTTATGTGAAATCTTCAGTAACAATATTTTTTACAAAAACTGCAGATAGAATTCCCAGTAATAATTTCAATGTAATGCTTTCTATGTATGACATATAAAGAATATCAATGGTGTAACTATACATTTTGCTCCCTCATGGCAAAAAAGTTTCTGGCACCCTCCTCCTGTAATGCCCCTAATACATTACGTCACACACCATAATGCCCCTTACACATTACGTCACACACCGTAAAGCCATTTACACATTCGGCAACACCATATTGCCCTTCACACATTAAGGCACACACCGATATGCCGTTTACTTTATACGCAACACATCTTAATGCCACTTACCATATATGCCACATACCATTCACACTATACACCACACTATAATGCCACTTAAACTATATGCCACACACCATAATGCCCCTTATGCCACACACCATAATGCCCCTTATCACTATGGCCCTTATTCTGATCGGTGCGGATATTCCCGCATGCGGACGGACCGCCGATGTTGATCGTCTGCGCATGTGCAGAGGTCACTCTGCGCATGTGCAGGCGATTTCGCCGCACTGATTCTTTATACGCCGCACAGGGGGCGTAGAGGGGCGTGAGGGGCTACTTATCCTCATTACCCTATGCATACGCCCCCCGTTTCATGGGCGTTCCCATGCAAACGCGGGGCGTATGCATGGTAATGAGGCCGTGACGCGTGGGTACGGGGCGGGCATCTGACATCGCCGGATGTCAGCTGCCCGCCCCCATACATGTTTTCACACGGACAAGTGTCCGTGTGGTCTTGTGTTGCGGGACCTGGTGGAGCGTGCGACCCTGCATTCGATGTTCGGCGACCATCGAATGCAGGGGCAGCTCCCAAGACGGAGGAGGCGTATCCCCGTCCAATTTCATGCGGATCGCCACATATCCGCGTACGGACGGCAGGTGGCGATCCGTATGGAAGGCGGGGATTCGCCTGCACGGTTGCGGCCGCATATTCTGATCGGGCCGCACCGATCAGAATAAGGGCCTATATGCCATAATACCATTTGCCCTATACGCCACACAAAGTAATGCCAGTTACACAGTATGTCATACACTGCAATGCCCCTTACTCTATACAACACAAACTGTAATGCCACTTACACATTATGGCATATAGTGTAAAGGTGCCCATACACAGGTGCACATTGGTTCAATTTAAGTGATCTATTGGGTGAAATTGGCCCAAATTGAGGGGTTTGACATGTGATTGGATCCGACGTATGATCTATCGGAATCAGATCATCAGAGGCACATGGCGGATTAATTCTGGTTGCTCCCCGCAGACCCCACCAGTGCTGGCTCCCTCACGCCATCTGCGGCAACATTGTTCCGCCACTGATGGATATGATTTTATTACACCATAATTTTAGTTCCAAAAGCTTCTATTACTTCACCACAAAACACAATATTTACCATTTGGACATAGTAGACTCATGTAAAGTTTAAAATAATGAACTACTGTAACACAAGAAATAACGGTACTTGTTTCCTAGCACGGCCACAATCGCGGGCATCGTGTACCTTTAAGTTAAGGTACACAATGCCCGCGATGGACCCGATTTCCTTTGAAACCAGGTCCATTTTGCTGGCAAAGGCAAAATCGCGGGCAACGCGTCGGTCGCGTGCATTAACATGGCCCCCGACGCGACCGACGCGATGCCCGCGATTTTGCCATAGGCTTCAATGTTAAAATATTTTTAACATTGAAATCGGGAGCATTGCGTCGGTCTTGTGCCATTATAATGGCACAAGATGAGATGGACTTGATTAAGTCCATCTCACATAGGAAAAAATGTGAAATGGACTAATATGACCCATTTCACATTGTATATGGCCCCGTCATGGGTTACACAACCCCATTGTCAGCGTCACCCCACGATTGACGCCAACCCGAAGCGTGGCGAGCGCAGCGAGCCCGCGAGGGGCGGCGGTACGCGTCCTCCGACCTTTTCATACCCCTACTATCCACGTCGACGTGGAGTTGAGAATATAAAGTGTGGCGAGCGCAGCGAGCCACCGAGCCCGAAGCGTGACCCCGCGAGAGGAAGCGTATACCTTTGAAGTTACCACGCTTCGGGCTTGGGGCTCGCTGCGCTCGCCAAACTTTATATTCTCAACTCCACGCCGACGTGGATAGTAGGGGTATGAAAAGGTCGGAGGACGCGCACCGCTGCACTCGCCTCGCTTCGGCGTCAATCGTGGGGTGGCGTTCAGGGGGTTAAATTGGGGGTCTGGGGAATACTTTACATTGAATCCAATGTAAAATAGGGTCCCAGGGACCCTATTCACATTTGATTCAATGTAAAAATCGGGTCGATCGCGTTGGTCGCATCGCATGTGATTTGGTCGCATGCAATGCGACCAACGCGATTTTTCCGACACGATCACCCCGATGCAAATCGGTGTGGCCGTGCTAGGAAACAAGTACCGAAATAACTCAAGACGTTCTTTTATTTATAGTTTGTAGCACTGCAAAAATCATGCACAAAATAGAGAAAAAAATCCCCAGTGAAGACTCTAAGTACTAAATTACCTATTTTATCCAAGCATGGCCTTCAGTAAGATTTCTGAAAAGATAACCTTTTCCGCATGTAGAATCCTTCTAAGAACTGCAATTTTAGAAAGTACAGTACTGTACAAAAATATTCAGTCCAATTTAATGCCTATTTAATAAACATCAAAACATTATTATTAATCTTGGTAAGTGTTCACAATCATACATAAATCAAGGTTGGAAATGTGTTATTAGACAAAAGTCATACTAAAATTTTTCTACAGGTCATGCGACGTTAATCGTATTTGACCTGAATAAAAGCATCTGCATTATTACATTAGACAACAAAAAGTACTCTTTTCAAATTGCATGCAGATAGTTATTATAGTACTACAATATTTGCTGTTTTCTGTCTATAAGTGATTCATTTAATGTAACAAGCACAACCTAATAAGCCCATGCAAGTAAAATAAAAAGCCTTCAAATAATGCTAACACAGATGTTTAAATGTTGTATATCTAAATTTACCCAAACATGTATATGCAGAACCAGATTATCAAATAGCCATCATATGAAACTGCCTATGGCTAAATGGGACCTTTTTTCAGGGTTGCACAACAAACTAAAGCCCAATGCACACTAGAGTATATTGTAAAAATATCGCTCAATATTATTAAAGTTGCGTGTGCCCCTGCATTGTTAACAACCCCCTCCCATCTGAACATGCAGGTTAATATGGCTATATAGCCCAATTACATGCATGTTCAGTGGGTCTTGGTGACATCACTAAATAATATCATTTACCAATATCGTTCAGTGCATACACTAAAATATTGTTAACTATATCGGCCGTGGCCAGGATCACCTAGTGTGTAAGGGTTTAAAAGACTGATTAGATTCCAATTACATTGAAGACTTTTACGTAATTAATAAATAAGAATAAAACATATTTTGTAAACACATTCCTTATTCCTCAAAATGCTGCTTCTGTCTTTGTTTTCTTAATATATTATATTTTAAATATGTCACAAGTTACTTTAACTCTATAGGTGGTATTCAATCCTGGGTCACAACTGTCTGCATAGCACTCCAGTCTTGCCTTGTCTGGAACCACCCAAGACAGAGATTTCTTGCACCTTCTAATACCAGTTTTCTGCACATCTAGCGATGACCATCTTGTGGGTGGATCCATACAAGGCAACACTGGAGTGCTGCTAACCAGACCAAGCCGGGAGCCGCATCCAGCTGTCACCATTGGGTGGCCACCTGTGCACATCTAACTGCACTCGGCTGAGGCCATGGACCGCAATTGTTGCTGTAGAGGAGTGGTATTATATTACACTACTCATACTACCTTCTATTTATTGTTAAAACGCTGCATTGACTCACTGCTATGTATTAACAAATAACCAACTACTAACCTATGCTGTTCTAATGGGACTTGCTACATGTATCAACTAATCTATTAAGCAACCATTATAAGGACTCTTATCCTACTTGGTAGGAATTGCTCTGGATTGGACTACTAGCAAAATTAAAATGCTTACAATGTCTGTTTTTATTGTTATGTTTTATTTTGTACATATATTTATTAAATACGTTTTTCTTGATTCAAAATTAAAATTATTTTCTATTTTAGCTCAGTGTCTGTTGTCGATCACACATACATTGGGTCAACCACTGAAGGTAGGGTAATAAATGATAATCTTTGCTTCATCAGAGTATGTCATGTATCTTTCCCACCCTTTATGGAAAGTGGGCTACGGTGCATGATAAACTTGTGTAAGTTATAAAGTATATTAGACAGGGAGCATCTAATGGACAAGCAGCAGGCAGCTTTACAAATGTGATCCTTGCAATGCAGATGCAGAAGGAGGTGTGTATATACTTGTCACAGTCTGGGATCAAACATCTGTGATGGCAAGCTGAGTAAGCTCACTCATGCTGGCTATTGCAGAACACCTCGAGAAGCCATGGAAACTGCACCTCATGACTAGGGATGCCAATCCCGGGGAATTTTTTAAATCTCAGGATTGAAAAATGCTCAATCCCGCCAGGATTCCCGGGATACTCGGGATTGAGTTTGTCTATGTACTGATGAACTTTAATCTCCCCTCATGTCACTTATCAACAAGCGGAGGTTGAGAGGCAGGCACAGCTGTGGGCCGGAGCAGGCCAGCGCTGAGCAGAGCGGTGCTGCGGGGCAGAGTCTGGCGGCAGTGGTGAGCTGGGCGTTGTGGTGATTTAGGCCGAAGCCGGGCGGAGTGGTGATACAGGTAGGAGCCAGGTAGAGCGGTGCTGCAGGGGGGAAGCGGTGCCGCAGTTGTGAGCCCGCCGAAGCTCTTCTGCAACATGAAGCCGGGCAGAGAGGTTGTGAGCAGGGCAGTTTGGCGGGTCGTGAACTGCTGGTGGAGTGCAGCCTGTGACATCACATGACTCTGCGCATTGCTGCACCACTAGTGTCAGGAGCAGCCGGGCAGCATCTGAGCAGGTGCTCAGCACTGCCCAGCTTTAGATTTGAGCATACACAGGTCTTGGATTGGAGACCTAACATGGAGGCTTTACATGTGAGTCGTTGAGGGACCGTGCATCGTTTTATTACACAGTTTGTAATAGCTGCAATTCCGTTGCCAATGCACTCGCCATGGAATGATTTACAGTCTGTGCGTAGCCCAGGACTTACTCGGCAGGTGCAAAATAAAAAGGCTGATTGTGCCAGACCTGGTGTCACACAACTTGCCTTCAAACACCTATAAGAATAGTATGTATTCTTAATTCATTGTGCAAACCCTCTTTATTAGATGTCTGTAGAGGATTATGAAATATGGCTATATGGCTTCATATTCTTTTTCATATGCCAGATGTAGTACCGTGCTTCAAGGGTGTACTACAATGTCTTAATCACACGGTTCTTTTATTCATAGTAACTGTAGACAGAACGTATTCCATACTGTCTGCCTGTCAGAAATGACTTTATTAACCAGTCCAGATAATCAGTGAGGACTGCTCCTAGCCTGGTAGTGTAGGACACGCATACATACTAACCTTAGTTTCACCTATATAAAAAAAGCAAAATAGGAAAAGTAATAAAAGTATGGAAAAGGAACTTTAAGCTCCTCTGTCTCATTAACAATGGAGTACACACTCCATATGCGAGCCATTGCATGTTGATCAATGTAAAAATACATGTCCAACAATGGGAAAGGTCTCTTCCAACCTGGCATCCACAAAATCAGGGGCATCCACCTTTGAAAAAGGGGGGTCCCCTCTTACAAATGATGTGACCCCGTACTTGTTATAGTTTGATTGTCATGTACATTTTCCATATACTGGAGTAGATAAGTTGTGCACTCTCCTTAAATAGAGGGAAAACCACTATTTCAAATGATGTGGCTATTGTCTGGCAATCATCTGTGATCACCAGATCACCAGAAAATATGGTCCAATGGGGTATGGATCATCGGATAGACAAGCATTAAGTCTTCAAGCATTAGGTGGATCACTGAAGGTCGACATGAATGAAGGTCAACATGGAGTCAGGACGACAGGGCCATTAGGTCGACACAAATATTAGGTAGACATGGGGAAGGTCGACAGTCAAAAGGTCAACATGGGGTTTTCCACTTTTTAACTCGAATGTCAACATAGTGGACATGGACACTAAAAAAGTGCACAGTGTCTGCTCACCATGCTTTGGGCATGGTGCCTTGCTATGATTGCCACACTATTTTATTCTCCCACATGTCGACCTAATGACCCTATCAACCATACCCTATGTTGACCTTCAGTGGTTGACCTAATGCTTGTCTACCTTCCCCTTGTTGACCTATTGACCGTATCCCGTCCAGTGGTACAGAATTTTTTTCCCCATAGATGGTAAAGGGAACATTGAGGGAGATGTATTAAGCCTGATGAAGAGAGAAAGTTGAGTGTAGATAAAGTAGAAGGTGATGATGCAGCAGCCAATCAGCTATATTTGAAAAATGAAAGGATATGATTGGCTTGTGCGTTACCACCTCCCACTTTATCTCTTCACAGGCTTAATACATCTGCCCTATTGTGCCCTATCTGGCCCATACTGTCCCATATACATACAGTATGTCTTAATAGAGAGGAGTTTCCTCTTTCAAATGATTTGCCCCCAGTACATGTGACTACATACATCTATCCTCTGTAAGTCGAGTGACATATAACATGTCAGATCCGTTGACTCGGGAGTGGGAAAGAAAACCACCCCTCCCCTCCCTTTAACCGGCTAACTTGTTTAACTGGCTTTATCTTTGGAACCAACTGACCTTGGTTCCAGCGTAATCTGCCCTCAAAGAACATGAACAGCCATGAAATTACATTTCAGAAATAAAAAACTCTGTTTACCCACAATATCTCCGGAACCAATTGACCCATATGGACCCAATATCAAATTGAAGGCCCAGCGATTTGGGTTAAAATGAGATCAACCACGAGTTTCTGTGTTGCTGCAGGATGAAATGGCAGCCGTCGGAACCAGGTGGGGGTCAGAATTATCGGGTCCCATGTTATCCTATGGGGAAAACGTTCTAGCTTTGTCTCGCAAAATCTCCGGTTCCCAGGGGGCTAGCGACATGGGCTAGGCTCATTGGAAAACCCCGGCCCTCAGCTCCAAAATGAGCTATGTCTGAAATGACTGGGGGGGAGGGGATGTGCCCGGGTTCCCCCCCTCCCCTGAATCCAACCATGTCCTCAAGTAACCACATCAGTTCTCATTTTCCATGTCTCCTTACAGAGGGCCCAATTCAGACCTGCTCAATAGGCCAAGCGAGCAGGTAAAAGCTGCCCCACCGAGCTCCCTCCCCCAAATAGGTTCACAGCCATGCACATGGTGGAAATCACTCACCATGAAATGGTTTTCCACATGCTCGCAGCAATGAGGAAGCCGAGACTCAATCAGTGCTGTGAAGGTCATGGGGTTAAAGAGGCCTCTGCTGATGTCAGCAGCCCTACCTCCCACCGGCCGGAGAACACCATAGGTTTGGGGTCTGAATTGGACCCAGAATCACAAGCTTCTCCTGTGGACCATTCAAAATGTGTCAGTGAAAAATTAGTACACCTGGACAACGGGTGAACTGGAAAATGTGAACTATAAAAGAAATGTAGTTGGAAGAATAATTTGCTTCAAAAAAGGGATAAGCCTGTCCTGGTACACTAGGATCTACAATGGCATCCTTAGTTAGTTATTAAAAAAGAAAGTGGGGTGGTACCTGGTTGCTGGACATTCCCCTTATGGACATATGGGAATGGGGTACATAAGAAAAATACTTCCCTTCTCATGGGCTCTTGTATAATTGTTCTTTATAGTTTCTGTATAGTTTTCCTCTTAAGCTGGGTACACATATGTACAATTTCATTTTTCTTGCGACCGTTCGATCGACCGAATACACGTTCGGCCGTCCGAAACATACGACCGATCTGCGCGTACACATATGTACAATTTTACTTGCGACGTCCGATGTACTCCCGTTCAAACAATCGCAAGAAAAAGATTGTACCACCGTACACACTCTCCCGTTCTGGCTATTCGCACGATAAAAATGTACACAACATTATCATAATGGGCTGGATTAAAAGAGCATACCAAAACGAGGCGTGATCACGGAACAAAGAATCGTTCGTGTAGTACAGTGAATAGAGCCGTGACTATTCAGATCCATTGCTAGCTGTGCAGGATATACGTACGTTCGTTCGTCTATCGGTGCATTTGGGCCTTTTTAATTATGAGCTTGAGGAGAAGGAAGGCTCGTGCGTGCATTTTGGCTGCTATGGCCATTAGATTGCAGGCTATTAAAAAAAGAAAAAGGACCAAGAATCGGAGCTGCTGGACCAGAGACTGGCTTCTGAGGAGAGACACCTTCTCCCACATGCCATTGCTACAGGAGATACGGGAGAACAATCCTGATGATTTCAGAAATTATCTCTGTATGGATGACGCTACCTTCATGGAGCTGCTGACACTGGTTACCCCTTTAATAGAGAGAGAGGACACCTATTTCAGGAGGCCTATTTCTGCAGAGCAGAGACTGGTGGCAACGCTGCGTTACCTGGCAACAGGCAGGACCCTTGCCGACCTGAGATTCACCACCGCAATATCATCTCAAGCGCTGGGGTTGATAATACCAGACACCTGTGATGCCATCGTCCAAGTTCTACAGGACAAATACATGAAGGTAAATATGGAAATTACATACATGTCCCCCATATGTATAGCTGTGCACATACCTGTACCCTATATGTATATCTTTACAATGCCTGTTAATTTAAACTTTTACACCAGTGGGTGGGGGGTCATTTTGATAAGGCGGGTAATAGCTTTGAGGCTGCAATGGGGGAGGGCTGATGGGTCTAAAATCAACCCAACAGATTATTAATACGCATATACTTTTATATTGCAGTTTCCATCGACCAAGGAGGAGTGGCAAAATATTGCACGTGATTTCCGTGATCTTTGGAATTTCCCTAATTGTGGTGGAGCTATCGATGGCAAACACGTCAGAATCATGCCCCCTGCAAAGAGTGGCTCTTTTTATTATAACTATAAGGGGTTCTTCAGCATTGTTCTAATGGCCATCGCTAATGCTCGATACGAGTTTATATTTGTGGACATTGGGAAAAATGGTAGAGTTTCAGATGGAGGAGCCCTGGAGAATACCTTTTTCCACGACCAACTGAAAAAAAATGAACTGAATCTGCCAGAGCGGACTGAAAATGAGCACGGTTTGAACTTTGTTTTTGTGGCGGATGAGGCCTTTGCATTGCACCCTAATGTCCTTAAACCCTACCCACAAAGGGCACTGAACAGGGAACGGCGCATTTTTAACTATCGCCTGTCACGTGCCAGGCGAGTGGTTGAAAATGCGTTTGGGATTCTGAGTAATAAATTCAGAATTTTTCACAGTGCCATCAATCTGCGCCTAGATAAGATTGACAAAGTGGTGCTGGCCTGTTGTGTGCTGCACAACTACATGCGCAGAAAAGCGGTGCACACACAACAACTGGGGGCTACAGTGGACGACAGCCAAGTTGTTGACGAGCCTATTGGTCTGACAGCTTTGGCAAATAATTTAAACACCAGAAATGCATCAACGCAAGCAAAGTTGTCAAGAGACGAGTACTTGAATTATTTCAATGGTGTTGGGGCTGTGGAGTGGCAGAATGACATGATTGCTTGAAAATATACGTTTTTGTCATTGTAAATATATTGTTTTTTGGTGTGTACTAATCAATATTTTGCCAATAAAATTTGTATACTCACAGTTCTACACAAGTTGTCCTCTGCGTCTTCTTGCAGCAAGGAGGGGGAGGTGGAGGCCGAATCACGGCAAGTGAGTGGTAGTACTCAGGTGCCAGGCATTCCTGGAGGGCACAATGCCACGACACCTGGAGTGCAGACTGTACCCAGTACTGGTGTTTATGTACTAGCAAGTAGTTGCTCCACCACACCTATTTCTATGCCAATTTCTCCTGGTACTTTTGTACAGTCTCCAGGAGCAATACATGAAGGTAAATATTGAAACAACATGCATGTACCCCATATGTATATCTTTGCCCTATAGTCAACCTGCATGGTAAATGATATTTTCACACGGACACCAACTAGATTAGAGAATTTTTAATTTTTATATAAATTATTAACTTATAAACTTATAACAAATATAACATAAATAACAAGGAAATAAATAATAAAGAAATACTTAAACATAAAAATATTTAAACTATATTATTAAAACAATAATGCAATTAAATAAACTATATAAAATATTTACATCTGGTGGTAAACTTGTCCCACCCCATAATCCCCTGTATCCATCGGTGGTTGGGAGGGAGATGGACTTTCCACTGAACTCTGGAAGGGGCCACCAGGTGGACCTGGTGGGAGTGTATTAGCCAACGTTGCCGGTTGGTGCTGCCTTTGCCCAGTTGGTGGCTGGAAATGTTGGTAGTGCGGATATTGCACCGGGTGAAATACCGCTTGTTGGGGTATAGGGGCAGGGCTGATGGGTTGAAATTCAACCCTAGGCAGAGGGGTCTCATCGGTGAGCCGTGTGTGCCGGGACAGAGTCCCCACACGGGCCCACAGCGTTTCATAAAATATGCGCTCTACCTCCACCCTTGTAGCCGGGTCTAACTTTCTTAAATTGTCAGCCAATACACTCCCCACCCGGTCCGCATCATCCTCATCCATGGTCATCAATCTGTTGGCAGACTCCAGGATCTTGGTGGTTGCCACGTCCGCAGCATCTGGAGTCTGCCTCAGCCTTTTGCGCCCTCTTCTTGATGGTGCTTCTGCCGGAGGTTGAGCGCTTGTTTTCGGTTCAGCGCTGGTCGTGGCGGTTGGTGTGGGGGTGGAGCAGAGGGCCGGTGAAGGCAGCTGTGATGCCACCTCCAGCGATGCCGAAGATTCATCCTCGGCAAATAGCGATGGCTGTAACAAAACAAGATGACAATGATGTATCACTATCGATTTTTAAGACTTCCATATATTTTTATATCTACGCAGAAGAACGCAGCCCACACACCACCATGTTGCTGCCATGGATGAAAGTGAGCTAGTTGAAGAGGCGTTATGACTGGCATCTCTGGAAACTAATTATTTAGATACCAGACATACCAAATACTAATTTAAATACCAGAAATGCATCTATGCGTGCTAAATTAACCAGGGATGAATACATGCAGTATTTTATTGGTGTTGGCGCTGTGGATTGGCAGAATGATATTATTTTGTTAATTTTAGACAACAAAAAAATATTACAATAATCCGCGCCAGAAAGACTACAACAGTGTAGATACCAGGGATTACCAATGCCAACCAAAAGTTCCAAATACAAAAAATGTGGTAAATGCACTTGCGATGTCTAAATATTGATCACTGTGTTCTCAGGCGGATAACAGTATACCTCCACCACTGAGAAGAACCAGAATTAGGGCCACAGAGAAGGTCAAATTGACGATGTATAACCAAAAGGGGGGGTATCGCCCCCTGCAACTGACCTCTCTGTTGTGCCCAACAGAGAGGTCAGTTGCAGGGGGCGATACCCCCCCTTTTCATTTTACATGTTCACAATTTTTATACTGTACTTGCTGTTATATTTATCTGGTTTAAAAAAAAAATTTAAAATAAAATACGTCTACTTACTGTGCCGCAAATGGTGTCATCAGAAAGCTCTTGGTTGCACGCGGAGGTGGAGGGGGCAGGCTGGTTCCTTGTAGTGTTGCTGACCGAATCCCTGGGCAGCTCCTGGTCCACCGTGAAGGCCAGCAGGTCGTAGTACCACAGCCTGGGCACATAGACTTGGTCTGCCCCTGCCCCAGACCGCTTTGAGGACTCCACCTTATTTAGTTCCTTTTTAAATACGGTCCTCATATTAGCGATCCGAGTCCGGACCCACTCTACATTTGCTGTGGGGTAGTAGGTCTGGCTCACCCTCACCAGCTCCTCCAGAGCAGATAGCCTCTTCTGCCGATTGGAATGGTCTTTGGATTTGGTATTCCAGAGACAATTCTGATCCCTGTAGGCCTCAATGAAGTCCTTCATAAATTCGACATTTTTTTCTGCCATGGTTGAATTTCTGTTCCAAAAAATAAAATAAAAAGGCATATTATTTTCTTGATACACAAAGCACACCATAAACCATTTAATGTACAGGTGTTCAGTCTGTGGGCCACTAGATATACTGTAGCTATAGTACAGGAGTTGAAACTCTGTGGGACATAGGATACACGGTCACTACAAGCCCCAGCATACCCATGGCCCACAGATTGAAGTCCCTGTCATAGAAAACTACACATTTTGTTTTAATACTCACCGAAAGAAATGTCGATAAATAGTCCGGAAAATTCGCAGCGCAGCTCCGATCACTCGAACAGCAACGACGGAATATTCTTTCGTGCTGAACGTGGCTTGAAACACAGTGATTGGATGAGCGCAGGAATCTCCGCCCCACTCACGTGCTTCGCGTCACACAGACACGGGACATCGAGGAGCCATGTCGGAGGGTCTGGCGCCACCGCATATGGGGGAGGCCAGTAAAGCACCTTTGTTTTCCAATTCAGCACTGATAACAACAGATAAAGAAATCGCTGAGAGACAGGACAACAAGGAGAAAAAAGTGACGCGCGCATCCGCCATGTCATCTGCAGAGGTGGAACTGATGGTCAAAATGCTGGATAGAAGGGACTACGATTGTTCGAGAAAAACATACCCCAAGACAAATTATAGAAAAGAAATTATTATGCAGCGTGTATGCAAGGAGATAAAGGAGAAGTTTGGGAAAAGAAGGTCCAAATACCAGCTACAAAAACGGTGGTCGGACCTGAAGCACAAGGAGCAGGCCAAGCTCAAGAAAATTCGTGGAATTATTAAAAGAAGTGAGTCCAATGCCCTAGGTGGCTTTATTAATATACTGTCTTGATCCATTACATTTTGTGTGTTTTGCTGACATGTTGCTTGTTTTTACTCAGAGGAAATCCAATCCAGGAGAAGACATGAGGAAGGCAGAGACAGGGCCTCCAACCTAAAAATAAAGAAGGAGAGTACAACAGGTAAGGTTTTGTACCAGCACACCAACAGAACAACACATGTTTTATACACACAACAAGGGGTAGTAATATGTCACTTTACCTTGTCACTATAGATGATATCCAGGCTGCGCAGCCGATGGAAGGGACCACAGAGGGCCACCAAGTGATTGCGATCACCAGCAGTGTAGATGGTGAGTGTATACTGCAAATCATCTTTATGGGATAGTGACGTATCATTTGTGGAAAGGTAAACATTTCTTTATCTGTACTTATTATAGATATCATCGAGATTTCAGATGTCAGTGCAGAGGGGGAGAAGAACACACCATCACCTGACACGTCCAGCGACGAAAGCACAATGCAAGAAAACATGACACAAGTCCATAAATGTCTACAAGAACTAAGCGGGAAAGTCCATACCGTAGCCCAAAAAATTACGAAAATCCAAAAAGGCGTAGCAGTAGTACACTCTTTATATGAAAAAATTTATAACGGTTTGCATTATAAAGTAAAAAAATAGTTTGTGTACTTTATTTTACTTTTTTCTCCTTCTTGTTTATTTGGAGGCCAGGAGCATGCACCTTAAAATGGTGCATGTCATGGCAAGCAGTCCCACGGCAGCAATGCATCACATGTGAGCAGGCCGGGATGTTCCCATGTGATGCGTTGCTGCCGTGGGCCCGCTTTCCACTACATACACCACCATGTTCAAATGTGTTTTTATGTTTTTTGGGTGGGTGGGCTTTCCTGCTACACCTTCACACGTGGCACTTATGTCATGGCAAGCAGTCCCACGGCAGCAATGCATCACATGTGAGCAGGCCGGGATGTTCCCATGTGATGCGTTGCTGCCGTGGGCCCGCTTTCCACTACATACACCACCATGTTCAAATGTGTTTTTATGTTTTTTGGGTGGGTGGGCTTTCCTGCTAAACCTTCACACGTGGCACTTATGTCATGGCAAGCAGTCCCACGGCAGCAATGCATCACATGTGAGCAGGCCGGGATGTTCCCATGTGATGCGTTGCTGCCGTGGGCCCGCTTTCCACTACATACACCACCATGTTCAAATGTGTTTTTATGTTTTTTTGGGTGGGTGGGCTTTCCTGCTACACCTTCACACGTGGCACTTATGTCATGGCAAGCAGTCCCACGGCAGCAATGCATCACATGTGAGCAGGCCGGGATGTTCCCATGTGATGCGTTGCTGCCGTGGGCCCGCTTTCCACTACATACACCACCATGTTCAAATGTGTTTTTATGTTTTTTTGGGTGGGTGGGCTTTCCTGCTACACCTTCACACGTGGCACTTATGTCATGGCAAGCAGTCCCACGGCAGCAATGCATCACATGTGAGCAGGCCGGGATGTTCCCATGTGATGCGTTGCTGCCGTGGGCCCGCTTTCCACTACATACACCACCATGTTCAAATGTGTTTTTATGTTTTTTGGGTGGGTGGGTGGGCGTTCCTGCTACACCTTAACGCAAGCACCTGTATGTGATACTCTGTTCAGGTCCGACCACCCAAATAAACAAAGTGTTCACAGTATTTTTTGTCAGTATTTCTTAATAAATGTTAAGTGTTTATGCAGAACAATGAACATCACATATCTATCTATCTATCTATCTATCTATCTATCTATCTATCTTCTATAACTATATCTGTCAGGAATGCACACACAACGATTATTTATTTCAAAAGGAATGCACACACAACGAATATTCTTTAACAGCATGGCGCGGAAAGTACGGGGGAGAAGACTTCCTGTTGTTTACATGCTGCGCTGATGGAGGGATGACGCAGCTAGTCAACACCCACATGGGCGTGCTGCTTTTGGGAGGAATGATCGCAGGAACGGGCTGCATATCGATCGAATGTGCGTACACATGTCACTTTTCTTTCGATATGGAGCCGTCCTGTCGGAAGAATATTAAGCAGCAAAGAACCTGCGACCGACCGACCGTGGACGGCCAAGAGCGTTTTTGGCCGTTTATCGATCGCAACGAAGGGATCGGGACAGCGTACACATATATACAATCGAACGGCCGTTCGTCCGCAGATCGGAAGAACGGCCCGACGATTGTACATATGTGTACCCAGCTTTAGGTGGTTTCAGTTCCTCGATGTTTCATACATATGAATGGGAATGAATGAAATGGCAATGTGTAATAAGGTCTTAGCTCAATATAAAGTTTTTCAATAAAGTGAGTGGATAAGAGTGTACCCAACTTACACAAGTAAATGATGTTACAAATATATAAAGGTATCTTTTAAGCTTCTGTCTGGCTTACCCGTATTCACGGTGCTAAGAGGTATATAACATCCATCAAGGTCTCTTTATTTGTCATAGATTTTTATTGGAATAAAATAAATTTAAAATAAAATACAGTATATAACAAATAAAGCAGGTCTGTATTTTTCTTATTTAACCCATTCTCATATGTCCATAAGGGGAGCGCTTAGCTTCCAGGTACCACTCCCCTTTCTTTTTTAATCATTTGGATAATGTAAACTGTTGGGGGTACTTGAAGGCCAAGGTTGGGGGGGTTAATGCAAAACACAATGGTGCAACCGATGGTGGTGTCTAATGATGCACCAGTCAGTATGTCTACTTATCGATATTTCTACATCTATGGATGCGGACAGTGGGAGTCATATACATGTAGCCAGCTACTACTTTTCTGCTTACAGAAGTGTGCTGTAGCAAAATTGCAATGCAGCCAGGTCTTGTAGTAGTGAATAGGAGGCAGGCGTATGCGAACGCTGGTTTCATTGATATCTATGGCATAGTGTGAGTGTGTGATCCCATATGCCAGCTATGCCATGCTGTCCTTGCTATGATGCATATGCAAATATTTTATTTCTTAATAACAATAAAAGTACATATGCTTATAATGTATGACTCATGGGAGCACCGCCAACTGAGCTATGCTAATGAATACATTCTGATATTTCTCATCAATGTTGGTCTGTTGTAATAATATTCCAAGGCTCAAACGGGTCCATGAGAGGTTGTCAAACTCATTTCTCCTCCCACCTAAGAGCCCCCCCCCCCCATTTGGAAGAGACAGAACTAGGGTTTCTGGCATCTCCCGGCAAACTATACATTTGTGACCTATAAAGAGACAGAGGTCTCGCAAGGAAGAGATGTGGTCACACAATACTACACCCAATTCAAATTGCACCACACAGTAGAACAATCTTATTCGCATTAACCGCATGTAGTGCCAGTGATTTATATTACACCCTGTAGTAGTGACTCTTATACACATTGTGACACACAGTAAACCTTATTCATGTTACATCACTTAGTGGTGATCACTTGCTATCAGTGGCGTAACTATAGCACCGCAGCCCCCGCGGTCGCGGGGGGGCGCTGTGCTTGTGGGGGCGCCGGGGGGCTGCGGTGCTATAGTAATGCCCCCGCCCCCCATCCCCCGCAGGCTTACCGGTCTGCGCGTCCCGGCTCCCCTCCTGACTTCAAACAATTCTATGGAGACGAACCACGGTAAAATGGCCGCCCCATAAAGCACACAGTTCTCTGAAACTGTCTGCGGTATGGGGGCGGCCATTTTATTGTGGTCTGTCTGCATAGAATTAATTGAAGTCAGGAGGGTAGCCGGGACGTGCAGACAGGTAAGCCTGCGGTTATGGGGGGGGGGGGGCACGGGCGGCTGGGGGGGAGGGGGAGGGGGGAGGGCGGAGGCCGGCGGGGAGGCGCCCCCCCATTAAAGGCGGGGGGCGCCCCAAACCTAGCTACGCCACTGCTTGCTATACAGTAGTATCCCTTATACAGAATTCCCACAGTACTTGTGCCATTTACACATAATGCTTACAGAAGTAGTACCGCTTAAACACATAATGCCCACAGTAGTAGTGCCCCTTACATAAAATCCTACTTGCCTACCTGACCCTCTCCATGCGGGAGAAAATGCTCTGTTCTTGGACTTCCCTGGAAATGTATGATTGCCATCACCTGTGGTGAAACACCTTTACCTAGCTCCCCACAGGTGATGGCAATCATACATTTCCAGGGAAGTCCAGGAACAGAGCATGGAGAGGGTCAGGTAGGCAAGTATGCATAAAATACCCACAATAGTAGTGTACCTTACACAAAATGTCCATAGTCATGCCACTTAAACACATTATGCCCATATTAGTACCATCCTTTATCCACAAAATGCCCACAGTAGTGCCTTTTTTACACATATGCCTCCGTCACTCCATCAGCTCATTGCCTGTTTCACTCTATCAGCTTCCCCGCCTCACTTTGTCCCTTCAGTCCTCTCTCACCTTATCTTTAGTATGCACAGTGCTTGCTCCTCTACTTCTTTATTGGCTATTCTTCACTTCAGCAGGGGTGAGGGCATGACATCACACATGTAATGCCAGAAAAGAAAGCTACCTGAGGACAGGATAAACTCTGTTCCGACAGACACAGCATACGTGAGTACCAGGAGGGGTGGGCCCCACATTCAGGAGAACCATGAAGCTGCCAGGACCTACAGAAGGATGGAGGCGACTGCCGCCATCAGAGACACTAGTGCCACTTGCGATATCTATTGACATGGGAGATGGGGCAGGCTTATCTTTTAGAATTAATATCCTTCACTTTAACCCTGTACTATACATATACAAATATGCCTTGGGACAGATCTATGCAGAATCTTATCCTCTCTTGTTAGTAATCAAGAATGTTCCCATAGATTGTAAGCTTGCAGCAGAGCCCTCCTACCTCTAAGTCTGTCTGTTGTTACCCAGTTTGTTTTATCGCTGTTTACTATTGTAAAGCACAACAGAATCTGCTGCGCTATATAAGAAACTGAAAATAAATAAATAAAGACCATACAATATGTAAAAAAGTCAGACACCATTGGAAGTACATGGTGACAAGTATAACAAAGGTGGTCAAAACCGTAGTGATTGCAATAAGGTTTAGTAAAGATTGGAAGAAAGCTCAGAACATCGCCACTAAGTCGACATATGGAAAGGCTCCGTTGAGAGAAACATGCAAAGACTGAAAGATGGTAGTTCCAGAAATATAGATGAACATGATAATTGTACATTCACCGTTGATGGTGACAAACGTGATGGCGATGTAGGTTCTTTATTGTTATGAGACTAAAACTTTACCTGATAAAATTATAACACTCCACTGTACAATTCTCAGTCAATGCCACTTAATGTTTTTTAATAATTGCACAAATCAGCCATGATACAGATGTCAATCACCAGAGCTGGGATTATTAGATAGACGGAAAAAGTATGGCTAGATACATGCTATGTAAGTACATGAACTGAAGCTCTGCTCTGATAATCAGTCCTCCCTGAGATCTATGCAGCTGCATCTTAAATGGGGACTGAGCATAATTTGGGATTTACAAATGGTGCCGCATCTCAGAAACCAAGGTCCTATGTGAAGCATTATCATTGCCCCATGGCAACTGCATGAGCAACCCCCAGGCCACTGCATAAGCCAAAGCTTACTAAAACTGGCTCTGAGAACTCCTCTACCCGGTATAGAAGGCTGTCATCCGGCACAACAGACCCTGGGCTCGGCACAACTACAAAACAGAGGTGACGGAATGGTCCTGGTCACCATCCACGATCCACGCCCCAAACAACGCAGCATGCTGTGGCCAATGGGGCCTGCTGGCAATTAACGAAGGACTCCTTTTGCACAGAGAAGGGTCCATGTGCACCAGGTCTGTGTGGAATCTTATCATCTCTCTTGTTAGTGATGAAGAATGTTCCCAATTCAAGAGATAAAGACCATACAATACTGTATGTAAAAGAGTCAGACACCGGAAGGACTTATTTATTTATTTTTTCAGAGTGACAAGTTCTGCATTGTCTGCAATAAGGGTTAGTAAAGATTGGAAGAAAGCTCATAACATGGATACTGAGTCGAAGTATGGAAAGGCTCTGTTGACAGAAACATGCAAGGACTGACAAACAGATGGTAGTTCCACAAATAGAACTGATCATGATAATTGTACATCTATCTTTGATGGTGACAAGCGTGATGATAGTGTATGCAGGCAGTGGCAAACGCAGGATTTTCAGAAGGGGGTTTCCAGAGGGGCGGAGCAAAGCACGGAGATGGACACTTAGGTGACCCAGTATATGCCGGGTCAGTTAAAGTATTATAGAGAGACCAAATGTATATAAATAATAATAATAATAATAATAATAATAAAATATATATATATATATATATATATATATATATATATATATATATATATATATATATATATATATAGATGGGTAATTAGCACACCAATTTGAAAAAAGACTTTGCTTTATGAGAAAAACGTGAAAAATATCCATGGGCAGTACATACAGTCCAATAAAGAAGATCAAGTCATCCAAATACAGGTTGAGTATCCCGTATCCAAAATGCTCGGGACCAGCAGAATTTTGGATAACGGATTATTCCGTATTTCGGAATATTTTAATATTTCAATGATGTATTTTGAAGTATCTTGCATTTATGCTGTATAAACACATAATATACACACAAATATATTTTATTACCACATAAAATACACACAAACATATTTTAATTGTTCAAAAAACAAGGTTTCAAAACGTGAAACAAAATGTGTGTACTATCTCAGCACTGAATTTGAATGCCAAGCAATCATTGTCTTGCACATATATAGTGCCAGTTACATATCATGTCCCCAGTGATGCTGTTACATATGTCCCCAGTGAGTTTTTAGCAAAAATTTTTTTTTTTTTTCACTTTCTGGAATGTCCGTATTTCGGAATAATTCGGATAACGGATATTCGGATACGGGATACTCAACCTGTACTTATCAGCATGCAAGCCGATTAACAGGAGACAGGATACAAGACATCATAGTACTGCTCACAATGGGACAAAGTCAGGTCTGCTCTACATACATACATACAGGGGCGTCAACAGCAGTGTATGACCCCTGGGCATAGCAATGTATTGGGCCCCTACCGATCCTCCAGCGGTAGGGGTGGGGGAAGCTTTGATGTCCCCCGGGTGGTAAGGGGTATTATACCAACCGCTCAGCATGTAGGGCCTGGATCAGTAATTTCCACTAATTACCCCTTTACTGCACAGATGGTGGGAGATGAGGTGGGAGAAGGGGGCATTGGGATGAATGAAGGGGTCCTGATACATAACTTCCAGGGTGGTAGAGGATGTTTAATATGCAGAGGAGGGGTGTATAGTGGAGTGGGCTCATTATTCATAATTTTCTGGTGGGAGGACAGCTTGCTTGACTGCAGATATTTCCAGTTCCCAGAAATAGATTTCTTCGATTTTAATGGAATTAAAAACTAGAGAATCCCACCTACCAAATGGTACTGGGGACTTGGGGATCAGAGTTCAGGAGGCAGAGCAATCTGCCCACGAGTATATAATACTACATACCAGGTGTGTGGAGCTGGAGCAGTAACCAGCTGCTGGAGGCTGATATCCCTGGTTCTGGGAAAAGTAGAGACAAGCTACTAGTGTCCCTCAAAGGGGAAGAGTCCCAGCTTTTGGAATATACCCTCAGAAAAACTCTAAATTAGACAGAACCTGAAATATCTGACTGGGAATAACAATTAACAGGCTTGGATGCGGACCACTGGTTTAAAGTCAGATATCTCCGGTTCCCAAGGGCCGATTTTTACAATTCTTATATCCATGGAAAGAGGGGGCCCTCAGCTTTCATCTGAGGGCCCATAGACTCCTGGGGGGGTTTCTGGGTACTCAGAACCCCCCCCCCCCTGCGTGCGCTACTGGCAGGGGTGCCAAAGAGGGTGGGAGGGGGTAATAATTACCCAGGTCCCAGTCTGATGTAGGGTCCTCCCCCATTACCTGGAAGCAGGAACTGCAGAAGTTCTTTTCTACTCATGCTGCTGTGTGCTGAGGTGCAGAGTGACCAGGGAGGTGCTTAAAGTACTTTTTTTTTTTAAAGAAAGATGTTAAGTAAATTAACACACAGTTCCACTTATGAAGTCTAAAGCATTGGGATAAACTTTCCTAATTTTCTTACATATAATCAAGCTAACATCAGTTAGAGTTCTTAATATATTGGTTAGAAGACCTAGATGAACATTAAATGCCAATATATCTTTAAAAATTCAGTTTTTACCCACAAAGCCCCTGAAATATTTTTTCCACATTCATATTTAGGAGGTTCCCACAGAAGTTTGTTATAACCATCTCTCTATGACCAAAGCTTAAGTGGTCCTGGAGAGGTGGTGAAACTCATTTGTCCTACCACCTACCCTGACCGTTTTCTCCCAATAGGCAGAACCAGGGCTAGCATTGGGGTGTTAGCCTCTATAAACTATACATTTGCCCCCTACATCCTACACTTTCTAAAGGAACAGAATACACCAAAGGCATGCAGCAGAAAAGGGCATGTGGTATCACAATGAAGGGGCATGGTACACATTAGTACCCCCAGTTAAAATTAGACAACACTGTATCACACAGTGCTCTTAATTCATATTACACCACATAGAAGTGCCCCTTAGTCATGTTATGACTCATGGTAGCACCCTATTTTCACATTATATAACATAGTAGTTCCCCTTACACATAATTCCTACAGTATCAGTGCCCCTTTCATATAATGCCCACAGTAGTAATGTCCCTTATATACATAATGCTCACAGTAGTAGTGCTCCTTACAAAGTAATGGCCACTTAATCACAAAATTATTATTATTATGGTACTCTTTACCTAGAACGGCGCCCACGATGCCCATCGCGGTCATCGGGGGTAAAAAATCGCGGGCATCGCGTGCACTAAAAAAACGGGTGCGACGCGATGCCCGCGATGCCCACGATTTCCCATGGGCCCATTATGTCACAAGATAAATAATTATATCCACCTGTGGATCTTTTATAATGTGCCAGTGTAATGAGTACATCTGTGCACCTGCTAGAGGACATGGAAAGCTGTTTGGGGTCCTGAGCACTGAGCAATAGCATATACCTTATTATAATAATAATAATAATAATAATTTTATTTATAAAGTGCACTTTCTTCAACAGGACTCAAGGCCCTTGAACGTCACTGAAGATTTTATGATGGGGTCCCGGGCAAAATAGTTTGAGGACCCCTGTTTTAAGCATTTGTAGGAATTCATGTTTTCAGGTAATTTGTCTAGTATATATGCATCCAAATGTACTGATACCAATTGGCTCTTGAACTACACTGAACAAACAGATGGCATGCAAAAATAGGTTTGGAAAATCGATCTAGCTGAAGAGGTTAACTACAAGGTTTACAATGCTGTAGATATATGCTTACTTTATACTCTGAAAGTTCCTATATAAACCAGATGAAACCACTAGAAGGAGACACCTGTTACAGAATATTAGCAGTCTCGCACTCCAGTTCTTGCATTCATTGTATCATGCTTTATAGAAGAAAGGAGGGGGGTGCAGTTATAAGCGCCAATGGCGAAAAGGAACGCAACTAGATAATTCAAGCAGTATTGCTGTGATCAACGTCCCTGATGCAAACACATCTGGGATACACTAATTATCTACTGTGCATTTATTTCTCAGTGAAAGCAAATTTCCATTCACACAATGACAAGCAAACTAACAGGAAAGCTGGAGGCAGTTCATTTGTTCCAGCAGTGCCTTTCTGCTGCTACGTGAGCAGTTTTGGATGACAATTTTGGACTTATCTATGAAATCAGCTGAGAATTATCTTTGCCATGAAAAGAGAATAAAACTTTAAAGCTGCAGCAATCTTATGACCTACAGTGTAACTTTAAATGGTTACTCTCACAAGTAGGGATGCCAATCCCGGTGATGCTCAATCCCGGGATTCCCGGGATCCCGGTATTGACATCTCTAAACAGCTTAGGCAGGTAGTTCCCCCCCCCCCCTGGTTGCCCCACACATTCATTTACTTACATGGGAGGGTGGCCGGGAGCAGGGCAGACAGGAGCGGGCGGGTGGTGGTGGCAACAGCAGCAGATCCGCCCGGAGGGCGGGCGGCCGCAGCTGCAACAGGACTGGTGAGGGCTGAGGGATCGCTCTGAAGCAGATATGGGCGGTGCGGCCTGCACAGCGTGATGGTCAGAGGTCATGCTGCGCAGGTCGGACTGCCTATACCCGATTCAGACTGCAGGCCGGGGATCGGGAACTCCTGGGCAGCGTCTGGGCACTCGCTCAGACGATGCCCGGCATCAGATATGCGCATGCGCATGTAATCCCAGAATCCCGGGATTGGAAGGTCCAATCCCGGGATTCAAATCCCAGCATTTATTAGGCCAGATCCCGCTGATCCCGGGATTGGTCATCCTACTCACAAGCCATACATGTGGCCAAATATAATAGGGTGCGAGAATCGGAAAGTGAGAGATTTTGGGAGAATTTTCCCTTTTTTTTTTTTAAATGGCAATCAATTAAATGACTGAAAAGTAGCATGTGAGTCATAAATTAATTTTCCAAAGTAGTACATCCTCATAATTTAGGGTCTAATTCATTAGCGATTGGAAGGTTCCAATGGTGGGGGGGGGGGTCTGTGCATGCCGTATTGGAGCACAGGTCGATGCCTGCCGGGGTGGGTGCTGACATCATGTGACATCCGCCGCCCACCCCCAGCAGGCATTGGCCCTCTGTGGCGGACACCGACAGAAATAAAAGTAAGTGCAGACTATATATCTGAAGGGGAGAGAAATCATTCAATGATTTTTCTCCTCTTTGGCTGCATGCGAGAGGATGTGTTCACCTACATTCTGTAGCATGGTAACGAGGTGATTCAGCAGCTGATGGGGGGGGGGGGGTGGAGGTTCGGACGGGAGGAGTTTCAGAACTGGCTAAGTAGCGATCGTCTTTCTCATGTGAATAGACACTGGTGTGCATGGGCATGGACACTGCTTCCGCTTGGGCGGGATGCAGTACAGTCCCAGAAAAGATGGGACTGTCCCACAAACATAGGGACAGTTGTAAGGTATGCCTTATGGGCCATAGATTACAGAACTGGTATGATTCTGGCAACATTGCCCATGAATTAAAATGGTAATCCCATGTAACTCTGGTTTTGCCTTATAATTACACCTGTTCTGTACTATAAGCACCTACTTTACCCCCTAAGGGATTTATTTACTAAGATGTGAGTTATGTCGAAGATGGGATGTTACTATAGGCAATCAATTATATCTATTATCTTTTAAAAGATGCTAAATAAATAATAAGTAGATTCGGATTGGTTGCTATATTGTACTTGTGACAACCACTGACCTGTGTGTCTTGATCCACATATATTGCAGAACCACTCTGCAGTAAATACAGGCCTACAAAACAAGAGGTTAGAAGATCTGCTTATTTTGCAAAATATAATCTTGCATGTTTGATTTTATATAGTGTGGCGAGCCACCGAGCCCGAAGCGTGGCGAACGCAGCGAGCCCCGCGAGGGGACGCGGAATACATGTAAAGTAATACACGTCCGCTCGCCACGCTTCGGGCTCGGTGGCTCACTACGCTCGCCACACTATCTAAAATCAACTCCACGCTGACGTGGATAGTGGGGGTATGAAAAGGTCGGAGGACGCGTACCGCCACCGCTCGCCACGCTTCGGGTTGAAGGGGAGAATGCGTAGATCAAATTGTATCTTTAGTAAGAAAGCTAAGAAAAAATGAGCAGTGCAAAAGCTCAGAATGAAGAGAAAATAAAACAGCCAGTATGTAAAGGTGACAAAACCCTTTTTTTTCTGATATGCGGTTTAATATAAAGACAGGGGTTGATACATGCCAAGCGAAAATAAAGGTGTTAGATTTCGTTAGGGTGACTTTGTAGCTATGGGAAAATATGTGAGTGATTGAGGCATTTCAATAGGGTACTGGAGTAGTGGGAAAAATTAAAGAGTGTGATTCTAAAAGTATCAGACCTTTTTGTCATGTGGGCTAGACAAACTACAAGAAACAGGCAGTCAATTCTCAGAGGTGGTAAAATAATAGCATAAAGGGTTTCATTTAGGTTATATGAGAAGACTGAACATGAAATAATGTATTTTGTTAGAAGAAGGCGGCTAAAAAAGAAATCATGTTCAAAACCAAGAGAACATGGCACAAAGGATAAGTAAAGGGGACAGATAAAGCAAGAAAAATGTAAGAATTGAAAAATAAAGGGCCTGGTTCAGCGAGCAGTAAAATGTGTCCGCAGCTAACATTTGTCCCCCCACTCCTGCTGCCCGCAAACCACAAACATCGGCAGGGGTAGCGAATTTGGCCCGAACCGAGCCTGATCTGAATTGCCCCCAAAGTCATAAGGGAGAATTTCTTGTGCAATAAAGTATACTGTACGTCTCTGTAGAGTCTATAATAGTGTCACTGGAACTTGACTTGTCTGCTGTATTCTAGGCTTGATATTTATGCTTAGAGTTGGAGTGGATGCCATATGAAGAAAGTCGGGTGGTCTGATAAAGTTCCTGTACATAATCGGTCAGGATACAAACTGACAGGAGAATGCTCAGGTGGACCTACAATAGTATGCTGTAATCTGTTATTGTCGACTTGAGTTCTGTAGTTGCAACAATACTCTGGACTTTTACAATACTTCCGTTTGATTTGCCATGCAGCAAAATGCCATTTGGCCCCATTTTTAAAAATTTACATTTTGTGGAATTTTTAGTTTATCACTAAAGTTGTAACAGTGATGATCAATCAATTCTGCTATATGGAGTACTTGGATTCGACACTTATGCTGTGTACACACCAGTGGTGTAACTAGATACATGTGGGCCCTATAGCAAACATTTGTAAGGGCCCCTATTTAGCACCTAATGCTAAAAAATGAATGCAGCACATGATACTTTGACAGGCAAAGTGGGCCCCTCTCAACTCTGGGCGCCATAGCAACTGCACCCCCTGCACCAATGTTCCCTCTAATTTTACGAAGGCTGTGTGCGGCAAAAGATTTTGGCTGTGCAACTTTTGAAGGAAATTTTCATTTTTGTGCGTCACTGATATATAACTGGAAAATTACGTTCAGCATTTGTGGTAACTTTACTTCAAAATGATATTAAACATTTAAACATTCAAAACACAGCACACAACTGCTGCTTTGTGCGCTCTGCTGTAATGTCTGTGTGCATGCTCGTCGAGTTGTGTGCACGCGCACGTGCGCACAGCTTAGAGGGAACACTGCCCTGCACCTATGGTAGTTACGCCTCTGGTACACACGGTGCAATTTGCACTGTCGAATTTGACTATATAGTCAAAACTGCATAGCACATAGTTTCAAAATCCTTTAAATAGATTGTAAATTGCTATGCAGCACCAGATACCGATTCCATTCCGATGCACGGCACTGCGGTATCAGAATTGAATATAGAAACAAACTGTGCAGTACAGCTCAATGCAGAATGGTCCCAGATTCCCCCCTCCATCCTCCGTGGGATGTCCCTCCCTCCCTGCAAGCAGATGCTGGCACCCCGCTAGATCATCCCCGTGTGTGCAAACCATTAGTGGTAAATGGTAGTTGGCAGTTCTATTGAAGATGGGATGTTGCTATGGGCAACCAATCAGATTGTACTTATTATTTATTTAGCACTTCCTATCAGATAACAGATAGTATCTGCTTGGTTACCCATAGCAACATCCCATCTTCAATACAACGCTAATCTTAGTAAATTTACCCCTTAAGGGCAAAATTAACTAGCAAAAGGTGTACAGTTATTCAGTTAAAGGGGAACATGACATATATTTCATAGGACAGTTCTGCAACTTTTACTCATCTTTTTACTGTAGGCATTCTTGCCCGTGTCATGTTATGCACTTGTCTAAACATGAAGCCATTAAAATGATCTATAATTTTACACATTAGGCCATTAAAAGAGTAATTCCTCTTGCAATCCATTGCCAACAAAATAAAATCCAAGGTACTTGTGCTGACGTTTACAACACTTTGTGTCCTTGTGCTGTCCTATTGATCTAAGTGCTTAACCAATTACATCAAGCTGCAATCTCATATCCTTGGGATAGTACCAGCAGCCACTGCCCAAATTATTATAGGTTCAATGTGGTTGCAATCATTAATAATATCAATTCTAATGTATAAATAAATTATACTTGCAATTCATTTTGATATTTTAGTTATGTTTAATCATCTTTTGGTAACCTTAGCACTAGAAATAAACATATGGGCCAGATGCACTAAGCTTCAAAAGTGATAAGATGGAGAGTGATATGCAGCCAACCTATCAGCTCCTGGGGGAGATTCTCTAAGAATCTCCACCCCCCTTCGCCGCCCATCGCATTTATAATTATCGCATATGTTCTAACATATGCGATAATTCTAGCAAAGGACAGCTCTTGCGTTAAGAGCTGTCCTTTGCGGTGAGAGTCGCCGGGTCCCAGCAGGTCCCGGCGGCTCCCCCCTCCCTCACACACCCGGCGCTGCTGCTGCTGCGCCGGGCTCTCCTCCTCCCTGCACCCGGAAGAGGATCAGTGCAGGGAGGAGGTCAAAGGTCCGGGCAGCACTGCGCTGTGCTGCCCGTACACAGGTGAGGGAGGAGGGGGCGATGCGGGGCGGCGGGGGTCCGTGCGGGGCGGCGGCGGGTCGTTGCGGGGCAGCGGTGGGATGTGGTAGAAGCCCATTGGCTTCTATGGGGCATCGCCAGATTTTTCTGCCCCATTACCATATGGGAACGCCCAGCGTTCCATGGGCGTTTCCATGAGAACGTTGGGCGTTCTCATGGTAATGAGGCAGTGACGCGGGTGTGTGGGCCGGGTAGCTGACATTACCGGATGTCAGCTGCCCGCCCATATCATGCCAGCGTGCACGCAAATGTAAGTAATTTAAAAGTCACTTATATAAGCATGCACGCTAAACATCATTCGATGGTCACCGACCATCGAATGATGTGGGCGGACACCCCAGCAAAGCAAATGGATGTTTATGCACTTTGCTGGGGCGGCGGGGCGGCGGGGTGGGGGGGGGGGGCGTGTGTTCGCCGGGCGGGGTTTGGTGGACTCGCAGCCTTGCGAATCAACCTGAATAACCCCCTTAGTGTATCTCACCCTGTGTGATTAAAGATTTTAAAATGTTTATAAATCATAAATGACCCTTACCATTGCCAGTGGTATAACAGCTACAATGTCCCTTTCATTGACATATATTTTGGATACCCCAAGTGCAGACATAGTTTGCCCCAGGTATTCAGCCTGCCATGTGATTATCTGCACGCCTGATGGGTCAGTTGCGCTCCCAATCCTGAAGTCTATCTGGAAAATTTCATAGAAGTTTTCTCCAATACTGCAATGAAAAAAGAAAAAAAAAAAAAGAAATGTCAGTATTTATATTTTTGTTATTGATTCAAAATCCTTTAAAGAGACAAGACAGCGGAGCTATGAGAGATCAATATGTTGCTTGTTTTTGCAAGTCATGTTTAAAACTGAGCAGCTGCTTTATTTATAAAAAGTGGCATCAAATTGTATAAAAATAACAATTACTCCTACATCTCAAATCTGTCTGAAAGGAATGTCACCGAATGTGAAAACCAATGTCATTCTCACAATGGCAAAGGTAAATGTATAACATTTGTTTGCATGTAACTACTCTTTTTGTGCATATTTTCTCTAAACACAATGAACAATAGCAAACACAGGTAAGAAGATTGATATATTAAATCACAGATGGTAAATGAAAGCTTATTGCTGGTGACAGAAACTATCAAAGGACTGTATGATTAAAGCAGAATGCAGACATTTAAAACAATGCAAAAAATTGGAGTCCTACTTAAATTGATTGATTGCTTGTGTCTGGAGAGGCATCATTATATGTGAAATGTGCAATCACAACTAAAGGCCCATACACACTAGAAGATTATCTTTCCAATCTGGCTGGTTGGAATGAAAATCTTGAAATTTCTGGGAAAAAATGACAATCGACTGTTTGCTCCCAAACGCTGGAAAATGGACAAAAGCAGTCATCTGCATAGAGGCCCTTACACACAAGAAGATATTGGCATCAATCTCGTTCAGAAAGGGGCTTCTAAATGATGTTGATGGGCAATATCTTCTAGTGTGTATGCCGAATATCTTAAACGATGTGCCCCCCCACACTCGTTAACGAAATGCAGGTTAATCTGCCAATATTGCTCATGCCATTTGCACCAAATGTGTGGATACACAATATCTTTCAAGATCAGCTCAAGGGAAATTGTTCACCAATATCTTTAATCGTTCATATTTTCTAGTGTGTATGGGCCTGAAATTGACCAATTTGTCTATAGGACCCATTTGTGTCTGTTTTCCATGATTAGGAGCAAATGGTCAATTGTCCTTTGCGCCCAAAAATTTCCATCTTTTCATTCCAACCAACCAGATTGGAAAGGTAATCTTCTAGTGTGTATGGGCCTTAAAGCTGGCAATACACCTACAGACTTATTGTCCAATCTGGCTGGTTGAAACAAAAACCTGGTAATGGGTGAGAGCAAATGACAATTGACCCAAATACCTTAAAAAATGGAGTCATGTCTGTTGTGGCTCCTTAAGCAAGTGTCACCCCCATACACACACATAGGGTGAAATGTAATAGGATGAGAGATTCAGAAAATGAGAGATTTGGTAAGAAATCTCCAGTTTTTTTAAAGTGGCAATCGTTTACACCGCAAAAGCAGTTTGATTTTGCAGCATAAATGATTGCTGCTTTAAAAAAACTGGAGATTTCTTACCAAATTTCTCACTTTCTGAATCTCTCATCCTATTACATTTCACCCATAATGTTCATTTATCACAGAGGAGGAGAATGGTATCTCACTGTATGTGCTTACCAGCTGTTCCATTAATAGGACATTTATAGGGTAGTTCATACGTGCTGTGCTGCCAACCATTGTGGAGGTATTTCAAAAACATGTTCTAAATGAAAGTGTAGATTTCTGTTAGAAACGACCATTTCTGTTAGAAACTGCTCCCCTTAGCAATGGCATTGGTATCCCCCTTCTAAGTATGGTGATGCCCAAAGTCCTGATAATGACCATCAGTGCATATCATAGCATGCTAAATTTAAACACATGCTTCCATAGCTGCTAAAATCAGCACCAGTGTCATAACCTAATTACTGTTAAAGCAGGACTAAAATATGCATGGGACACTTGTCCAAATGCAGCAATCTTCACCATGCTATGAAAGATTGAGCTGGTCTACTATAACAGGGATCGCTGTCATAATTTAGGGGGTTATTCTAGTCCATTCTTTCTGACAAAATCCTTCTTAGATGGACAAAACCATGTGCACTGCGGGTGGGGCAAATGTAACTTGTGCAGAGAGAATTAGATTTGGGTGGGGTTTTTCTTCAAAGTGAGATCTATATTGAAGTGTAAAATCATGCAGTCAGTATTTACCCTGCACAGAAACAAAATAACTCACCCAAATCTAATTCTTTCTGCACATGTTACATCTGCCCCCCTGCAGTGCACATGGTTTTGTCCATCTAAGAAGGATTTTGTCAGAAAGAATGAACTAGAATAAACCCCTTAATATCAGGCTGCTCAGCATGGAGCACAGATCTCTAAGAAAATTGCCAAAGGGAACCAGAGCCAAAGTTTTTTCTAATTACATTTCAAGAAAAGGTTTAGAAAGACGGCTTTTTTTATTTTTGTCTTATATGCATACAAAGAAATAGTTTATGGCTCTTGATTCGCCCAAACTCCACCTTTCCAAAATAGTAAAAAGCAGCAATTGGGCCAAATCCAATTGGGATTAGGATTTTTGCAGTACTGTGGCTATCACAACCAATTGTTCATAAGCGTTGGTGCACGCCCAGTTTCTGTGCTACCCAATTTAAATTGTTTAAAGTTATTTTTTTGCATAAAGAAAAACATCTTGTGTAAAAACAAAATATTTAAAAACAATCGGAAATCAGTCTGTAGGCCCAGAAAATTAGAAAATCGATATTGGGTAACAATATATTGCAGATGTCTATCACTGTCCCAATTCAAAATATTTTTTACAACTTTTAAAATACTGCAAATGGCTGATTTGTGTATTTTTTTTAAACAAATTCTAAAAAGCAAACTTGCTCATTTAAGTACAATTGATTTGGGGGCTATTTGAGGACATTTTAAATAAAACAAGAAATAAATACAATAATGAAGTTTGATTTGGGGGTAATTTGAAGCCATTTTCTTAGCCACAGTAAGGGCATGCAAATATTTAGCTGACTGAAGACTTTAAATTGGCTACAGCAATTCGTTATTATGGGTTGTTCCAGGGTTTCTAAACCAAGTCCCGACATTTTGACCATAAAATAAGGATTTTCCCAGAATTTACACTGCTCTGAAGCCCTTATGTGACAAAAAAAAATTTGCACTGGAAAAAAAAAATACAGTCAATCTACCTCATTAGATGACAGGCCACTTCTTTTATTAAATGCAAAATGCAGAAAATGTTAGTGATAGTGCTTACTTGTCTTTATCGCATACTGTATGTGCCCAATATACTACCAATTGCTTTCCATTAAAAATAAAACAAGACAATGGGCCAGATTCTCTAAGCTTCAAAAGTGATAAAATGGAGAGTGAGAAACAGCCAGCCAATCAGCTCCTACCCAGCGGCGTAACTATAGCACTGCAGCCCCCGCCACCGCGCGCGCGGGGGGGGGGGGGGGTGCTGTGCATGTGGGGGTGCCGGGGGCTGCGGTGCTATAGTTACACCCCCCCCCAATCCCCCGCAGACTTACCTATCTCGCTGGTCCCGGCGGCTCCGTTCTTCTGCTGAGGACCACCACAAAATGGCCGCCCCCATATAGCACACAGTTCTCTGAAACTGTCTGCTGTATGGGGGTGGCCATTTTGTGGTGGTCCTCAGCAGAAGAACGGAGCCGCCGGGACCAGCGCGATAGATAAGGCTGCAGGGGATTGGGGGGGTTTGCAGGGGTGGCGGGGGATTGGGGGTGCTTGGCGGGGCGGCGGCAGGGGGGTGCCCCCCCCTAATGGCGGGGGGGCACCCAAAACTTAGTTACGCCACTGCTCCTAACTGCCATGTCACAGACTGTGTTTAATCTCCATTTTATCACTTTTGAAGCTTAGAGAATCTGGCCCAATTTGTATATCCTTCAATGCTGCAGTATTTTGAAACAAGAGTAATGATGACTGTTCTCCTGATTACAGCGGAACAGTTCCGCTAATTGGCCACTGTCCATCTGTCCTACCTGCAGTGGGGAGAGGAGCAAGGAGAGCCTGTGATCACTGCTGCTCTGCAAAGCTTGCGCATGAAGCTGCCCTGGGAAGAGCTAGGCTTTCTCCCAAAATGTCATGGTGTGATACCCCACCCACTCCATTCAAGCCCACATCCCTTATTTAGATGCGGACATGCCTCCGGTACAGCAGGTCCTGCTTTCCCACCTGGTAAAGTTGGGAGGTATGATGAAGAACATATTTTTTCATTACTAAAACTATACACTCTTAAAATAGCTAATCTGTCACAGAGTATTTCGATCTTTCCAGTCTACCTTTTAAGGATTCATGTGCTGAAAGAATCATGTGGAGTATAAGGTAGAGCTGAATGTCACAAGAGAACTCTCCTCTGGTATCCACTGCTTAACCCAGTGACCAATCTACTCCCTTACAATCCTTTTGAAGAAATCAGTACAGTAATAATGTCCAGTTTCAGCAAGCGCATCTGAAACTGTGCAGCGTTAACAGCTTAGCAACAGGCGAGTAAGTAAATGTACCGCAGCTTCTACTGCTGAGCTGTGTCAACTGTCAGGAAATTACTGTCTACAGCTAACTACCCTTGTTACCTGCGGTTACTAACCAGATACATTTCAACTATGTGACAAGACTTGGTAGGATTTTTGCTGGTTAAAATAGATTTTTTTTACTTGTTGTGACTGTCAAGCGTTTGGTTTTACCTTTTTGGGAAGGAATCTGTAAACAAATTTTATGAAATCATTAACTATTAAGAAAAAAAACCTGATCGCTGTGCTGTGAATCTTTGGAGCCCAGCAATCAGTTAAGCCAGTGGTTCCCAAACTGAGTGCCGTGGCTCCTTGGGGTGCCTCGGGACACTTGCAGGGGTGCCCTGGGTTGGTGGTCCAGGACCAATTCAAATTATTTATGGTTAATTATTTATGGGCAAAACCAGTGCTGGTGGCTGCCAGTCATAAAATGTGTACAAACAGAAACAAAATCTGCCCTTTAACATACAACTGAACCTAGGAATCGCATATAAACCCTATCTACTTAATGTTATATGTATTCTGTTGTTTTTTTTTTTTTCGGCCTAGGGGTGCCGTGAAAAAAATCTGATACTGTAGGGTGCCATGATTCAAAAAAGATTGGTAACCCCTGAGTTAGCTGAATCCCCACCAGAGTAAAAACACATCCCTGTGCGTCTGCAGCCGTGTGAACAGGGGGCAAACCATTTGCAATCACATACTAAAGAATGGATTCCCCCCATTTGCCACCCGTATACAGCCGCCACACCAAATACTTACTCGGTGCTGCAGTGCTTCTGGTGAGTTCCGGCCCAGAACTGATGTCAGAGGTCTTACCGGAAAATGCCGGGATCCACCAGCATTTTCCTATTTCTCTTCTCAAACCTAGCGCTGCATTCTTTCTTCATGCTTTGGTTGTTGGCTCATTTAAAAATACTGGATGACTGGCTCACCACCAAGATCCTTCATTTGCCATCTCAGGAGGAAACCAGGCACAGCCTAAATTTTGTGTTTGTTTCAGATGAGGTCGTCACCCATCACGAGAACATTATGAAGCTTTATTCACAAAAGGGCCTAACTAAAGATAAGCATATATTTAATTACTGGCCATCTCAAGCATGACACATTGTTGAAAAATGCCTTTGGGATATTGAGCAACTGATTCCGGATCTTTCACACACCAATCAACTTGAGGGTACAAAAGATTAACTGGGTGGTCACTGCCTGCTGTGTTCTATACAACTTTCTGCACAGAAAAGTTACCCATCAAAGGACAGTGGTGAGGTGGAAGATCCAAAGAATCTGGGAGAGGTTGCACAATTATCTTCCATTGCGGCAATAGCAGTAGCAATGACTGGGAGTGGTCAGGCAAAAAAGGTCAGAGAGGAATACATGGCCTACTTTAATGGAGACAGTGCTGTGACATGATAGCATAAGATATAGTGAACCCTCCCTACACACTACATCATGTACACTCAGTCTGCTACATCCCCTCTCTCGGTACTTATGTATTATCTGGGCTGCCGATTTTTTGATTGTATGCCTTAACTTAAGGCATACAATCAGATGCGATGCGATGCGATATCGCATCGCATACGACCATATCGCATGCAATGCGATGCGATGCGATGACCCGATTTTTCCATAGGATTCAATGTTAAAATGGACTGAGTCCATTTTAACATGGAATTCAATGGGAAAAAGGGGTCCTTTTCATACCCCTACTATCCAAGTGGGCATGGAGTTGTATATAAACCTGTGGCGAGCGAAGCGAGCCACCGAGCCCGAAGCGTGGCGAGCGAAACGAGCCCCGCGAGGGGACGGTATTCTGTGTCCCCTCGCGGGGCTCGCCACGCTTCGGGCTCGCCACAGGTTTATATCCAGCTCCATGCCCACTTGGATAGTAGGGGTATGAAAAGGACCCCTTTTCCCATTGAATTCCATGTTAAAATGGACTCAGTCCATTTTAACATTGAATCCTATGGCAAAATCGGGTCCATCGCATCGCATGCGATATGGTCGGAGGCGATGCGATGCGATGGACCAGATTTCAAAATCGGCAGCCCAGTTAGTACATAAGTACCCCTCTCTCTGCTACTACCCTCCCTACTTTATTAAGTAAATTAAAAATACTGCTATTATGTATCTACTTACAGGAATGGACTTTGGTGCCATGCAGATCCTCTGGCTGTCCACTGCATTCTTCAGTCTCTGCCATAAGCACAAGTGATGGCCTGATTGGTGGACTGTGAAGAGCAACTCATTGTGGTACAAGAGTGTCATGTCCCGCCGTGATGCGGGTCCTGGCCGCGGCTACTCATCCCACCGGGCTGTTCGGTTCTTGCGCTGCAGGGGTGCTGGGCTGAGAGGGTCTGGGGGCAGGCTGGCATGCGGGCTCCCAGGTCGGCGGCAGGTCTGGTGGCATGTCTGGTGCTGGCTCCCGGAACTGGGCGCCACCATCTTGGCTGGGTCACATGACCGGCAGGTGGGGGGTGCTTTATTGATTCTCTGGAGGGAGGCTGGGTGGATCTGGCTGGGCTGGGCTATAAATCCAAGCAGACTCAATGCCTCAGTGCTGGTACAACTTTGCAGCTGTCAGAGTGGTACTACACTTCGGTCCCAGCTCCATTATCCATCTTCTGCTATTCCCTGTTCCTGCCTGTTCCTGTTTCCTGAGTTCTGTAGCCAAGTCAGCCATTTCAGTTATCGTTATTACCTCCAGAAATCCTGCAAGCCAAGTAGGCCATTTAAGTTATCGTTATTACTGCCCGGAATTCTGCAAGCCAAGTCAGCCATTTCAGTTATCGTTAATACCTCCCAGTATCCTGCAAGCCAAGTCGGCCATCTGAGTTATCATTATTACCTTCTAGAACCCTGCAAGCCGAGCCGGCCATTTAAGTTCTGTTATTCCCATCCAGAACTCTTCAAGCTAAGTCAGCCATTTAAGTTATCCTACACAGGTCTGCTACGCTCAGGTTTAGCCAGTCTACCTGTAGACCGTGTGTTACTGAGCTCCATAAGTTCTCCAGGTGAAGGGCCGTGACCCGCTGTCCAGACACAGCGAAACCCAAACTTCCGGGAGTCCCTGGAGAAGACCGCTGGCCAGTTAGACTCCGCACCCTAACCACGGAGTCTTCGCCAATACTCACAGCTCGGGATTGATGCAAAGGTCTACATACAACCCGCTAAGTTTCAGGAACGCCCAGTTCATCCTGCATCTGAACCGTCACCTGAGGTGGGTCCTCAAACTCCGCCGGCCGTGACACAGATATTTAGTTGATATATTTCACCAGTGACAGCCCCAGACCTCTGGGAATTCTTAAATTTGTGATGTTCCTTTAAAAAAAACTATGTTGATGTTCTGACATCAATCAATGGAAGCTATGTCCTGATAAAGTTTGCTGAACCTGACAAATTCTTCCAATGCTGCAATCCACATTTGCTTCTTGGTATAGTCCCTGGACTTTACCCTCAACAAACATTCATTATGTATATGTCAATAAATCCTTGAATAAATTCTCTCTCAGTATCAAGTGACATTTCTAAAATAGTAAAAAAGTGAGATCGCGTCGGTCGCATCGCAAGCCATTATAATGGCATGCAATGGTCGCGATCAACGCGATTTTGTCATTGACGGCTAATTTAACATTACTCCCTATGTAAAATCGTGTTGATCGCGTCGGTTGCATCGCAAGCCATTATAATGGCATGCAATGGTCGCGATCAACGCTATTTTTTCATTGACGGGGAAAAAAGGCTAAAAATACCAAAATATCGGTTTGGTCGTGTCAATCGCATACCTTAAGTTACCTTAACTTAAGGTATGCAATTACCCACGACGGGCGCTGTGCTAGGAAACAAGTACCAAATAATTATAATTTAAAAAAGAAAACTCTGTTTATTTTATCCCTCTAGTGTTATTGTGTTATTGTGCCCTACAATGAATGTAAATGCAAATGATGATACCAATTTGCTGATAACTTGTTGTGGCTGAGTGACATCACCAACAAAAATTAGATAGAAAAAGTCTCATCATTGAAACCTCAGTGTTTTTGATTTTGCTAGAGCCTTCTTATAACAGGTATACAATATACACATGCTTCCGTTCTCTAGTATACAGAGCCATTCCAAGAAATAATATAGCTATATCTTTAATACAGTTGGCATTGGATGAAGGACACTATCTGCCGGGGATCTATATAGGCAATATATAGATATGTATAGACAAATTACATCAGCAACATGCTCTTATATCCTTAAATATAATTAAAAAATTGTTTTGGATTCTTTTTAACACAATTGTTGTTTCTTAACAAGAAAAATCTGCTATCATGGCATCAGTCTTTCACAGATGTAACAATTTCACTGTATCCCTGTCACTGAAACGATGATGAGTGACTCAATAGTTAAGCCATAGGTGACCCCTCAAGGAGGACAGTGAAAGGCTGCACAAAAGAAAACCATTGTTTTGCTCAGGATATTTGGAATAAAGGGAACGAGGAATCCTTTATTGGCCAGATATATGTGGTCAGGGGACAGAGGGGAAGGATGTGAGAAGATCCCTTTCTCAAATAAAGATTCTATAAAAGTATTAACCCTTTCCCGACGGGGCGTTTTTTGTTAACTTTTCTTTTTTTTTCCCTCCTCGGGTTCAAATAAGCGTAACTTTTTTAATTTTCCGGCTATATAGACACATGAGGGCTTTTTTTTTGCGGGACAAGTTGTACTTTTTAATGGTACCATTTACTATACCGTATAATATTCTGGGGAATCAGGAAATAATTCAATGTGGGGTAAAAAGGAAAAAAAATGCAATTCCACAATTTTGCGCTGGTTACGGTTTTTTTGGAGTTCATAGTTCGTTTAAAATGATGGGTTATTTTTATTCTATGGGTCGTTATGATTCCGGTGATACCAAACTTATATAGTTTTCGTTACGTTTTACCACTAAAAAAAAAATAGAAAATTTTACGGTTTTTTTAATTTGCGTCGCGTCGCCATGTTCTGCGGCTTATAACTTTTTTATTTTTCCACCTACGGACCTGGGTGAGGGCTCATTTTTTGCGGGCTGAAGTGTACTTTTTAATTAATACCATTATGGGATATGTGCGACTTTCTGATCTCTTTTATTTACATTTTTTTGGGTAGGCGATGCGACCAAAAAACGTAGTTTTGGCGTTGGGAATTTTTTTCCGTTTACGCCTTTAAACGTGCGGGATAACTAATGTTATATTTTAATAGATCGGACTTTTAGGAACGCGGCGATACCAAATATGTTTATTTTTTTATTTTTTATTTATTTTTATTTGTGAAATGGGGAAAGGGGGGTGATTTGAACTTTTAATATTTTTTTTTTTACTTTTTTTTTTACTTTTTTTTTTACTTTTACTACAAGGCCCCCTAGTGTACTTGACCACTAGGGGGCGCGATCGCCTGTACTAGGTTCAGCCATAGAGCTCTATGGCTGAACATAGTGATTTTCAGCACTTCCTATTACATCCTGCCTCAGGCAGGATGTAATAGGAATGCTGACATGGCCAGCACAGGGGTCTACATTAGACCCCTGGCTGCCATGGCAACCGATCGGCACCCTCCGATCTCGCCGCGGGGGGCCCCGATCAGCGCCGGAGGGGGGCGCCCCCCCTCCGATCAGCTATTTAAGCACTGCGGGCGCTTTGCCCGCGGTGCTTAAAGGGTTAAACGGCCACGATCGGCGAACTCGCCGCTCGTGGCCGTGAGAGCAGGTACCTGGCTGTAATATACAGCCATTTCCTGCTCTCTTTCAAGCCAGCTCACTCCGTGAGCTGGCTTGATTCCCCCGCAACCGTCATATGACGTACATGTACGTCATATGTCGGGAAGGGGTTAACTAATGAAGATGGCATTACATAGAGCTTTGCCATTCCCATCCAAGTATATTAGAATACCAATGTTATGCTGTGTTTCCCATTATTTAATTAATTAATTAATTAATTAAAGTAGGAGATGTATGCAAAATCTTTGAACTCTGTAGGTTATTATGTTATGGTGGAGTTTATGAATGTTTGGCAATGTGTAGCCTGCATATGTTTGGGTTATGGACTGTACATACAGTTTGATGGGTGGGTGGGACTAGCACTATTGTGATAATGATGTGCTGTGGTGCTGAGGAGGCATTATGGGCGATTACCAGTGGTCGTCCACAGTGACCATTGTGGGGCAGATGTACAGTACAGGA
This sequence comes from Crinia signifera, assembly GCF_055691185.1. Taxonomy (NCBI): domain Eukaryota; kingdom Metazoa; phylum Chordata; class Amphibia; order Anura; family Myobatrachidae; genus Crinia; species Crinia signifera. The sequence goes on along the minus strand of NC_139217.1, from coordinate 366,897,188 downwards.
TGTATCAGCATAAAAACCAGGGAAAAGTGACTGCATGGGCTTAAAAAGTCCTATTGGTGTGTACGGCCTATAGGCGCAGTAGAGGCTTTTGATTATGTATTAAATGCAGTCTGCAGAGCCCTTAAAGAGGTCTACAGATTGATTGTGTGGGTCTTGGGGTTCTGTGTATTGTTCAGGTTTGTGAATAGATATCATTTTTGGACCATAAGAATATATGGGTGTATGTGGTAGGGATATTAGAGACAATATCTGATGAATGAGTTGCACAATCTTTAAATTAGTAGTAAACAGATATGAAAAGTTACTTTTTGCATGTCATTAATGACATAGTGAGATCATATCATCCTCATCTTGCTGTTATTTCAGATGAACCAGGTCTTCTAAGAACCTTATCATTTACATCTGAATAGGTTGCAGAAATGCTACTTTAACCTCTGGAAGAGTGGGTATACAGAGTTCTTAAAATTAAATCTGTATATACATCCTTCCAGAGGTTGAAGTATGTGTTTAAAGTAGCATTTCTGCAACCTATTCGGATTTCCAGGGTAAATTTACTGAAGTTCCAAAGCAACCAATCAGATCCTGTCTAACATTTTCTAGGATGCAATTATATTCTGCAGCGCTCTACAGAGAATATTTGAACATTCACATCATTCCCTGCCCCAGTGGAGCTTACAATCTATATTCCCTACCACATGTACATGCACACAGACATAATAGGGTTATTTTTTGTTATGAACCAAATAACCTACCGGTATATTTTTGAAATGTGGGAGTACCCGGAGGAAACCCATGCAAGTACGGGAGAATATACAAACTCCGCAAAGGTAGGGCCATGGTGGGAATCGAACCCATGACCTTAGTGCTGTGAGGCAGTAATGCTATTACACCATCCATACTGCCCATAGAGAAATGATAGACAGAATCTGATCGGTTGCTATGGGCAACATCACCTCAATTCTAGAGCTGCAGCATCCTCCCCTTGGCTGTGTCTGTCACTGGGCCCATGCCTTTGCTCAAACAGTTCCATCTGACCTTAGTCTGTCACTTGCAGATATGCTGTCACCAGTAGCAGCTCCAGGGGTCACAGCCTGTCCCCAATAGGTAATGTGGCAGAGACAGCATCTCTCTGCATGAGAGTAATGTGGAGGATCCAGACCAGGTTTTGGACCAGTAGTGGAAGCAAAGTTGTGTAATCAGCAGCACCTGTGATCTCCTGATATAAGTGTTTCCAGGCAGAGGGTAAATGCTCTGATGGATTAGCTTCCCCAGCAACAGGCCAAGGGTGGGGCTATGCTAGGGACAACTGGAGCATTTTGGAAGAGTCTATATTATGCCGTGATTTCCTGTATGCTGCATGCTGTAACTCCACCTGCCTGTGAACTGACCTGGAATACTGTCTCCTGCTAACAAAAATAAAGACCAAAGACTTCATTGGAGTCCAGTGTATGTGCTTGTTTATCACAATACATATAATGATACTCACTAAAGCAGAACACATAAACAATATTTCTGGTAACATATAGCAAATAATGTATTATTCTAATTAAAACTGAGCAAAAAAGTAAGTACATACAATAAAACAGATGATACCCTCCAGATTTAACGGGAGTCCAAGCAATTAGTATGTCATAATAATAAATCTAAACTTAGAAGAGTTCCACTCCAGTTTATGAAGAGTCTTTAATAATGCTGGAATTATTAAGAGCTGTAAGACTTGTAAAACACGGTTGAAAACTAAAATAGATTTCAAAACAACTCACAAGTACTTTCCATAGAATAAAAAACAATAGGGAGATTTACTAATAATTGTGTTTTGAAACACAGTGCAAACTCTGACCAAATAGAATCCCCTAAGTACAGTAGTATGTTTTGAGAAGCCATAGATTATTGTAATTTGTGCAGTGTTCTATATGTAACAGGGTCAGTCCCCCTTCATACAACCATAGCGAGCCCTGGACTCTTGGAGCAAGACTTGGTTCTAAAAATACAGGGGAAGCATGAGTAGGGGCCCCCCATATATTAAGAACCAGCACCGAACACCACTAGCACAGGATAATACCACAGCCAAGGGACACACTTCACAGGTCAGATCACTAACCCCCCCCCCCCCCCAACTAGTAAGCCAAGGCCAGGGATTCCTGGGGAAGCAGGGACCTACCCAATAAAGCCCCCCCCCCCCACCCCCAGTTTAGCCTAGGCATGTGCTCCAAGAGTCAAGTGCTGATCTGTGCAGAATCAGAATTGTCTTCCTCACACATCCCCTCGCATGGTAGCGTGATGATACGGCAGTAGGGGGGGGCAATCAGAATTACCCTCTTTGTGTCTTCTAGTAGCTTGAGTGCTTTCTGAAATATGCATCACTTACTGTAAATGTTTCTTTGGTGTATTACTCATTCTTCCCGCTAGTTTCTTTTTAGTATTTGGCTTTTCCTTCTTTTTGTTAACTCCATTTTATAGTTGACGCTATTCGCTGTTGTATTTCTATGGGGATTTTTGCCTAGTTCGCCGAAAGTGTATTCAATGCTAAAATGGAGAACTGTGTTCACTTTTTTGGGGGGTGAAGTTCACCGTTCCGCTTTCGACATCTTTTTTAGGTGAACTGAAATTTGTACTTATAAAATAAATGTTTTTTATTATTTTTTTGGGTGTCTACAAGTCAGTTTATTTATTATTTGATGGATCTTGGGAGTAGGGAAGGGGGCAGCCGAGGCAGGGCAGCCCCAGGACACGGGCATCTCATGCAGGCAGTAGTGAAGATACAACAGGGAAAATGGGTCCAGCAGCAGCAGACAGGTCCAGCAGAAGCAGCAGCAGACCTCCGGCTCTGGCAGCCCCAGTGCGGACATCTATTAATCACTGAAGCAGCAGTACAGAATCAAGGAGTGTTCCCGTGCTGCTGCTGCTTCAGTCGGTGATAGTAGATGTCAGCGCTGGGGCTGCCGGAGGTCTGCTGCTGCTGGACCCGTCTCAGTCCTTTGCATCTTCAGGCTGTGCGGGGGCTCCATGCGGCATCAGAGCGCTCCCCTGCCGGGACTCCAGTCCTCAAATCCCCCTGCTGGGATTCCGCTCCATCACCCGCCCAGCCTGGCAGTGCAGCCCCAGCAGCAGCAGCAAGAGCAGAAGGGGAGAGAGCTGGGACACAGGGCAATATTCAGTGCACTATATTGGATAATTTTCGCAATCAGGGGCAGCGAGCCCCTGACACGTTGAATAGGGCAATAGGGTCAATTATCAGGGATTTATTTTACCAAAGTCCGTCACTTTGAACTAGGACAAGCTCGTACTCTCTTTTACTATGCTAAAGTATATTAATGAACCACTCTAAGACATCCTGACATAATTTTAACTAGATCGGAGCATCTTCATAGGTTTCATTATTTTCACCTAAAAAGCGAAATTTTAGGTCTCTTGCCAGAACAGATCAAAAAGCTTTTGCATGTTTCTTATTCAGGTCAAGTCACAACTTTTCCACACTAGCCGATTATGAATATCTCAATTTCAATTTTTTCACTCCGCCCTAATGTAGAATTCCAGAACACCCCCTAAATCTAAAAGTGTAAATGCCAGAGAAGTGTCTGGCTCAGTGGAAGGCACCATTGTAGTTGTCTATTACTCTTTTAACAGGGAAGAGAAGGGATTTCTAGAGTATTACATTACATTTATCAAAAATACACTTTTCTTTAAATGCCAAACTGTATTAATATATCAATTCCCAATGTGGGGGAGAGAAAACTCACAGCACGTGAGCCCCTGGTAACGCCATTACACATGTACGAGATCTACGGACATTCATATTTATGGAGACAGGAGCCATTGTCCGTGTAAACACAAATAGTGCCATCTTCGTGTCCATTACTCTTTACTGCCACACAGTAACTGGCTATGATGGTGACATTATTTACAGGAGCTAAAAGTAGTTAAATGTGCCCTTTAATATATTTAAGAGAGGCTGCATTAACCCTTTTTTGGGGGCAAAGATGCAAGGGGCAGAGAAGAGTTGGAGCGTCTGATTCTAGTTTGCACAAAAAAAAAATATTTTTAAGGTTACTATTGGTATGTCTGGTATATAAAAACAATGAAAGATATCAGAAAACCAGAAAAGAAAGTATACAGTAGAGTAATATTTATACAGGTGATATTGGGCAGGTTGTTTAGGCATGCCAATGTTCCGTATTGGGACACACATTCAACCTGACCACAGATTGCCCAAATTTTCAGTACACCAGTTTAATTTTGTAGAAGACAACCCTCTATTTGCATTGGCCACACTCAGGGGTAGATTTATTATCAGTCGTTAATATGCGCTATCCCGTGCGTTAAGGCAGGGGATAGCGCTTCCCCTGATTCATCAGATCCGCGATGCGGGTGTTCAACGGGCGGTGGTGTGGGGCAGGAGGGTTAGCGCACGTACGTTATTTTATGTGTGTGTGCGCCTTCCTCCTACCTTATGTATTAATCATCCTTGTGGCCATGCACTCCTCTGTTTATATCGCCATCATTTTCTGATGCTGCGGGTCTGTTTTAGATGTTTGGCATCGATTGTTGGTCTCCGGCATCTTCAAATTAAAACTGCGCATGCGCCGGGTATACAGCATCCCCTGTGAACATTACCCGGCGCATGCGCAGTTTCCATTTGAAGATGCCGGACAAGCGGAGCCAAACATGGAAAACTATGCATGTGCCGGTGACACATCGCGTGTCAGGGAAACCAGCGTATGCGCAGAACACACTGCTGGGGAGGAGCACACATATGTTATGGGAGGATGCGTATTCCCGTCGGGTGGGGATAACACACTCCCATAACATATAGTTTAAAGTTAATACATTTAGGAGATGTGCGGGCCGCTTCACCAAGATAAAGTGGTGAAGCGAAACGGGGCTGGTAAGGATCCTTATGGCAACAATAATAAATCTACCCATCAATTCTCAATAGACCCTGGAAAAATGTCTACACTAGACTTATATTTTGTATATTGTTTTTCTCATCCTAATAAGGAGACTGGTGAGATTTGTGGAGAGATACATAACAGAAAGCTCTTGTCTGATCAATGGCTGGTTAAAAACAACTTTCTAGGAAATCAAACACATGACACAAATATATGTTAATAGGGGACATACGATATCCAGATTCGGACTGGCACTGAGGGGAACAGGGGAAACCCTCTATGGGTCCCACTGCTTCGGGCCCCTGGTGTATTTTCTACAGAGTACTGCCATTATTATTCTCCTACATTATCATGCTTGCACTAACAGTATTTACTATATATATATATATATATATATATATATATATATATATATATATATATATATATATATATATATATATATTGACATTGCACTGTCTAAGAGCAAGCCAAACTTTTGCCAGCTGGCCACACCCCCTCTGGACCCTATCCAACATTTTGTGATATGGATTACATGGACTTATAATCAAAATGTCATAGGGGGTTATTCTGGTTGATTCGCAAGGCTGCTACCAAACCCCGACCTTGCGAATGGCTGGCTTGCACCACCCTTTCACAAGCCTGAGAATGGATATTACACAGTAACATCCATTCGCAGTCCAGGGGGAATCTCCCACATGTTTCAATGGTCGCCGACCATCGAAAGATGTGGAAGATGCATGCATATGTAAGGTGTGCACATTCAGGGGGAAGTGGGCGGGCAGACATCTGGTGATGTCAGCTGCCCGCATTCTGCCTGTATGTCATGCCCGCATTAGTGTGTTCTCATGGGAACGAACATGAAGTGCTGTGCATTCCCATATGCTAATGGGGCTGGCCGGCGCCCCCCATCCAATGTTCTCTCTAATTTTACGAAGGCTGTGTACGGCAAAAGATTTGGGCTGTGCAACTTTTGAAGGAAATTTACATTTTTGTGCGTCACTTATATATAACTGGAAAATGACGTTCAGCATTTGTGTTAACTTTACTTCAAAATGATATTAAACATTTAAACATTCAAAACACAGCACACAATGTAGTTAATGGGTGAAACCAGTGGCGTAACTACTGTAAGGCAGCCCCAGCAGCCGCTTGGGGGAGCAAGCAGCAGTGGGGTCTGTGTGGGCGCCGGGTGCACGGGTGCAGCACGGGTGCGGCCATGGCAGAGATGACAAATCCCCCCACTGATTGAATTGACTGTACACAGAGCCAGCTATTGGCTACTGTGTACAGGATGGCAGCAGTGTATTCTGGCCTCTCTTCCTCTCTCCTACTTCAGCTTCTCCGTTATGCGTGTGATGTCATCATGTCACATGCTGGGGAAACACGCTGGAGAGGAGCCTGGGGGGAGAGGGGCGCCACAAACTTTTTTGGCAGGGGGGAGCAAAATTTATAGTTACGCCCAGGGGTGCCGAGAGAGGGGGGGAGCAGGTACAATTTACCCGGGCCCGGGCCTGTCAGGGGGGCCCTGGTCTGGACACAGGTTTTTCTTTATTTGGTGGCAAGTACCCCCAACATGACCCATTCCATTAGGTACAAAATGCTCTGTTCCTGGACTTCCCTGCCAGTGGTAGTTACAGAGGTTGGACTCCCACACAGTCCAAAATTCAAAGAGAGGCAGTCACATCAATTGAATATTGGACTGTGCTGCAGGCTCACATCTGTAATTGCCACTGGCAGGGAAGTCCAGGAACAGAACATTTTGTACCTAATGAAATGGGCCATGTTGGAGGGTATGTGTAAATCCTTTGCAAAGAGCATGTAACCCCTGGCAGAGCATGTAAATCAGGGCAGACAGTTTAATCCCTGGCACAGAATGTTAACCCCTGGCAGAGCATGTTAACCCCTGGTAGAGCATGTTAACTTCTTAATATGCAATGAGCATTACGGTGTGTGGCATAACGTGTAATGAGCATTATGGCATGTGGTATAATATGTAATGGGTGTGTGACATGTCTAATAGACATTACAGTGTCAATTTTTGTACGTGTATCCACCTTGGAAGAAGTGGCGTAACACCGGGTCCGCAGACTGTGCGGGGATCTCCGTCCGTGGGGGCCCCAGGAAGTTGTTGTACCGGGGCCCAGGATTTCTCTTGGCGGCCCTGGTTACGCCACTGGGTGAAACACACATCAATTGAGTCCACAACTGCAAGAAGGGACCACTGCTGCTTTGTGCGCTCTGTTGTAATATCTGTGCGCGCGCTCATCGAGTTGAGTGCGCGCGCACGCGCGCACAGCTTAGAGGGAACACTGCCCCCATCCCTCTCCTCCCCCTACAACATCAGTCCCCGTGTGAACACAGCCTTTCTGCAAAGCAACCTGAATAAGGTCCATAATGTATGTTTCTGTCGGTTTACATAAACTCAAAAGTTTAAAAAAAAAAAACATGCTGTTAGTTGTTAGGAATAACAATGGAAAATGATAAAATCTCAGTGTTAGTCATTGAAATGTGATCACAGCAATAGTGTGGGCAGTGCAAGCAAGCAAAATTATCTACCTTTATGTGGTAAGCTGAAAATTATATGTTAGAGTCTCAGTCATTTAAATCTAATGCCCAATGTGAATCATTATTAGCTGAAACACAGGGGACTTATAAAAACTACCTTCAAAGAATAGATCAAAGCTTTTAAGGTAAGATAACTGCTTTTATAAATAAATATAGTTATAAAAGAGATAGCTAACAATGCATCGTTGAGATTTTGCATTGATTTTGCATTGGCATAAAGAAGATTCTTGATGGAGCATTAAATATATGTAAGGAATAACATTAGTCACTTGGACAACCACAGTATAAGACAAACACACTAATTTCCACAGCATAGTTGCCTAATCTCCTGTATTCTGCAGGAGACTCCCTCAAATAGCAGCAATCTCCCTCTCTCCCTCATTAGTCTAGCAATCTCCCTCATTTCACCTAGCCCACATTACACTGTTACATTTTTTTTTTTATTCAGTAATTTTATTGATTTTGTGCAAAAACAGGTAGTAGTGTATTATAGCGGCGCCCCCGATGTCCATCGTACGATGAACGTATCGCATCGCATGTCATGTACCCGATGGCATGCGATGCGACGCGATTTTGACCCTCTATACGATAAAAAATCGTATAAGCACCCTAAAGGGTGCTTTTGAGCACCCTAATGGGTGCTTACAATGTTAAATGCACCCCCACGCCACCCCCCCACTATAAACGTGAACCCGAAGCATGGCGAGCGCAGCGAGCCCGCTAGTGGCGGCGGTACGCGTCCTGCGACCTTTTCATACCCCCACTATCCACGTCAGCGTGGAGTTGAGAATAGAAAAGTGTGGCGAGCGCAGCGAGCCACCGAGCCCGAAGCGTGGCGAGCGCAGCGAGCCCCGCAAGGGGACGCGGATACCTTCACAGGTAAACGCGTCCCTTCGCGGGCTTCACAGGTATCCGCGTCCCCTCGCGGGGTACGCTGCGCTCGCCACGCTTCGGGCTCGCTGCGCTCGCCACACTATTCTATTCTCGACTCCACGCCGACGTGGATAGTGGGGGTATGAAAAGGTCGTAGGACGCGTACCGCCGCCCGCTCGCCACGCTTCGGGTTCACGTTTATAGTGGGGGGGGTGGCGTGGGGGTGCATTTAACATTGTAAGCACCCATTAGGGTGCTTAACATTGTATAAGCACCCATTAGGGTGCTTATACAATGTTAAATCGCATTGCATCGCATCGTATGGCATTGTATGCCATGTACAATGGCATACAATTTGAAAATTGTATGCCATCGTACACTATCGAACGATATCGCGTCGCATCGCATACCATCGTATGCGTTATGGTATGCGATGCGATGGGCGCCGCCAAAATACACAAGTACCCAAAAACATAAAACAGACACAATAATCAAATAATAGTAGCAGCTGTGGGTACATTAAGGGCTGCATATTATATGGCATTAAATGTAAAGTAGGTAAGGTACATATATCAGTTGCAGAGCACATAATTTACCGCTGTAGTAGCCGCTATACCCGAGGAGCCATTCGGGTACAGCACACAGGAGGCAATATGTAATGTATGCATTACATATAAGTCTTAGACGAGAGTAAATAGTACCCACCCCTGTATATTGAAACTGAAAAAATAAACATTGAAGTGTATTGCAGCATCAAAACAAATCAAATATGTATATCCAGCTACTAAAAATAAAAACACACAATAAACTAAACCCAAAACAAACCTACCACATAACCCCCCACCCTGTACAACCCACCCCCAACTTAGGCGTACTTGGATCCCAAAACATAAATCTGCCCCATTAACTACTACGGACTATAGGAAGGAAGGAAATTAGTGTCCCTTAGCTAAATCCAAGTCACGACTACAGTAGCAGTATGATATGGACAATTCTATGTTAGCCAAACTAGGCCATCGCCCCGATCGGTCCATACATCTGTTATCCTTCAGTTGGGTGGGTGGGAGGGGTAGATTAGGTTTTTGGCATAGTTTGGCTAACATAGAATTGTCCATATCCTACACTGTTACATGTTTTGATGAAAAAGGAATGAGAGATAGATATATTTACATTGAATCATCAGCACCATTTCCCAGCACTTTACCATGTATAGTAACTCTTACTAACTGCTTTGGGCTCATCTACATTTGGATATAAGCAGGGCCGGTGCTAGGGTGTCCGGCGCCCTCCTGCAAACCATACATTTTGCGCCCTTTCACATTGCCATTGCAACAAGCTGCAGCCCGATTGTGGGAGTGTATGCAACATGCGATCCTATGGAGGATCTCGGGTGCATGTACATGTATGCATACACATCCATAGGCGTGCGCACAGGGGGTGCCAGGGGTGCACAGGCACCTCCTAATGATGGGCACCCCCCTCACAATTGCAGCCAGAGCCGACATCGGGGAGCAAGCTCGGGCTGGCTGCAGTGTGTGACAGACGTGGCCGAGGCTGCTGCAGCAGGATACTACAGTACTATCTGTATCTAGTGACGCCCCTGGCTGCCTCTAGGGGGAGCTGACGTGCACAGCTTCGCTGCCTGGGTGAGGACTAGGGACGGAGGAGTGAGGGACGGAGGAGTGAGGACTTCCTGCCAGCTGAGTGCTGATTGAAATTTGCTGCAGGTGTGCTCAACTTATCGGGACTCGGGAGGTGCTGTAACAGGGGGATTTGTATATTATCTGGGCAGTCTATGGCTTTGTTTTATGGGGGGGGGGGGGTATAAAAAGTTATTTTTATATTTGTCTTTAATCATGCTGCCTGCTTTTTATTATGTCAAAAATGTGTGTGTGTATGTATTAGCTTTTTGTATGTATACTGCATGTGTGTCTGCATAGAGGGGCTGTGTATACTGTATGTATGCTGTGTGGGTGTGTGGGAGGGGGCTCTGTGTATACTACAATACATCTGTGTGTGTGTATGTGTGTGCATGCTGTGCCTGTATGTATAATGTGTGTGTGTGTGCATGTGCATGCATAGAGGGGGTGTATGTGTGTGTATGTGTGAGCATACTGTAGGGGGCTGTGTATACTATGTGTGTGGGGGCTCTGTATGTATATACCTGTGTGTGCATAGGGGGCATGTGTGATGAGCATTATTGTGTGTAACATTATGTCTAATGGGCATTACAGTGTGTGCCATTATGTTTAATAATAGGCAATGATGAACATGCCCAGTAGGCGGTGATGGACACGCCCCTCCAATGGTGCACCCCCTAAGAAAATGGGCTGCGCACGCCTATGTACACATCTCAGTGCTGTGTCCGCAACATGTTGCAGGCACTAAAGGTGCCCATACACACTGCGAGAATTGTATATGTTATGGGCTAGATCGCATCGCACGGCATGCATGTGTGTGCGATGCAATCCGAAAGCAGTACAAAAAGTATGTGCAGCACATACTTTTTGTACTGTGCGATGCGATGTGCGATGCGATGCCCGCAGGAGTGCACATCGCATCTCACGCTGCTATTGCAGGAGATAGATGGGGCGGAGTGTTGAGGACTGGCAGTGGCACTGGCAAAGCACACTGAGAAGAGGGAAGGAAGGGGAGGCTGCGCTGCTGCCTGTTCATCATTTGATTGATAGCTGACAGGCGCAGGGAGCAATGGGCAGGGCAGCCGAGAGGAATGCCGGGCCCCGGTAAAATGTTGGGGGCGTGGCCTAAGTGTGTGTGTTGTGGGAACCTCCCACACTTAGGCCACACCCCCAAAATGTTTAGAGGAGGGTGAAAGAAAACTCTAAAAACTGTAATCTCAGAAGCAGCACACACCTACAGCCTGCTGTCAGCACAGCACATGCTGTAGAACAGTGTGCTACTGTTGCTACCCGGGAGGGATGGAAGGGAAAGGGAGGGGTCAGACCAGGGCCCCTGCGGGGCCCCTTCAGCAAGCCTGGGCCCGGGTAATTAGTACCCACTCCCCCCCTCTCTTGGCTCCCCTGGCAATGGGAAGGGAGCGGATCCGGACTTGACATGTCATCCAGGTATTCACAGACAGCGCTACATGCCTCAGCGCAAGTGTCCGTGAGGAAGAGGGGGCAGGTCGCAGGAGGAGGACAGTGTGTGTGCGGTGCAGGGAGCTGCTCAGCCTCTCCATACTGCCGTCCGCTGTCAGACAGGCACTGCGGGTGGCGTGCCGGCTGTCTGCACTCGCGATGCAGGGAGCAGCTCTTTATACTGCCGCCTGCCCGCTGTCAGACAGGCGCTGTGGGCGGCGTGCAGGAGGCACTGACAGTGAGGGCTGAGGCAGCTTTAGCAGAGCAGGGAGGGAGACAGCGCCTTTTCAGCATGGTGCCTCCCTGCTTTGCAGGAGCTGCTGAGTGGGTAGCGCCAGCCCTGGATATAAGCCATTTTACAAGATTCCTCTAAGATGTAGCAGTACACACCCATGCTTCTAGGTGCCGTGTCACAAATTCTTTACACAATCTCTCCATATATGGAACTAGACACGCCCTTTGGTTGGAGCATGACACGCCTCCTCAATGGGGCACTGTGCAAAATTTTACTACCAACTATAATCATCTCCCTGAAACTAGTTTTCAAAAGTAGGCAAGTATGTTCCACAGTTATGTACTGTACTGCTAGAAAATACAGGACTTAAGGGGTGTACACAGGGGCCGACCCGGTTGTCGTCAGTAGCGATTCGATATCGACGGCTGCCAGGACCCAGAGGATTGCCAGCGTCGGCCAGGAGGGAGGGACGGCGTGAGTATGACGCATAAGGGGCGGGAACGGGCATGCTTCACTGAGCAGCATGGCACTGCTTTCGATCTAGCAGCCCGAAGCAACATTTGTGCTGTCAACATTTTCACTGTTGTATTACAACCCAGTTTAAAGATATATACTGTATTTTGTGAGTATTAGGGGGCTATTCCCCGACAGGCGAAATGGCTACGGGGCCCTATTCAATGCTGTCTTCCTTGACAGCATTGAACTCCCGGGAAGTGACAAGCTCCTGGCTGCAGCTCGCCTCTTCCCAGCCGCAGCTTGCAGCCACGCCCCCTTCTCATCCTGCTGTAGACGGGATATTGAATCCCGATAGCGATTTCTCGGCGGAACAGACCTAGAATGGGACAGGGTCATGGCTGGCTCGACAGCCGTGACCCCACATTGAATACCCCCTTAAAGTGGAGAATGTGGAATAACTGTTTTATGTAATAAAATATTACGTGAAATGTCCATGTAAAATTAGGTTGTGAGAAGTTGCGGTGAAGGATCAGCAATTTTTTTTTTCAATTTGTAAAATCTCTATAGCAACATTGGGGTCAATTCAGTTTGCCCCCACATAACGCAGTTCACGGCATGCGTATATCTGCAAACATCGTAATCTGTAATATGTGCAGATCTGTGCATGCTGTGAATTGTGAAAAATGTGGCTGCAGTGCATGGTGTGATTGGAGACGGTGAAACAAGCGTTGTGGGGGTAGAAAAATTAACATTTTTGAGTGCAGTCTGGACAACACAGACTTGTCCAGACCATTAGTTGGGGGGGGGGGGGGCGGCTGCGTGACGTCCCGCACAGACGTACAATATCAGGCGCATTGCAGGGATGTGCTTGGCAGCCCCCCACAGCTTACCGCTGGGAGTTGTAAGTTTGGGACATTTCACAAAATGACAATTCATGCTGAATTAGACCCCTTATCTGCTGCCATTAAATCAAAATCCATAACTCTCTAACACAATATGGCAGTGGTTCTTAAACTGTGGTCCTGACCCCAAAGTGGGTCCTGACCTGCTCAGCATGGGGTCATGACTCCATGTTGCTGACCATAAGGCTGATGACTTTTCTCATCTCAGTCAATGATTCAAGGAGTCTGAAAAATCTGTTGAACTGTCTGTTATGTTAGACTCCTCCCATCATTTTGTGCCTCCACAATGCTGCCATGTATGTGCTGTCTGCTGACTACACGTATGATGTGATGACCTTCTGCAGTAACTTGCTGGGGTCCTGTAATTATTTTTATTGTCTAATGGGGTCCCAGAGCAAAATAGTTTGAGGACCCCTGCAATATGGTATATGACCTGTATGGTGGACAATGATCCTCCAATTGATCTTTGACTCTCTCTACATGAGGGGGTTTGTGATGGAGGAATGGCAGGTGGGAGGGGAAGGGGCGAGCACTTTTGTTATCAGTTGATTTTATTTTTCTCTAAACTTTTGTTTATCTTGTAATTTTACCATGGAAACTGAGTTCTAGCAATATATGTCTTCTCATTGTGTAATATGTAACTTTAAGATTTCTGTCCTTGAACTTTTTTACATTTTGTGCTGTATATTATTCAAAATGTCATGTATTGTATACTCGCTAATACTGCCAGTTATTTCATTTTCTTGTTAAGAGAATGGATTGCAGATAATTAGCAATTTACATTTATTCTTTACTGTCAAATGTATAACTTCAATAAAAATGGAAACGATAAAGATTTCCAGATTTATTCCTCTTGACACTTTTTAATTGAATGTTATATACTGCCTTTTTGTTCATGCCAAGGGCTAGATTCACTAAATTTTCTAAAACTGAATAGTCGTCATGTAACCCATAGCAACCAGATTCTGTCATTACTTTTTTCATAAAAAAATATGGATTTGGATTGGTTGCTATTGGCAACATTCCCAGGTGTATTAGAAGATGTAGTACACAAGTACACATCAATATTATTTCAAATATAACTTGGATAATCCATAGCATGAAGAACTGTGGGGGTTAATCTAGTTCACTAGCAAAGGCACAATCACTCTCTAATGGAAAAAAATACAGGCCTTATTCTAGTTCACGCTTTCTGACAAAATCATTCTTCGATGGAAAAAACCATGTCCACCGCAGGGGGGCATATGTAAAATTTGCAGAGAGAATTAGATTTGGGTGAATTATTTAGTATCTGTGCAGGTAAAATACTGGCTGCTTTATTTTTACACTGCAATATAGCTCTCACTTTGAAGTAAAACTGCACCCAAATCTAATTCTCTCTTCACAAGTAGCATCTGCCCCACCTGCAGTGCACATGGTTTTGTCCATCTAAGAAGGATTTTGTCAGAAAGAGTGAACTAGAATAAGGCCCTATGTGCACTGATGGTGGGGCTGATGTAACATGCACAGAGAGAGTTAGATTTGGGTGTTTTTATTGTTTCTGTGCAGGTTAAATCCTGGCTGCTTTATTTTTACACTGCAATATAGATATCAGTTTGAACTACAATCCCCACCCAAATCTCTGCAAATGTTACATCTGGCCCACCTGCAGTGGGGTTGGGATCAGTTGGTCTACAGCATGATGGTCTACAGTCATTAGGTCGACACCATCAGGTCAACATGGGCTAATGGTCGACATGGGTCTACAGCTGCATGGGAAAAGGTCGATATGGTTCTAGATCGACAGTGTTTAAGTCAACAGTCAAGAGGTGGACATGTGGTTTTTCACTGTTTTTGGACCCGAATGTCAACACAATAGACATGGACACAGTTTAAAGTGCACCGCATCCCCTCGTATCTTTTGCTGTGCTCGCAATGCTTTGGGCACACTAATTTATTCTCCCGCCCCGCCCTAGTGGATGGTAGGGCATCAGCACGTCAGGCCATAAAACAGTGAAAAACCCCATGTTGACCTTTTGACTGTCGACGTAGACACTGTCGAACTAATGACCTTTCGACCTAGAACCATGTCGACCTAGAACAATGTCGACCTAATGACTGTCGACCAGCATGCTGTAGACCAAATGACCGCATCCCCTGCAGTGCATATGGTTTTGTTCATTAGAGAGAGATTGTGCCTTTGGGCCTTATTCTAGTTCACTCTTTCTGCCAAAATCCTTCTTAGATGGACAAAATCATGTGCACTGCAGGGGGGGCAGATGTAACTTGTGCAGAGAGAGTTAGATTTGGGTGGGGTTTTACTTCAAAGTGAGATCTATATTGCAGTGTAAAAATAAAGCAGCCAGTATTTACCCTGCACAGAAACAAAATAACTCACCCAAATCTAATTCTCTCTGCACATTTTACATCTGCCCCCCTGCAGTGCACATGGTTTTGTCCATCTAAGAAGGATTTTGTCAGATAGAGTGAACTAGAATAAGGCCCTTTATGAGAGTGAACCAGAATAACCACCTAAATTCACAATATCGGAATTGGACTTTAGTCTGCTTTCTAATGTAACAAGCAACAAATCTTTGTTGTAATTCTGCGTAAGGTGTGCACTTACAGCTGTACAGTTTGTACAGTACCCATATGTATGCTATTGTACATTGCTTCTCACGGCACATTGCACATTATCAGTTTACTTTAAATGATGACAGCTTTTAGGAATGCAATGATGTGTGTGTTTCAGTGCTGCAGTGTAGGGAGATGAGCCTTGCAGTTAAGAAGAAAACCTGCAATCATATGGGGGTAAAAGTGTGATGTTCTTCTCAAGCTATAATTTTTCTGTATTTATGATACATTAGTTTCACTAGAATCAATTTTTAAATGTACTCTTTCTTGGTAAATATATAAGTCTTCTTATATTTTTTTTACCTTAACATGTACATTTTTTAACATCCTTGGACAAATATATGATTACGTTTGCAATACACAGTGAAAGAGAAAAGGCACAAAAATCATCTCATCAGAATCAAAAATCAGCTTTATTGGCCAGGTATACAAACCTCCCAACAGTCCCGAATACCGCGGGGATGTTCCGGTTTTCGGGGACATTCCCACGTCCCTCCCACGGCCGGCAGTGTCCCACAGCGAGGGGGGGCTGTTGGGAGTCCCCCCTGTCGGCTGCTGAGCAGCGGTGAATAAACGCTGTGAGGGGCATGACCCAGAGGCTCACAGAGCCTCCGGGTCATACCCCCATAGCGTCAAAACGGGGGCGTGGGGGAGCCGCGAGTATAGGCCACGACCCCAAAATTAGGCCATGCCCTCAAAAAGACTACTCTGTACCTCCTCCGTCTCCCTGAAAGTTGGGAGGTATGGGTACATTTGCGTATTCTAGGAATTTGATTTGGATTGCTGTGCAACAGCCTTTTAGGTAACAGTTAAACAGTGACAGTACAGATATACATAACACATACAGGTATATGCTCGATGTGCCCTGGAGATTGTAGACACAGGGAACATATATTAGCTGAGCTGCACAGCACCTAGGCACAGGGCCGGTGGTTGGCACCAGAGTGCCCCAGACGGAGGGGGGGGGGGGGCGCCCCGGCGCTCACATGCTCCACGGTGCACTCCAAGAGGGAATGGGTTATACCGCCGCTGCGCTCCACTGGGGGGGGGGGGGGGGAGTTGGTGGCAGTAGATGCGGTGGGGAGTTGGAGATGTGGCTCCGGGTGGGCTCAAGGGGGGCAGGCTGACTTCAAGGGGGGGGGGGGGGGGGGTCACTCACCTGCTCCCAGCTCCTTTCTTTCTGCTCTCCTCCGAGGAAGCGCTGCTGCTTCCTGGCTGCTGCTGCTTCCTGCTGCTCACCACCACCCTCCACTGGCCCTATGCAAATGCCTAATCCTGCCTAGTGGTGGCGCCGGCCCTGCCTAGGCAGCCATCAGCAGTGCCACTCCTCATTGCAACAGCCAGGTAGGTAACAATATAAGCAGAGACAGTAGTTATCACACAGGGAACACCTACCCGCCGAGCTGCACAGCGCCTAGGCAGCCCACAACGGCGCCACTGGTCATTGCAAAAAGCCAGGTAGGTAAGCAGGGACAGTACAGTTTTAGATTGCTATGCAGTGTGCAAGACAGGGGAGACACAGGGGTACATATGGCTGAGGGGCACAGTTCCTAGGCAGCCTATTTATATAGCACTTTTCTTCCATAGCTGGCACACCCTGCCAGCTTGTTGCTGACAGGGTGTGCAACCAGTGATGGTGCAGCATACAAGCTTTGCATACAGTGGGGGTGGAGGTACATGGTACAAATAATGATAAAGAAACAGTAATCAAAATAAGTAATACATAGCTTCCATCAGCTTAGATGCTGGCAAAGATGGTAATTGGTGAAAAATAAAATGATGCAATGTGCATCTGGTGGAAGTCCAAACTCCAGTCAAACTCATGCTTCAGCTGACATGCTTTCGATGCAGGCTAAAATGGCAGGCTTCCAAATATTTCCAATTTTAAAGGAAAGTTTAGGTTAGCTGGTACAGGGGAGGGGCTGGTGAACAAATTGCTCAGCAAGCTAATTAATGGTGGGGGAAGATGCAGGCTCCCAGTAACAAAACAATTTGAGTGTAAGAATACAGAAACTGTGTACCAAATAGAAGTGGTCCTGGTAATATTATGATAGAGCACATAGGCACTCACAGCACAATTTATTAGGGGGTACACCATCAAAGAGGTGTGTCTAGCACCACTTATTGGGCGTGTCTAACACCGCCAATCAGGCGTATCATCTATTGGAGGAGGGGGGGGATTGACACCATGCGCTGCTAGTGGATATAGGTGAACTGCGTGGACTGCATTCATGCTAATTTGGGCCAGGTGTAACAGCACCCCATATTTTGAACCTTAGCACCCTAAGACATTCTGAGAACTATTGCACATTGGTGCTTTAAATTAGCTTGGCAAATTAATAAACATTTATGTTCAACAAGTGCAGCTGCACAGGATAAATATAAATTCACGGAGTAGTATATGAACGTGCATATTTTAATTATTAGTGTATTGCTACTAGTGCAATATATGTATTTTTGCTTTGTTTTTATGTTTTTCACTAAATTGTACATTTGCACAGGGCCGGCGCCACCACTAGGCAGCTCTAGGCATTTGCCTAGGGCGCCGGCACCTGGAGGGCGGCAGTTCGCCCCTCACCCCCTGCACTGTGGTACCTGCGTAAAAAAAACTTCTGTCCCCGGCGTCCCTGCTGAGTGCTGGTGTAGGGGTGTCCGTGCCGCCGGGGGAGCCTGCGGCGCTGTTATCGTGTATACGCTTGTCGCGCCCGGCGGGGTCCCTACAGAGCATAGAAAATAACGCCGCGCGCATAGCGCTAGTTATTTTCTATGCACTGTAGGGACCCCGCCGGGCGCGACAAGCGTATACACGATAACAGCGCCGCAGGCTCCCCCGGCGGCACGGACACCCCTACACCAGCACTCAGCAGGGACGCCGGGGACAGAAGTTTTTTTTAGCGGCGTTATTTTCTATGCTCTGTAGGGACCCCGCCGGGCGCGACAAGCGTATACACGATAACAGCGCCGCAGGCTCCCCCGGCGGCACGGACACCCCTACACCAGCACTCAGCAGGGACGCCGGGGACAGAAGTTTTTTTTACGCAGGTACCAACCAAGACCCCCCCCCCGCCCGGCACCGGGGCGCCCCCACCCCGACTCGCCTGGGGCGCTCCGGTGCCTTGCACCGGCCCTGCATTTGCATGTTGCTTTTTATACATTTATAACTATACAGTGTGTCCAGTCTTCATTTCTATTCAGCAAGGCAATCACCTATATCCACTAGCAGCGCATGGTGTCAATCCCCCCCTCCTCCATTTGCTGTAAATGTTTGTGTGGGTATCAGCAAGACTCACCAGAACACCTGCAGCAGCAGTGGATAAATATTGTTAACCATTTGAGTCTAAATTTAAACCTACCACAACATTTGAGCGCTGGTTTTTGCAGTCTTGATAGGTGACTCTCCTAGGCACCATCATTCTGCAAATCCCTACGAATCATCTATTGGCACTCGCTACAATATAAAACATCTCTCAGCCACACCATAATCTCCTGCCTATTTCAGTTGTAATCTTCTAATTACTCTGTGTAACAGTACATGCACATATACGTATAAGGATGACGCAGGAATGTAGTGATATGACAATGGTCCGACAATTAACAATGCAAAACACACATAATTGATTGATGGGCGCTTCTTTTAATGGAATACAATTCTAGAAAGCAAAAGTGTTTGGTAAAACATATCGCTGGCATTGTTTTCTGCAGGGAGGTGTTCATAAGGATGGGCACAGCATTAGGGGGTGCCTGTGCACCCATAAGACTCAATGTGCGCACGCCTATGATAGAGCATCTGTTTAATATGTGCTTTGTTCTTGTGCTTTACAAACAAACTAAATATAGTACAGTAAGAAGGGTCAATTACCCACAAGCCATGGCACAATAAGGTGAGGCTATATGCAAATTTACTGTACCTTCAGACTCAGATTCTGACAGCCACATACTGTAGGGAGAGCAGGCCGTGATTATCGGTCCCCTTCGCAACTAATTGAATTGACGGTACTTATGTAGTATCTGGGCGCCCGATTTAGAAATCGGGTCGGATCGGGCACATCGCATCGCATGCGACCAAATCGGATGCGATGCGATGGACCCGATTTTTCCATAGGATTCAATGTTAAAATGGTCTGAGTCCATTTTAACAATGGGAAAAAGGGGTTCTGTTCCTTGCCCCACTATCCAAGTGGGCATGGAGTTGGATATAAACCTGTGGCGAGCGTAGCGAGCCACCGAGCCCGAAGCGTGGCGAGCGTAGCGAGTCCCGCAAGGGGACACAGAATACCGTTCGCTCGCCAAGCTTCGGGCTCGGTGGCTCGCTACGCTCGCCACAGGTTTATATCCAACTCCATGCCCACTTGGATAGTAGGGGTATGAAAAGGACCCCTTTTTCCCATTGAATTCCATGTTAAAATTGACTCAGTCCATTTTAACATTGAATCCTATGGGAAAATCGGGTCATCGCATCGCATGCGATATGGTCGCATGCGATGCGATGCGATATCGCATCGCATCGCACTGATTGTATGCCTTAAGTTAAGGCATACAATCAAAAAATCGGGCGCCCAGATACTACATAAGTACCGAATTGACCCCATAATCTAGCAATGTAGTCATGTTCTCTAGGTGTACGAGTTGTTAGGTCAACAGTCAAAAGGTTGACCTTTTGACCATGTCAACCTTTTCATGTGTCGATCTTTTGACTGTTGACCAATAGTGGTCGACCTTTTGACTGTTGACCTAGATCAGTGGTAGCTAACTACGGCCCTCGAGAGCTACCAACAGTTTACATTTTCCAGACAACCTAGCTGCTGCACAGGTGCACTCATTACTCACTGACACATTTTAAAAGATCCACAGGTGGAACTAATTACTTCACTTGTGATTCTGTGAGGAGATCTGGAAAACATTAACTGTTGGTAGCTCTCGAGGACTGGAGTTAGCTACCACAGACCTAGATACTGTCAACCTAATGACTGCATCCCTTCTCTAGTATGGCAGACATGTTTGATAGATTTGTAAACATCCATATCATCTCTTAATAAAATAATGGAGCAGATGTATTAAGTCTGGTGAAGAGATGAAGTGGAAGGAAATAATGCACCAGCCAATCACCTCTCAACTGTCATTTTTCAAACACAGTCGATTGGCCGATATGTTATCACCTTCAACTTTTTTACCATGTGATCTCTTCACCAGGATTAACACATCTGCTCCATTGACTTCACTTTTGATATCAATGTAATGCTTTCCCCATGAATAGACTTTGGGGGAGATGTTGCCCAAACAGCCAATCAGTTTTTATCCCATTATTTTGTAGAATGTACTTAATACATTATAGATACAAATTGATTATTTGCTATGGGCTACTTCTCCACTTGTCTTCTCTTCTCTTTGAAGGTCTAACACATTTCCCCCTATTGTATTACCTGTAGATGATTAATTTTGCCAAAAGAATAAAGACCCTTAAATTGGTTCTGTTAAACTTAAATCTGATTGGCTGGAGATAAATGATAATAGCTTTAAAATGTTCAGCCCCAGTGCTCTTTGACCCTTCCCTCCCTGTTTTGTTAAACTTATCTCTCTTCCTGGACCTCTTCAGCCCTTTTATCACAGCAGCGATGCAGGATGAGAAAGGGAAATATTTGTCAAAATAGGTATGAAATTGCCAAACATTTTTATCCATCATAATGACCTGTAATGTTTTGTAACCTTTTATAGGAGATATAATCCTTCTTTTACACAACATTTTTTAGTTGCATTTATATAACAAATGTGAGCAACGCTGGAATTTTCAGCAGATACAGTACTTTGCACATCTCTCATGGAGATGTTGGCACTCAAACAGTTAATCACAGTGTCAGCATATATCATAGTGCCTCCATATATTCAGTGCCCAGCGCTGAATACTACGTAATACACTCGCCGGCTGCTGAATTCTGTCTGCATTCTCTCACTGTGGGGGTTATTCTAGTTCATTCTTTCTGAAAAATCCTTCTTAGATGGACAAAACCATGTGCACTGCGGGTGGGGCAGATGTAACTTGTGCAGAGAGAATTAGATTTGGGTTGGGTTTTTCTTCAAAGTGAGATCTATATTGCAGTGTAAAATCATGCAGTCAGTATTTTCCCTGCACAGAAACAAAAAAACTCACCCAAATCTAATTCTCTCTGCACATGTTACATCTGCCCCCCTGCAGTGCACATGGTTTTGTCCATCTAAGAAGGATTTTGTCAGAAAGAATGAACTAGAATAAACCCCTGTGTGTGAGGTGGTACAGTGAGAGCAAGGGAAGTCTTCAAACAACTATAGTGTCAGTCTATACATCTATGTGCCGATTATCCATTCTGGCACTGCCAATCTGGTCCACTAATCAGCAATCAAAAAGCATTGGTGAATTACCAAGATACTGCATGTTAAAAATTCACGGCTTGCAGGCAGCACTACTACATTGACGTCTTGCTAATCTGATTTTGGGGTAAAAATCAGTGGATCAAGGATTTCCCCTATGCTATATTCACAACTTCCTGACAATGGCCCTTATTCTGGTTCGTGCGGTACGGCCCGCGTGCGGCCGTACCGCCGATGTTTTCCGTCTGCACATGCGCAGAGGTCAATCTGCGCATGTGCAGGCGAATTCGCCGCACATAACGTTAGTACGCCGCAAAGGGGGCGTATAGGGGCGTGAGGGGCTTCATGCCCTCATTTCCCTATGTATACGCCCCGCGTTTCATGGGCGTTCCCATGCAAACGCGGGGCGTACGCATGGTAATGAGGCCATGACGCAACTCATGGGGGCGGAAAGCTGACGTCGCCGGATGTCAGCTTTCAGCCCCCATACAAGCTACCACACGGACGATTGTCCGTGTGGTCTCAGCTTGCGGGAGCTGCCGCGGCGTGCGGACCTGCCTTCGATGGTCGACGACCATCGAATGCAGGGGGAAGCTCCCACCATGGTGGAGGCGTACGCCTCCACCATTTTCATGCGGATCGGCAGCCGTCCGTGTACGGACGGCCGTGCCGATCCGTCTTGTAGGCGGGGATTCGTCTGGTGCGGTCGGAGCCGCATATGCGGCTCGACCGCACCAACCAGAATAAGGGCCAATGGCATCAGCAGAACAGGGAGTTGCCTTTAGCAGCTGCCTGATGTATGTGCACAGTCACTCTTAATCCCCATACACACTAGCCGTAATGCTCTATGAGCAACATCAGCAGTGCTTTTCTCCGAAGTCCCAAGAAAACAATATTGAGTGTACACACTGAATGATATCGGTAAAAAATATTGTTCAGTGTAATTTCCGGGACCCACTGAGCACGCAGGTTGTTGGTTGTATAGCCAAAATCGATCTGCATGTTCCACAGATGGGAGGAGGAGGAGGGGGGGGGGGGGGGGTTATCGTTAATGATATTAAGTGTACTTTTCTAAAAGATGTTGCTCAGAAGAGCCCTTTTGGAATAATGGGATAGATGTATTAAGCCTGGTGAAGAGACAAAGTGGGGAAAAAGTGGAGATAAAGCCAATCAAATGTGTTGGAAAAATGACAGTTGGGAGTTTATTGGCTGGTGTGTTATTTCCTTCCACTTTATCACTTTTTCTCCACTTTATCTCTTCACCAGGCTTAATACATCTAGTGTGTATGGGGATTTATACCTAGTGTTATGTGAAAAACTCAATCCTCTATTATTAGGCCTGTCTGTATTATCTTTTATCACCACTAGGGGTCATCAGGCACCTGTGGACTTGTTACCCTGTCTCTAGACTCTGAGGAATCAGGTGCCTGGTGTTAAGGCCCCCATACACTAGGGTTACTTGTCCTGAGGACAAGTCGCCCCCGACTTCCCCCTGAGCTTCCCCGGCAGCTCCCCGGGGGAGCTTGATAAGATTGGCACTTGATGTGCCATTTTTTACATGTGACAAATCGTCTCGATTTATCACATGTAAACCTGGGGAGCAGGGGGGGGGGGGGCTGCAGAACAGGGCTGCTGGTGGGGGGCGCTGCTAAGGCAGCGTGCAGGGGACGCTGCGGGGGACAGTGACAGAGCCGGGCAGGGGGAGGCGGGAGCTGTCAGTGCTGGAAAAAAAAGCCCATACAATGAATGGGCAGCCTGTGATTGGCTGAGTGCTCTCTCAGCCAATTGCTGACTGGCTGAAAGAGCGCTCAGCCAATCACAGGCTGCCCCGTTCATTGTATGGGCTTTTTTTTCCAGCGCTGACAGCTTTTCCTGCCCGGCTATGTTACTGACAACTCTGTGTCCCCCGCAGCACCCCCCTGTCTTACTAGCAGCGCCCCCCCCCGCATTGATGGCTCCCTGCGGAGGTAGTGCAGGCGGGGACCGCAGGCGTCGCAGAGCAGAGACTGTCGGCGCGGCGGGAGAATAGAAAGAAATCTTATTCAAAAGACTGGGCGGCCGCTGAGAGCTCAACCAATCAGCGGCCGCCCGGTCTTTTGAATAGGATTTCTTCCTATTCTCCCGCCGCGCCGACGGTCTCTGCTCTGCGACGCCTGCGGTCCCCGCCTGCACTACCTCCGCTGGGAGCCGTCAATGCGGGGGGGGGCGCTGCTAGTAAGACAGGGGGGGCTGTATATAAAGATATATCGGATCTGAACATCGTGGTTGCTAAAAAGCATCCATGATGGCTCAGATTCCGATATATCTTATGTTCTGCAGGTCCAACGCCGTGATCCGATCCGATGCGC
This sequence comes from Crinia signifera, assembly GCF_055691185.1. Classification (NCBI taxonomy): domain Eukaryota; kingdom Metazoa; phylum Chordata; class Amphibia; order Anura; family Myobatrachidae; genus Crinia; species Crinia signifera. The sequence goes on along the minus strand of NC_139217.1, from coordinate 366,872,864 downwards.
GCGGGACCGCGCATCAGATCAGATCAGATGTCAAACACATGCGATTTTGGGCCGATTTCACCCGATTTATCGGCCCAAAGGGCCGAAATCGGATGAAATCGGCCGAAAATCGCATAGTGTATGGGGTCTTTAGAGACAATCAGCCTTTATTGGACAACTGTGGGCTGCCTATTTATTCCCTCTGATACCAGCACTGAGAGCTGGTCATTGTTTGTCTGTTCTTGATGTTGAAGGAAGTGTTTCAAGCCTTTTTCCTGTACCCCTGCCTAAGTCCAAAGTCCAGTACCGCTGCCAAAGTTCCTGCACCACTGCCAAAGACCAGCACTCCTGCCACTTCATATTATGTTTGGTGATCACTAAAGTCTGACTCCGTAGTTTCCTGCATTGTTCCTGTATACCTCATAATCTTTATTAAACATCCTGCATTTCCCTGCCATCCGTTTGTTTTGTGGATTTTTGTTTGGAGCTCCAAGGGTTAATCGTAACATCTATATATGTCTAGTGTCTGTTTCTGTGTCTCCGAAACACTGCCATCTGTTGGCAGCGAGTGAAACTACATCTCTTTCTCTCACACACATGCACAAACACAGAGGCAATCACAAGGCAGCAGTCTAGCTTTTGAAGCATTTGCTTCAAACAGGTTTACAAGTTCAGAATGTAATCTGCTAAATGCAGTAACTGTTTGTTTACTGGCCAAGTTTTTTAACTGAAAAGCTAACTTCTTCCAAAAATGTCTGTGTCCGTGGGAGGAATGTTAATTTTATTGTGTACAACTATATCCTGGAGACAACAAAGCACCAGATAAAGAAAAAAATAAACCAATTATATCCTAATGAACACCAATTTTCATGGGTTTGACTGTGGTAATTACAGTATCTGTGCAAATCTGCAACCTTGTGGTACTTGATTCTCGAATGTTAATGTAATTGTGTTACAAATTACAGTATCAGTTGCTCCAAGAGATTATAGCACAACAACAAAAGTAAACAAATAAAGGTTATTTGCAAAACTATTTCCAAAAGTATGTACAATGAAATAATTGCCAGTGATTCCTATCACCTTTATGCAAATTTACACTCCCATGGTAAGTAGGTACATCCTTTATTTTTTAAATGTCAGTAAAATTTAACAAACCTTAAGGGGAAAATTCACTAAGATGGGAGTTCTTTTTCAGATGGGTGTAAACACACGCAGGACTAAATAGGAAATATCTAATTATCCTAATGTCTACAAAGCTTTTAAAAACATACATATTAATCAGGCATATCCAAACTATAGCCCTTCAGCTGTTAAACTACAAGTCCCATCATGCTTTGCAACAGTTTTGCTATTAGGGAATGATAAAAATATTGCAAGGCATGCTGGGATGTGTAGTTTTTACAACAGCTGGACATGCCTACATTAAATGTTCCCATAGAGTGACATAGTTTGAAATACTGTACTTACTGGCAACTGTTTGCTAACCAATTGGTGGTAAGCAAGTATGATATAATAAGACTTTTTGCAGATTTTTCAGTCGAATTTACATTTTACCTATTAAATAAATGTGCAGATTTTTCAACTGTTGGAAAAATCGTCATGGTCAGAAACCACATGGATCAGCAAATTACTCGCCAATCCCCACTTTTGCACCCATTTCCAACTATTTTCCACTGATGATTTGTCTTTAAATTAGAGAGGTTCAGGTTCGGATTTACTCAGTTCTTATTGCCAAATTATTGCAAGTTCAGATTGGCTATCGGCTGTCACATTTTAGATAGCCAATAAGATCCCACTTTGAGAGCTGAGTAAATCCAGATAAAACCAAACCTGCTCATGGCAAATCTACATCGGCAGAATCACCATCTGGCTATAACAATCTGGTTTAAGATCCCTCTTAGGGGTACATTTCCGAAGATTTGTTTAACCCATGTATGCCCAAGCTTAAACTTGGTGATGATCGATCAGATACTGGAGTATTGTTCTAACTCAAACTTTGTGATACTGTACCATGTTTTCCACAATTTTTCCATATTTTTAGAACCAGCTCCAGGCTCCTCTACAAGGGGAAAACTCCACATCCAGGGGATACACTTGGCAGGATCAACCCCCCTTCATGGCATTAACCTTCACAATGAGTCAGCCCAGGCTGTAGAATCCTTGGACGTAAAGGTGTCCCCCTCTCCAGTATACCCCTTTCCTGGGCGAAAGCTTTCGGCTAAATTGATAGCAATTCAGTTAAAGTTTTAACGTTAGAAAAATATTGCTCTTTACAAGACTATAGGTCGCAGCAAGTCGTCCCCCCCGCCACATACCAGTACCACAGATAGTAAACTTAATACACTCCCAGTCACATACTGTATAATCATTCATATACTGTTCTTGCATCCAGTTGAATCTTCTATATGCAGTTGCTATATTAACATTGTTGATTTTTGTAAACTGTTTGTGGTGTATTCAATGCTGCGACGAGCCGACAGCGAGGGGGTTAAACAGTGAGGATTGCAGAAAACCAGCGACCCTCGCTGTTTAACCCCAGCACCGGCCACTCGTTCTATTCAATGTTCTGGAGAAATCCTCGCCGTCACGGGACGGCGAGAATTCCCCAAAACAGCGAGACCCGCGGATAATGCAGAAAACTCGCTGTATTTAGCCACAAGTCTCGCTGCTTCTGGAGCTGCATACGCCAATTCCCCCTCGCTCAAAAAATGGAGCGAGGGGGAATTGGTGTATGGGGGGGGTGCTTTGAATACTGTCAGGGTGAGTGGTGACAGCGAGCAGGAAGCTCTGCTCACTGTCACCACTCGCCCACAACATTGAATACCTGCCTTTGTCTTCTACAGTATGTATATATGTGTCATATAGCTGTGTTATCAGAATGTCGCTGTGTATCTTTGTAGGGGCCATTGTTCCTACATAGACTTCTAGCTAATTGTTTGTTACATTTGAAGCCAGACAATAGAGCTATTTGATGTAAACAAATACATGTTTACTGAGATCAAGTAATATAGAGGTTTGTCAAAGTCCAAATATGCTAAAGCATTTTACATGATTTTAACTACAATTACTACAATTCAAAGTTCATAGCTATGAATGAATATTATTAGAAAATTAGAATTCTATGCAACAATAGGTTTCTCAATATGCATTCACTAATCAAGGTCTCCAAATTAATATATCATAATTGTTTGTAGTCAATCAAACAATAAAATAATCAATCTTTCTTTTGTTTCTTTTGTTTCCAGCAACTGAGAAGAAAAAAGGCCGTAAAAGATAAAATACTTTTCGATCATAAATACCATCCCAATGCCGCAACTGATGATAATGTTTAGAATTAAACAAATTAATTACGAATTAATCCTTCCTTCCTTTACCTGCCTTCCACTTCATACATCCCACAGGGGGATATATATAAGTTGTTCCTAACATAAATATATACCTTCAGTATGTCTACCCTGTAATTACAGCTGTGTGTAAGAACTCAACAATGGGTAACACTTTCTTAACAAATCCTGTCCACCCGTAAGAGAAAATGCAAAACTAATATACTTTAGAATAAATGCATAAACACAGACACACACACACACACACACACACACACACACACACACACACATAAACACCCCAGGCCTATGTGATGTCACCAGGGAAGCAGGAATATGGGAGCAGGGCCGTTCTATATACCTGTATATGATTATCACCTGGGCACTTGCTATTTCCGCATGATTACCAGGGCAAGTGCAGTTGATAATTATTGAAGCTATTTTGTGTGAAATACTGAGAAATGTCTAGGTAAACCTTAGATAAAACATGGAGAGATTGTGCTATTGGCTGTGCACCCCAAGGATGCCTGGTATCTGCAAGAATGTAAGCCACATCTACCAGGACAGACCAATCAACATCTCACACCTGTATCTACCAATGGCAGAAAGGGGGGAGAAAAGGCAGATACAGGAGGGAGATGCCAATTGCTTTGCGATGCATAGCGCTGATCCACAGGGAGCTTACATTCCTGCAGACACCTAATAGTATTAAAAAACTTTTACCGGTACAATTATGATTATGTTTTATCCAGCTCCAATTTTCGCCTTTGGGGTTTCAGAGCGCACCACAATAAGCAAACACCCCTGAATATCTTTGATACATACAGTACTTGCCTATCTACCCAGAATGGCCGCGAGGCTCCTGAAAATCGAAAAAGTTGTGAAAGCCTATGAATGCCCTTGTGCCTCGCAAGCACCCCCCCCCCCCACCCACACACACACACATACACACATGCACACATACACACATCCCGATCCTCTGCTGGTGAAATATTAGCAATTGTGGCTCTTCGGGGAGGGGCAGAGCTAAAATTTAGTATAATTTGTTCCCGTCCCCTCCTAGTAGGCCCATGAATTTCAGCATTAGTGGTAATGGGGCATTATGGCACCAGGCTCCTTCCTTCCTGGAGAGAAGAAAAAAATATAGGAAACTATGCCCTGATAAATGACACTGTCCTTCATATGTTTCTATGGGGGTTACTATGCACAGTAGAATTATTAAACCCCCAGCACCTCAAATTTGATCAATTCAAGCCATTACTTGAATTGATTTACATTACTACAGTATATTGCAAGTGTAATTGACATTTTGTTAAATCAATGCACTCATAAGTTATACCGTATGTGTGTATGATAAATATATGTATTAAATACATGATTAAATAACTATTAATAAATCAACACTGACATGTATTTAAGGGATTGCCACTAAGTATTATTACAGCAGTATATTATCAAGCTGATACTGAACTGTAGTTTCCTTAATCATTACCGATAAACCATTATCCCTTAATTTACAATAGGATAATGTGAACCTTATTATTAACTTTTCTTCTGCATTCTGGTAACAATATGAGCATATATTAAGCTGTTCCTAATGTATCTATATGTAAGCTGCAAATGTCAGTGTACTGTACATGAGTAGAGTTATAAAAGACTGAATATTTCTTACATTGCTTCCCTCAACTATATACTCCCATCACAGTCAGCGCTCTCGGTACTTTGCCTCTTTGGCAGCCTGTGTGCTCCAGATCAGTTAATACTTAAACAAGGCCGCTGATAAAATAATAACCATGTCTACAGCTTTTTATATTATCAGTGGGAACATATAAATTTGTGTTTTGCATATGTTGCTTATGTTTTAGGGAGATTTGTCGCATAAGCAATGGGACATACCCATTTCTTATTACTGTCATCAGTTATGAGTATGATTTGAATGGTGGCATTACCAATATGGGAGACACCCACGTACAGTATAACTGAACGTGCAAGAAGAAGTCCACAACAGCAACATTAAAGGACTGGCTTTGCTATTTTCATTCCAAAACATATCCTAATGGGGAATTATAAGCTCTTAAAATCAAACTGCAATAGACGGATTTGGGGGTAAAGGGGAGAGGGGAACACCAAGGCATGTTCACCTCCTGTCAGGAACATTTTTGTTTTAGTTTATTCAAGTGCAGCAACACAGTGTTCAAAGATGCGCACCATTATGGGGAAGGGGCGGTAAAGGGGTGTAGAGAACCATGTTCTCACTGTTAGGCAAATTCGCGGGTCATGCATGTTGATGTGGTAATTTGCCTGTCAACACGTTTTTGTTTCCAGTGTGAACGGGTCAACCCAGGTGTAAATTTCCAGGTCTCCAACCCTGCTTTTTACCCAGTATGCGGACCCGGATTGAGCCGTTCACACTGAAAAAAAAACGGTGTTGAAAGGCAAATTACCGGGTCAACATGCTTCATTGGCCGAGTAGAAGCCGTGCTGTTCACACTGGCAGTGTAAACATGGTATAATACCATTTGGCCATTGTCTGCATGTAACTGACTGAAGTGCTGCTGACTCGGGTGTAGCCAAACAGGAGGCAGTGAATGTCAGTACCCAAAGCAGTCACCCAAAAGCTTCAAGATGGCAGCTGTCCACCCAAGTCAGCACCACTGCATTCAGGGATATGCAGATGATGGGCAAATTGTATTACTTTCCTCAGTGCATTGCACCCCACAAAACGTTCTGGTGCCCTCCCACATCCCAGCCTACTGTGTGTACATTATGTTGTGGGACATTTATAAAATGAAACAATTCTAAAAGACACGGGGTGCTCCATTATTATATGACCCATTACCCATATTTGGCCCTCCCCTTAACAATGTATGACTTAATTCCTACAGATTCCAAACCAGCCAGTATGAAAAGTCAGTGCACATCGGAATCCTGTTCCAGTTTTTACCGGGTCCAGTTCATCCAATGCAAAGTCAGTGCAAGTCTAACTTATTTACCAGTTTCTACCAAGTCTGACTTCTGCTATTTTTTTCTACTGGTTACAGTTCAGGCAGTTCTAGTCAGTTCCAATCTGATTCCAGTTACAGTTTCTTTTGGTCCCAGTTCTACCCAGTGTAAGCCATACTTCCTCTCTGCTGTCATTAGTGCTTACCTGCTCTAAATAAACAGAGACTCTTCATAAATTACACTCTGCTTCACCTCTGTGCAGGGCCAGCTCTACCATTAGGCAGCTGCCTAGGGCATCGGAATATGGGGGATGCCACAGAGTCTGCCGATCGCAAAATTAATGTTTATGAGGAAGACATCCTTGTTGCACATAATGCAGGTGCCAGCTGTGGAACTTCTATGGTGCCTTTCACACATTTTCACTTGAGTGGCTGGAAAGTGGGTATAGGTGGCAGGTGGTTAGCGGTTTTGCCTAGGGTGGCGAGAAGGGTTACAGCGGCCCAGCCGGTGCAGCTAGTATACCTCATGCACAAGAGTCACCGTAGTCCACCTAGCATCCTGCACAAAGCGCCCTCTACTGGCTACTTATCAAGCAGGGTATTCTGGCTACTTATCAAGCAATGGTTACATACTGTAGCTTGTAGCCCAGAGAAATTTAGTACTATATATATTTTTTTCCTGGTTTTGTTTAACTGCTTAATTTTAAGCATTGTTGTTTAATAATTTATGTTTGTATGCAATGATCAAAGTTCTCACAGTGGAGTGATTACCTGCAGATGTGTGCCATGCGCTTGTGCACAGGTGCCGCTACAATCCTGATGGCAATAAGGATTTCATGAAAAAGTCACAATTTTAACAATATAGCCAAAACCGCACTGTGTGTATGCCCCTTAAGTGATCTTTCTTCTTCGGGTTTAGTTTGTATGTGTACTGTAGGTGCTTGTATGCAAAGATTCACAATTAAGGGGTACTGCAAATTTACTAAAAGGGGTGTTCTATTAAAGATGGGATGTTCCTTTGGGCAACCAAACAGATTATATCTATTATCTTTTAGAAGGTGATAAATAAATAAGGGTACATTTACTAAGATGGGTGTTCTATTGAGGAGTGGTGTTGCCTATAGCAAACAAGTCTATATATTTTCTTCTAGAAAGTGCTAAATGAATATAAAATATATACTGATTGGTTGCTATGGGCAACATCTTATCTTCAACAGAACGTCCATCTTAGTAAATTTACCTGTAACAGTTGATCCTGCTTTTTTTCTACAATCTCTACAGATAATTATGAATACTACATTTGTCAGAAGCCCTTATTCTGCCAGCAGAAATTGAGCTCTCCGTAGCTACAGAATGTAAAATGATGGAGATAACTTTGTTGCAAATTATCACCTGCTGGTTTAAATTCTAATTAGAAGCTTATGCCGCAGTTATGTATCTCAATCCTGAAATCCGTGCACTAGTTTGCCAATATATGTGAAAGATGCTGACACTACAAGTAGCATAAGCTGCTAACAGAGAGATTTTCTGAGCGAGATTTAGGGTCTTAGAGCTTTTCTCTGTTCATCTGAAAATACATGCAAAGTAAATGTTACTAAGCAGCTATTAGTGAGAGTGATGGAAATCCCATTCAGTTTCCCATGTTCTATCTGTGTTCCACAGCTGCAATTTTGCTCTTCATATCTGCCAAGCACATAGATGATTTAACTCTTTCTATAAAGATATCTATGAGGCGGGGAAAAAAAGGAATACATCAGCAATATATTTTCTTTTGAATGGGTAAAATGAACTGCTTGGACCACCCTGCTGGGGGCATCTCAATGGCACAGTGGCTGGTATTGATGACTCACAGTGCTGGGGTCATTGTTCCCTATCTGTGTGCCGACTGTATGATATGCCTATAGTTCACTCAGGGTTCTCTGCTTTCTTCTCACTGTCTAAGAACACACTACAAGGTTAATTGGCTGCGGCCAAAAGTGGACCATGATGTGTGGTAGGGAATTTGGACTATAAACTCATATGGGACAGGGGCTGATCTGAATTATTGGCGTAACTAGATATTTGTAGGCCCCATAGCAAAAGTTTGTAAAGGCCCCTATGTACCACCCAATGGTGAAAATGTGTGTTCACATACAGCCATCCTCATCTAGCCCTTTAATAGGTTTAATTGAGTAATAGGATTACTCTGCTAATCCACTACTGTATTGTTCTATGTATTGTATTGCAGCTGAGAACAATAGGCTTTGGCTCACCATGGCTATCCAGGGAAGGCTGGCTGGGGAGGGCTCCATCTGTATTACTTTGACAGGGAATGTGGGCCCCTTTCAGTTGTGAGCCCCATAGCAGCAACACCTAAGGTAGTTACACTCTTCATTAAAATAATCTGTACCACACTGTGCTATATGGTGGAACTTTCTAAATAATTAATTCAAATAAATATTCGGCTTTAGGACTTGATTACAGCCCCCAGTCTAAAATATATAACACATTTGTTATATTTTACAGTTATGTCTGTCTTTTGACTTCATTCTTCTTATATGTGAAAAA